>NC_136631.1:23023937-23623937 GCF_933228915.1 Telmatherina bonti | reverse complement strand
CCTACTGTTTTTTGTTTTTTTTTTTGCATCAAGTGCTTTATTGAGTGTTTACGTGCATGTGATTTCTGTGTTTGTTTGTGACTTGGAGTCCTCGCAGCCCTTGAGGCCAGCTCAGCACTTGCTTGCTTATCTCCCTCCAAGAACCTTGGTCATGAATAAACATCACCGGAATAGAAATTACCCAAAATGAAAATAACCAAGTGGAATTTGGAGAAGGCGGGTGGTGCAAATCCACAGCAGAGGAGGAATGTTGACAAAGTGAATGGGTAAGGAAGTCTGAAGTACTAAAGAAGGCAGCTGAAAGGCAGATTGAAGCCTGAGGTGAGGGAAGAAAGCTTCTTGGAATACTCTCAGTGCACTGGGCCAGAAAAATGCCAAAATGTTTCACTTCTTGCTCTTTCTGTCTTTTAGTTTGGTCTGTCTACTGGCCTCCATCTCCGCCTCACAGTATGATTTAAAATGCCAGTCGTGCCTCTGTGGGCTGAAGAAGACTGTTTTGCATTCTCCCATGCTGTTGTTGTGCCAGTGTATGTGGGTGTGTGTAGCAGCCGACAATTTTTAAAAAAAAAACTTTTTTGTTTGTTCTGGTTTGAAATGAAAAAACAATAAATATAGCTAAATATCATATTAATTCCTGAAAGGACATTATAGTGCAACTGAGGTTTTAACTACTTTGTAGTAAGGTTGAAGTAAATAAGTGTTTATCTTCCACACCTGAACCTTTTAGTCATTTATCTGTTCTCTCCCTCCTACTTGCTTTATTTGTTACTTCTCTCAACTGTAGCACAAAGCCAAACATGCACACAGACGCATTGTGTCATAACGAGGCTCATATGGAAATGTGTGTGAATGGATGTGTTGGCCCCATCATAGAACAATGTCATTGCTTGCACACTTACTGTCACTCACCAATTATTTCCTCTGCCCTTTCTCTACCCTCTGTCTTTCGATTTGACTTTTATACAGGCCATCATCATTATGTCGTGCCCCCCCCACATGGTGCCAGATCAGGCTGGCATCAGATGTGACAACGTGTTAATCGGTGTCCCTTGTGCAGGTCAGTGGGTGTCACGATGCAGCCTGCGATCCATTCTTCGGCTCAGCTTGGACTCACAGTGGAGTGACGGCTCTCATGTTCACACACACCGTCATTTGAAACTTAAAAAGCAAAAGTTTCTTTTCTAAAAATGCCCCTCCTTCTCAGGTTTTGCTTTTTTTTTTTTTTTTTCTGCCAGCAGCCTTTTTATGCCAGATCTTTTTTCTTTTCTTGTCTGTCATCTCTTGACTGGTCAGTGTTGCTGCGTGGCAGGGGAGAAGGCAGGTGGATGAGAATTATGACTTGATTAAATGACCACAGCAGAGGAGGAATGTTGACAAAGTGAACATTCCTCAGGCTTCACGACTGGCAAATAAGAGCAAAGCTTTGCAAAACTTGAACTAAACTTGGCTTGTTGAAAAAATATGATGATAAACTGGCAGAGAATAAAGAAAACCTGGGAGTACATATATTATTATGGTGAATGGGTTCAATTTTTTTCTTTTATGTTTGCTTGTTTTTTGTTTATTTATTTGCATATTTTGCGTTCATTCTATAAGCTATTTTGTCTGTGCGCTTTCCATTCTTACCACAAACCAAGTTCCAGACCCAACAGCCTCTCAGCCTGTTTCATTAGTCATTGCCTCCCGCTGTATACACTCCTTGGTTTGCTTCTTTCTTTGCCACACAATTGTGTTTTTTCTCCTTCCTATTTACTCAGCTGTCTCGAGAGTACCCGCCCTTAAGTGATCTAAGTTTTGCTCTGTTTCATAAGTAATTAAAGACTTCTGTTTTATATCCAACTACCTCCAGTGGGGGCTTCATTTTTGGTCTTCATCATCCACACACAGTGCAGGTGAGTGGCAATTAGTAAACTAAGATGAGATGTGAGTCAACAATGGGCAGTGAAGCTTGAACAGAATACAAGACAGAAGGAAAAAGTAAAGTTAAAACACTGTATGGAAATGCAGAAGCTGGGCTGTAAAAAAAAACAAAACTCAACACTTTAAGCTTGAATTTTTCGCTGCTTGATTTTTTTATTAACTACAGACAAAACGCTTGCTTCCGTTTTGTAATGAATCTAATGTCTTCTCTTTAATTCCCTTGTTTTTTCCACAGTGTTCTTCATGTTTTATCTTTGCCTTCATTCCTTAAAGCTTCAATTTTTTTTGCATTCTCCACATTCCTTCTATCATTCCCACTCGCTCCAATTTCCTTCCATGTTGTGTCACACATTTGATTAGACATTCATCTTCTCGTGTATTTCTAACCCCTATTATTTCACTCTCTAGTTTTCGTCCTCATGTGTTGTTATTATGTTTATTTTCTCTTGTTTCCACTCTGATCCTTCTAGCACAACTAGTTCTCTTTCTCCGTTGAATACTATGAATCATCTTTGACCTTTGATCATTGCCGACATCTCCTGTCATTACAGATAAACCTAGGATGACTACCAGGTTAGAAAATACTAAGAAATAGTTGACTGCATTTACAGATAGACTCAAATATAGTTAATTTCGTGCTTGTGGCTTGTATGAAGTAGGATGGATCTCAAGGATGAGTTCAGATGAGCTTAGTGCTGCAGAGCTCTAATTTACTCATTAAATTGATGCTCCCAGACTCACTGATTTAGACTGGATTAAATAGATGAAACTCTTTTTTCCCCAGTTTAATTTAATGCTAGATTAATGCCAAATTTGGTGAAATGCTAATATGAGCTCCCTATATGTGTATATGTGCGTATGCAGATTTATTGATGCTTTATGTCACGGAGAACGTGATGAAACGTGCACCGCGATGGAGTTAGGTAAATGTTTGTGTTTATTATGCATTATATCCTTCTGCGTCTTAACAGTGGGGATGTGACAACTGAAACTGGGTCAGCCAGTAGTAAGAGAGCATGATTGTCTGCCAAAAGCTTCCATAAAAAAAAAAAACTGTGACATATCAGACAGCTTCTCCTGGCAGGGAGATTCTTGTGATTTTGCGAGGACGTGCAGAAGAAGAGGTAAAATTTAGCAAGAATACAGGGCTGTTCATGTGACATATGGAGTTATCATGCATATAAAAAGATGCAAATACAAGCAGATGGAACGATACAAGTCTTCATGAGCTTATTTGACCCACATTTTAAAGGCACAAAGGTGAGAGGGCAGTGAATGAAAACAGACGCACAGTATTGTGAGGAGATTTTCTAGCATTTGCATGAAAGGGTCCCTGACACACATGTGCACATACATAGTCCCAGACCCAATTAGTCTGGTCTGATAACTGTGTCAGTGTGTTACTACCCATTTCTGGGCCTGTAGGGTATTGGAGCCATGTACTGTACAGTCTTACTCATGCATGTACAGCAACAACACACACATCAGCCCACTCATGCTTAAATACACTTCACTGTTCCACCCCACTTTTATCTGTACTTGCATGCAAAATACTCCAAACTAAAAAGGAAATATGTTTGCACATGGGGCATGCTATTTGTTTGTGTGTTTATGCAAAAAAGAGAAAGAGATGTTTGTCTCTCTTCTCTCGTCAGTGTTGTGTGTGTTTATAGTCCTTCGTTTTATACAGTTTGCTTTATATCTTTAAACACTGCCACATGTGCCCATGACTGTGAGGCTAAGAGGAAGACATTTTTCTTTCGACGCTGCTATCGCCTCAATTCTCAGAGGAAAGCATGAGGAGACTGCAGAATAGACACATCACGTTTAATTGAAGAAGGGGCGGAATGAAAGACTTGCATGCATTTTCATTTTAATGGAGGGTTTCTTTCAGCTGTCACATGAAAGCCTTGCATACCTGCATAGTCAACTTTTGAGAAATTTTTGAATACAGATTTTTTTTTTTTTTTTTTTGCTTTGATGAGTTTTATGACATCCCAGTCAGCTTATGAGGATAATGATTGGTCTCTTAATGACTTGACCACTTTGGCCCAGACTAACAAATATTTCCTTATGTCACTCGCTCTTACAGCATAGTCAGTAATGACATGATAAGACTGAAACTTGGGACTTTAAATGAGATGATGCAAAAATGACAATGACAGACATACAGTAAGTTGTGGGGAATTACAGCTCAAAAGTGGCGTTATGAGGAAAAGTGAAGCTGATCTGCAAAGTTATAAAGTTGAAGATGATGTTTAGATGCAAAAGTTTGGATGCCAAAAAATGAGGAGTTCTCAGATAAATTATAAAAAGCTTTCGCCCTAATTTGCATGCATGGACTATGAGCTGTTTATAATCATTGTTATTTAATGCAAGTTTTATACTGTTTCTGACACCTTAGCTTTGTCCCAGCAATCAGTCATGTGCTACACTAAGCAGCTCTCATTTAGATAATTAAAACAATTAATGCCTACATATAAATAGAAATTCTATAAGAAGATTGTAAGTAGTTCACAAGAGTCAGTTTTTACAACTCTGAATGAAAGTGAATTAAGGAGTGTCTTAGCTTCCACAAAGTGCTTTATAAACCCTCACTCACCTCACACATGAATATTAACAGTACTGCAATGCAAGGCTTGTAAATGGTACTGGGAGCAACCTGAGGTTCAATGTCTTTCTCAAAGGCACTTTGGCACACCAGGAGGATGGGGATTAAACCATTTACCTTCCAGTTAATGGGTTACGTGCTCCCCCACCTGTGTCATAACCACGCAAATTCAAGATGTCCTCGTACGTTGAGCATTTTAAGTAGATTGCTTGTGCTTTATGATAGGGTTTCAGCCAATTGGATAGATTCAGTTACAAACCTGGAAACTCTACAGCTGTGCATCATGTTATCAAAAAATAAGCTGGGACTGACAAAGACATGACATCTACAACAGGATGCTGATCCCAGAGCACATGAAATCTACAAAGCATTACCTGAAAGGGCTAAAGATTGGTCACCATGACTTTTGACGCTTGACTCTTGACAAAAACAAATAAATAAAAAGAAAATGAAGAAAAATGAATGCAAGATGGCCCAAGAGAAATGCAACACTTTTGTAGAAAAAATGCATAAAAAAAACTCCAAAAAGAAAATAAATTATTCTCGTCTGTGATATTAAGTTCCAAGGAATTTGTCCTCTATGATTTACCATGCAGGGTACAGAAACCGCTTTTAAAGTGGTAAACAATGAAACTTTTTCAGAGTTATATTATCACCATTACAACATTTAATATTCATATACGGCTCAGAAAATTGCACAGCTCAGTAGCAGTGATCCTCAATAGTAAGCTGAGTGTGACCAAATGAAATTCCTGTATAGGCTACAGCTTTGCAAAGATGCTGACCATGTTAAACATTATATGTGCTTAGATTCTGCACAAACAGATTAGGATGGGAACGTTCAGCTGAAAACAATTGTTTCTAACGCCTCACAGACCTGAAAGCACGCCTGTAGACTGTCATTTCGTAAGTGGATATAAAAATGATTCAGGTCAGTGTGCTTGATGCTCAAGCTATAAACTAACTGTTGCCTGGTGAGGTGAAGACCATCCTATAAAAGTGTCAGGCTCCTGGCTGGGCTATAGTAATGTAGTTGGAGGAAACATTTATCAGCTTCAACAGCCTGTGGGTAAATAGGAGAGCCTCTAAGGTATAAGCACTGGAAAGGAGGTATTTTGTTGTTGTTGATGAAATACTGACTTAACAAAAAAGTATTTCTGTGCTCTGAACACCTGGCTTAAAAAAGCGACTGAGTCAGAGACTTCGACCTCCTGCAAATGTCAGTTTTAGCCTCCAGCTGTGGAGGTAGATGGGTTGATTGACACATTAAAGCTAGTTTGGGTTCTAGTGGAGCTAAATACAAGGTCTGTGCCTGGTGGATTGACAAATGACAGGTTTCCTAACATGGTTTAATGGGCCCTTGTAAAACTTGATTTAATTTAGTGTGAATCTCAGACTCTTAACAAGCATCACAATAAGGGAAAATGAAAGTATCACATATCCTCTCTTTTTACAATTAATCTCCTCTGAAGCTGTTAAACAGAGGTTCATCAGCTGTTTGAGCCATGAAGTCAGATGAAAATGAACTCTATGTGGGTTCGGATTCATTATCAGTTCGGTGGATGTGGTGACATTTTCATGCTAAAGGCGTCACCGTTCTCCCTTTTTTTCAGAAGAAAGATCCACTGTAAAACTGGACTGGCAGTAAGATTATTTTCATGGCCATATGGAATGAAAATCTGGAGAAGCCAGAATATACTGCAACCTTGAAAACCCTAAATCCTTTCCCTTCATGTGTAAAGGTTGACAGAGAGCTGTGTGAGATGACAGAAGGTAGAGTGATAGCGGTGAAGTGAGTAAGATTAAAAAAGAAAAATGCAGACAAAAGGCCTTTGTGCTGTTCCTCTGCAGTAAATCAGTCCTGAAAAGGATGTAAGCAGATTTCTCTGGACAGCATCTCTCTCTCTCTCTCTCTCTCTCTCTCTCACACACACACACACACACACACACACACTCACACAGAAACTGTACAAGCATGTACAGAGGCACATGGTCACAAAAATAGACATGCATGCAAACGGCTCAGTCTCCATTTTCTGTTGCCTCCTGCAGTGACACGTATACACACTTGTTGTGTAGTGCCATGTAGCGCTTCATAGGCCACCAATAGGCAAGAGAGAGGCGGACAAGACGGTGAGAGAAAGAGCTGTTGGCTTTCTGAGTGTGAGTCACAGACAGACTGACTCTCCTCAGGGCTCAGTACACCATCTGCCCCCCCCCCCCCCACCCACACACACACACACACACACACACACACACACACACACACACACACACACACACTGCTTCAATGGCCTCATTGCACGGCTCAAAACTACACAGTGTTGAATGCACGCAAATATTCATAAATGCTGAGGCAAACAGACATACATTCATGCCCCGAACTGACATATATATATATATATATACATATATATATATATATGTATATAAATGAATACACAAATTTCACACATGTGGATGCACAAACACCCATTCATATGAAAGAGTACACAGTTCCACAATTCTTTTCCCACATGAAAAACAGGCCTTCGCCTGTGCTTGTTTCAGCTCTGCAGGTCATTTGGGATTGACCAACTTTCTGCCAGAATTCATTACAGAAACCTGACACTAGCTCACATAAGAGCAGCCAATGTTGCACTGTAAACGCGCCTGTGTTACATCCGTCTGGCTGTGCACATTTGTCTGGGTGTTTATGCCCGTGTGAGTGGGCTTGGAAGTTCACATACCCCAGGAATCAATGAGGAAGATCCTTTTCATTAGAGTGGCGGTAAAAGATGCCGCCGCATCGACCCCTTTCTCTATTTTAAACCATGTAGACCAGCCACAGCGTGTTCAAGCATCACAAGATGAAACCTCATTTAAGAAGTCTTATTTCCTTTTTATTCAACAAGGTTATCAATGTTTACACGTCACCACAGTTAAAAAAACATGAGTCCATAAAAGAGGACTGTGTAATAATAACAACAGTATGAATAATATTAGAGAAAGCAAAGTATTTTTTTTACAGTCAAAATGGGGAAAAAATTGGAGCATATGCACTAGAATGTTATTCTGTCAAAAGGAAACAGCACAGACTTGAAGCACAAAAGTTAAAAAACACACTCATACACACATGCAGCACAAACAGACGAGCAATTTGATCTACCGGCTACCTATCTGGAGAGCACCTCAATAAAAAGACAACTTATTCCATTTAACACAGCCTCTTCTGAGAACAACTTTACAAAAATCTTTACAAAAATCTGGTAAATGGGTGATTGTGGTCAAATATGATCAAATTATGGCCCCAAATAAAGAAGGCCGAAACTAAAGCACTTATTCATGAGTAAAACAGCTTCTGATGTCATAAATGAAGGCAGATAACTTTATACAATATGGTATAAATACACATGCAGCAGGTTGTTCATATCATATCACTAGATAATAGATGTTCCCTTGAAGTGTATGTTTCGAATTGTTCAACTGACTGAACACGTGACAGATTGTTTTGATTATCTGAAACATTTTGTTTGAGGAAAAATGCCGAACAGAATTTTCCAGTTGACAAAACAATCTCAGTCCAAAGCCCACTTATGCAGTTGTACGAAGCTTTTTGCTACAATACACGGTCCTCATCAGTAGATGGACTTTCTACAGTCTCTTAGCAACCAAGCAAACGGCATTTACTGGTGATGACTGAGTGATGTGGGATAAGAGCTGTACAGCAAGTTAACCACAGGGCTCCTGAGCTGAGCTTGTTTTGTTCCCACTTTTCCTTTGTTGCTGGTCTGAATGGGTTGTTGAAAGTTCGTTTAAACTGTCCTCGGCTTGACAGTTGTTTCTTGTGGAAAAGAGAAAAGTCTAACTTCCCAATAAGGCATACTTATTAAAGGGTTAACCAGAGCCATGATGATGGAAGTTTGAATAGACTGAGTTGGTCAAAAAGTGACGAGTGAAGAGATTCAGCTTTTAAAAAATGGATGCATATCAAAGACAGACTTTTTCTTTTAAACAACTTCACCACTCAGACGTTGCTTTTTAAAGACGTTTCATATTTCTAGACTGATTATGCAGCCAGTAAGCCACAACCCAACCGGTACCTGGTTTAGGTGATGCTGATCCTCTTTAATGGCTGGGTAACTCTCCATTATTATTCCCATCATTACTGTGATTTACCAGATGCCCAAATGGCAAGAACACAAACTTATCTCTGGCTTCACGCACCGTTCCGAGGCAGGTTTCACACAAAGCTAAGACACACCATCTGCCTTCCTCATTGTGCCTTTACAGCCTTGTTGTTTTATTCATTTTTGGAACAATTCTCTTTCCATTTCGCCGCTTCCCATGTTAACAACAGCAATCCATTCAGTGACGTCTGTATAGGAGTACCCAAGTGTGCATGATCCTCCTTACACCGAACCCCTCCTCCTTGTTCCTAAGCCGGCTCTCTCTGGTGGATACAGACACATCTCCTCAGTATTGAAAATACATTTGCTCATATAGATAGTTTATTTAGAGGGGGTAGAAAATGTCCCATACTCTTAAACATGTGGCTGAACTTGATTTTACTAAAACATTTTTTCCATTCATCTGAACGCAAGAGGAAATTCTCGGTGTGCGATAGTTGGCAACCTCAAACAGCTTCAGCATTGCCTGTAGTTGTTTTTTCAGTGTTATCCCGCCTCTCCGGGGTATACTCGACTTAGCAAATCCCAGACCGTTCGTTGTGATATCTCTCTTTCTGCTGCAGCCTCCTCTGAACGTGTCTCAAAGAAATTCAGGAGTCGCTGGCGGCAGAAGTCATACAGGGTTTATATTTTATTCTATTTTTTTTGCACCCTGCTCTTTTGCTCTTCTTTCTTCTTTGATCAATTCTTTCTCTCGTCATTGCTGGCGATGAACGTCAGCAAGGAAAAAAACAAAACAAAAAAAAAAACTGATTTCCTGCTGAGATTGTAAGCTGCCAGTCCTCCTCTTAGTCCCAAACTCCCTCAGTGGCTCCAAACGTTTTGTCACACAGCAAAAGTCATAAATCTCAACATGTTTGTCACAACCTGCCCTGTTTTACTGCCTGCTCTGCTTAGTTTTGTTCAAGTAGAATCTGTATTGTAACGATGATGAGCGGCAGTTGTCCTTCGTCTTTACTATAACATCCTCTCGTTCTGCATGGCTTTGTAGTAGTGCTCCTGCTCCGCATGGCTGCGGGCGGAAACGGAGGGCCGGCGAGGCAAGGTGGAGGAGCGGGACAGCGCCTGACTGTGGCCGTCTATCAGCAGGTCAGGGTGGGGGGGAGGAGGAAGCATGCTCGAGCAAGATGGGTGAGGAGGCGGAAGCATAGAAGAGGGGTGAGGTGGAGGTGGCAGCTGGGAAGAGGATGGGTGAAGATGTGGGGGCATTTGGCAGGAAGAAGGGTGAGGAGGCGGGGGCATTTGGGAAGATGACGGGTGAGGAGGTGGGGGCATATGGGAGGATGAGGGGTGAGGAGGTGGGGGCATATGGGAGGATTGGAGAAGGGATGGAGAAGTCTGAGAAGATGGGTGAGGAGGAGGAGGCATATGAGAGGAGGAAGAATGAGGGGGAGGCGGAGGCAATGGAGAAGTGGAGTGTGGAGGGGGAGGCATGGGGGAAGAGGAGGACTGAGGAGGCGGTGGAGGAAGAGGCGATGATAACTGAGGTGGTGGAGGCAGCGGGGAGGAGGCGGTTGGGAGAGGTGGAGGAGGCAGATCCGCTCCTCCCTCAGCACTGCCATTGGTTGTGGAGGAGCAGAGTGAGTCTGTTTTCACTGGGAGCGTCCGGTAATCCCTGTAGTGGCTGACATTGTCCTGCCGCTGCAGCGCCGCGCGATGCTTGTCGCCAGTTGCGTCGGCCGTCATCATATTACCGCTGATGGTGTTTCTCCACTCCCATGGTTTACCGTTACTGGCCGACACGCGCACCACTGGATGGTGAGGCGCGTGAGCGTCGATCGTGACAATGCTCCCGCTGCCAGCGATGCTCCCCGGGTTGCTTCCGGTGCAGCTGTCCCGATCAGACGAGATGCGGTAATATGGCGACTCGGAGCAGTTGGAGCCCCCTCCAGAGGAGGAGCCACCTTCTGAGGTCTTCGTTGAAGAAGAAGCTGGTCCATGACCCTGTTGCTTTGACATGGCTATGACCTACAGGACGGCATAAGTTCTCATCAGCATGCATCAGCTGACATCAGCAATATGAAATAACATCATTTTATTCTGGTAAACATTGTAAAGCATTACATTAACACATTAAATATCCTCACAGACGTTTCAATAAGATTTAAGCTGCCTTTAATTACTATTTGCACCCTTGTGAGGGTGCAGCTTATTGGAAACTAATCAGTGAAATGGCTTCTTCCAGTATTCTGTTTTGATTTTAGTGACTAAATAAATCATGCGTCCAGCGTAGTCAGCGTTAGACAGCTGCTAAATCTCCTCCCTTCTCTGAACTACATTTTCATCTGCTGATTGGGTTCCATTTGTCAACCAGGAATAAAACTACTGTTCAAGATATAAGTTAATCGGCTCATCTAGGAGCATTCATTTTCTAATTTCCACCTCACCTGAGTGACTCTTTGCTGGCTGGGCAGCTGGTTGGGTTGTGTGTTGGGCACGCGGGGAGTCGACACAGCAATGGGTCCCGGTCCAGGCTCTTTCACCCTTTCTCCTTCTGTGAGTGACAGCCACTTGGCACGAGTCTTGGCGCTCTTGGGGGAAACAGGTGGCGGCCGAGAAGCCTCTTCAGGGATGTGAACTAGTGGGGGTGCCACCACCATCCTGGCTCCAGCTTGTGCGGCAGTGCTGTTGTTCGCCTGCACTGTGGGATAAAGAGATGAAGGCATCCCTTGGTTTTCTCCGTCTCCCGCAGCTGCTCCTCCTTCACCTCTAGTGTCTTTCTCATCCTCCACCTCGTCGTCATCTCGTGAACTCTGGCTACGGAGCTCCAGCGAGCGCTGCTTCCACTCTGACACAAGCTGTCGAGACTTTTGGGGGTCAAAGGGCACGTGGAAAGTCATGTGACGCTGCGTGGTGATTGGCTCCTCGGAAGGGGAGATGGGGCTGCTGCCATTAGCGACTCGAGGCAAGGTGTTGCTGAACGTTACCATGGTCTCCTTACCCATGGGACCACGGGTTGCCAGCAGCTCTACGTCAGCACTTGCTCGTTTCAGGGAGGCCAGGGATGCCTTCTCTCGCCTCACCTTACTGCGGGCTCCAGACCCCAGCCCGGCTCCCAGCTCCTCCCTACTTTCAGACACTCTGGGAGTTTTCCTGTACAGGGAGTCATGACTCCGTTGACTTAATATCCTGAGGCCCTCTTTCTGATGGACTGAAGATAATCTCTGTAAAGAGGGAGCATCTTCCTCTGATGCTTTGAAATTTCCCACTGCATACACAGCCTAAGACGGAAAAGAGGGATACAGGGTGGAAAAATAAATGAGGAAACATGAGTACTTTGCATGTTAAATAAAGACTTAAGTGTTAAAATGAATTTTCAAAGCTGTAGCTTATATTGCAGCCTGGCAAAAAAAAACAACAACTGCATTTATTTCCGTTTGTGAACAAAGGGCACATGAATAGTCATCCCTCCTTCTTGTTTTGTCTGAGGTCAGCATGAATCCATCCTTTTCCCCATCTTCATCCTTAATGATGGGAGGAAATCCTCCCCCTCTTTAAAAAGCAAGAGACCGCAGAAAAAAAAGAGAGAAAGAGGAGAAGAGAAGCGTGGAAAATGGCAACGACAAGTTTTCTTAAAATGAAGTGTGAAATTGTTCCTGAGAATTCTTATCGGATTATTCGTTCTCCCCCCCCCCATCTATCCTCCATAATAGAAAAGGCTATATATAGCCTGCCAAAAAAGAAGGAGAAGAAAAAAATGCTCTGAGAAAAAAAAGTATGGAAGCCACACAGGGAGGAGAGGCGATGGAAAAAAAAAAAGAAGCAATTTGTCAGGACATGCTGTGATAGTGTTAAAATATTACAATCAGACGACTCAGTCCCAGCAAAACAACCAAACCTTGTTATTAAAAACATCTATTTATGTGTATGCTGTCACTCCCACAAGGCTGCATTTTGGCCGTTAGCTGCTCCCCAGGGATCAAATAAATCCCTGAATACATACAAACATATTGTGGCACTCAGTCCACAACTCAAGCCTGAAATAAGGAATGAATTTTTTAAAAAGGACATATGTTAGTAAGCTAAATGAAAAGATAATTCTAGTTAAAATAAAACAAAAACAAAAAATTTAAAAAAACTTTAATGAACATCATAATTTATTTGGACTCTTAATTACATCTATCTTGAATAGTGTAAATGAAGCAGACAGTCTTTGTTTTGTACTGTTTCTTAAACATTCAACTAACCAGGTAGACGCCAATTCCAGCCCCTATCAGATATCCCACGTAGACGTCTATTGGGTGACTGCGGTGCTGTGTTATCTGTGTCAGGCCAGCGAGGCCTGCCGCCATGCAGAAAGCAAACACCAGCAGTGGCTTCAGCAGCTTAGTTGTGCTGTTGATGCTGGCATTGAAGTACATCTGCAAAGAGAAACACACATAAATTGACAATGGGCAGTTAGTGTTGATGTATGGTGACTACCGGTGGAGTGACTGCAAATATCCTTTTAGTTTTATTGAATTTCATCTTTAAATGGGCAGTTTGAAAATATGTAGAATATGTTAGATTTTGGTCTACCATCCAGTGGCCAGGAGGAGAAAGCGCTGCACCATCAATCCTGTATAAAGTTAGGATGGGGTGCTGCATCCTTGACTCAGGATGTTGGGGGTCAGTAAAAGGAATACTTTGAAGACTTCCAAAAACCCACAGAGTTTTCTGATGAAACAGAGTCGGGGGACCCAAGGGTGGGTTCTTTCATCTCTTGGGATGAGGTTGCTGAGCTGATTAAAAAGCTCCTTGGTGGCAGGGCAGGAAGTTCCTCAGGGTTCTGGATGCTGTGAGGCTGTCTTGGTTGACATGGCTCTGAAGCATCATGTGGACATTGGGATCAGTACTTCTAGACTGGCAGACTTGGTTTGTGGTTCTCCTCTTTAAGAGGGGGCCTAAGGGTGAACTCCAACTACAGAGGGATCCCACTCTTCAGCTCCTTAGTAAGGTCTAGTCAGGGATCTTGGAGCGGCAGGTCTGTTGGATAGAGTAACCTTGGATTGGGATGGAGCAGTGTGGCTTTCATCATAGTTGTGGAACAGTGGACCGTCTTCTGAGACTTGAAGTGGGCATGGGAGTTCACCCAACCAGTCACATGTGATTTGGGAAGGTGTTTCACCATGTCCCCCAGGTACTCCGTTGGATGATCCCCTGAGAATATGAAGTACCAGACCCCCTTGTACAAATGGTCTGTTCCCTGTAGAACTAGTATCAGAACTGGTATGCATTTCCAGCAGTAAATCAGATTCCTTTCCAGTGAGGGTCGGACTTAAATTTTGTTTATGACTGGCGAGCTGTCCAGGGTGTACCCTGCCTTTAGCTCAAAGACTGCTGGGATAGGCTCCAGCTTCCCAGCGACCCTTAATCGGACTAAGCGGTTCGGATAATGAATGAATGAATGAAACTGGTCTTCAGGGGTATGAGCCTATTTTTTGATCTGGTGCAGCCGTAACGTTAGTTTCTGCTATGTCCTATTCTTACAAGAAAAAAAACCCTTAATGGTATCCTAGTAAATAAGCTGAGCCAAGACATAATGTTCTTAGGTGTTACTTTGGCCAGAGCCAGGCTGTCATCCCCCTTGTTCCCAGTAGGCTAGGCTAACTTGCTGTTCCTTCTGAAAGCCATGCTAGCCTTGCATTAGTAAACTTGAGACTAATGAACTGACTTTAAGTTACTGATAGAAAACAACAAGCATTTCTATCATACAATATTTTTTTTACTTGGTTGATAAGGTTTAACAGCTTTAACTTAAAAAGGAAACAAAATAAATGATGTGAATGTGGTTAGCTAGGCAAACATCCATTGACTGTTAAGCAGAGGTGGGAAGAGCACAGGGGAAGCAGAGAATCGGGGAGAATACAGCTCTCTGGGCATTCGTATTCTCACCACACACACTGTATTTTGATTATATAAACTAGAGGACAGCTGAGTGGCAGAATGGCAGGCCTTGCAAAAAAACCCCACTCTTTTTAACAAGCATGTCCATGGGCTAGTGGGCATAAAATCTCACGAGGAAAAACTGTCAAGATGAAGAAATCTTACTTATATTCGATGAACACTTTGCCAGCACACCTTAAATTAAGTGTCAGCTTTGTAATACACAATTAGCTTTTCAATTCTTCAGAATTTTATAGCTTCTTTTGAAAAAAAAAAAAAAGATAAATATGTTAGGTAGAAAAAAAAAATCAATGCACTGAACAGATTAGACTTTTCATTGTACCTCTGCCAGCTGAAACAGCTGCTTTCTTTCTCCTGTCTGTCCTTCAACAGAAATTTGTCTAGTGACTTTTAATATGAACATCGTGGGTCCAGTGAGGCAGCAGTCATATGGCCAGTAGCTTGCAATAGCCGCTGATTGAAGAGGGGATGTGTGGGAGGGTGTCACCTCATGGAAAAATGATAGTGTACAGTTCACATACTGGTGCCATCAGTGCTGGATTGCAGAATGCCAAAAGACTCATATTGGCAATAGCTGATATAAAGATGAAGACTAATATCTGTGCTTAAAAAGCAGTTCTTGTATGTATGAAATGGTCCTTCAGCACCAATGTTAGTTTGGTATATGAGCCTGAGCGTCTGGGAAGTTTATAATATTTGAACTGATAAAGAATTATTTATAGAATAAAAGAAAGACTAATAAATGTAGTTATACTTGAATTGTATGCATCATACATGATTTTGCAAGATTAAAAAACCTCAACTGGCAATTATTTTAGTAAAATTGGGATAAACTCAGCAAACCACACATAGATTCATATTTGTAAGCATCATGCAAAAGCATCGTAATAAAACAAAGGAAGTGCTTACAGAGATATATACAGCAGCGAAGCCTGACAGTGTTGCATGCTGGGATGGAAATGTTTTCCTAAGGGGACAAAGGAGGAGAGTTAGAAGGGAATGACTGAAGTCAGAAACAGAAAAAAAAAAGATTAATGTTTTCATTAGAACAACTCTGTGTAAACTAAATGTGTGTTGCCTTTTGAATGAACCTAAATGCATGACGCATCATGCTAGGACACTAAAACCTGTGTGCTTGTCCAAATGACTGTTTGTCAAACTGAATACATATCCTTGGATGTGAGCATTAACAAACACAGAATGCCATGGTGCCATTATAGGGCATGAATTAAGCTAAATTAAGGTCAAACCTTTAGAATCTCCCGCAGTGAATCTTAAATCTTATTTATTATGCCTTATGGAATCTGTGCATTCATCCTTACATTACATGCTTTCCTTTTTTCCCTTTAACTTGTTGAGCTGCAGTTAATGCTGTTATGAGCTGGCGAAGGAGCGTTCTGCTCTATGTGAACACGAGCTGAAGTGTACAGATATGTAGGGCTGTCACCCAAATAAAAACATTGGAACATTTCACACCATGACGTCATAGTTTTATTGTAAAAATTAAAGTGTCTTGGAATAATTGAAGTAAAAAACATTTTAGAAAGATCCAGTATTTGTTCTTGCCATTCCTGCTGCACACACAGTAGGGATGTGGGACAGTGTGTGCATGGGAGTCTGTGTTACTCTTGGTTATGCCTATGTCTTTGTTGTCTTCTAATAACTATGAACTATGAAATACAATACATGAAGCACAGGGAGACTAAAGTTGCTAAAGGGTGTAACGTCAAAACGCCTGTGTTATCTGAGGAGTAACAGCAGAGTCTCTCACCATGTCTCAGGTTAGAATGAAGTACAACTTAATCACATTTTGCAATCTGAACATTTTTTTTTAATTCAGTGCAAAGTTTCCTCATTCAAAGATGAAAATGGTTCGGTTTATGTTTCATGCTTTAAAATAACATCTATCATGTTATAATATGTTGAGCTCAATTGTTTTATTTATTTATTTGGTTGACATCTTTATGCTTCTGTAGAAGTGAGTCATCTTTGATTTGACTAATTCATTTTATGTTTAATGCTGCAACTGCATCTAAGATATATTTAATAAATGAGGTGAGGCATTAAGCTAAAATGAAAAAAACAACCCATAATTACTATTATTCTAAATGTGAAATCATTTTAGGTTTCTGTTTCTTTGTTTAAATTATGTAAAAATAAATAAAAGTGCTAAATTTAATTTCTGTATCAGCTCTACTTAGGGTGTAATATTTTCTAGTGTAAATGAACTCAATGTGTTTTATAGCCACCTGATGGGGCTTGTTTACCTGGTCTATGTCTACCTGTATCAAACTGTGCAGCTAAAGAGCATCTTCAAAGCCATAACATTTACAAAGGAAAACCCCCGTCAGGAAGAAATGACCTGTTAAGTTTTGTCGTACAAATGAAGATTTCATTTAAGAAAAAGAAACATGTTCTCATTCTATTAGTAAAAACATGTTTTTATAAACCAGCTCACAGTAATGTTCTTTTTAAAATCAGTTTTAATTTGACGGTCCTTTTTATATGCAAATTTACTTACTTTGCTTAATGTGTAAAACCTATCTAGCACTTTTTATTATCACGTATGTCTAGATAAGAACCTGCAGTAAACAATAATTCATCGTACTGACTGCACTCTATCTGCAGATCAACACAGGTCTGCATTTTTGGCATACAGGGATGCATTTTTTTTCCAGTCTGCTACACAGTGTCTGGGAGTAACAATACGTCTTACCTAGCTGACAAAATAGCGTATTGGTCTTTCCCCATGCAGATGTCTTGTGTAACGTAGGCATTGTTGTCACATGACACTCCTGGGGCCGTGTAATTGGGTTGGCACACTGTGAGGAAGAAAGGGGCGTGGTAGCCGGTAGCTAACTGGATAACATCTGTCACCAAGGCTGTTGCCAGGAGACCAAATACATGAACACCTGAGGGAGAGAGGTTAGAGGGAGAGTTGGTAAGACATCTTTGTTAAATGAACTAAAAGCCTCTGGTGGCTTCTTCACGCAGAGCTGATCATTTACAAACATGTGCAGTGGCGGCAAATGACGATGAATTCACACAGTTTCTAAGTGACGCCACCAACCCACAGTTTCTTATATATTAAAGACTTTATGCTCTGAGAGAGAAATTTGGTAAGGAGAAATAATTACTCTTTTCACTTTAAAGCTCAAAGGATCCCTCAAGATATTTCTAGTTTTATTAAACCCGTTTTCATTTAAAAGTCATCCTTCATTTATTGTCTTTAATTAGCTTATTCCTCTTTGATAAAAAAGTATAATAAAATTATAGGCAAATTATAGAAACAATCTGTGCTCAGGCACTGAAAAATTTCTTTGAACCAAAACTGAACCAAACTATTTTGTTACTAACAGCAAAAAATGTTAACTTCATCCCAAAAGGCCAAATGTAATATTTTTCTTCTGATCCTACCCTGACAGGCTGTTCGCTGTTTCAGTGTGGTCTAATTAACTGAACAAAAATATTTTTAAGGTCTTAAACTGCTTCACATGTGTACTCAGGGAGGAGTTTGGTGTCATGATTTAGTTAGCTTGAATAACTATTAAAACATCCATCTGTAACCTCTGAAAGAACCGGTAGTTGGACTTACCAACAAAGCGTACAGTTCGGCGTAAAAAAGAGTTAAAGCTGCACCCTCCTGCATTTATACTCCCCTCTGACCTGGGACAAGTCTTCAATTTGGACTGCATGCAGTACATCAGGCCTTCCCCCAACATAATCTACAGCCACCAACAGGAAAAAGTGGGGGAGAAGGTGTGATGCAGATAATTTCCTGTTTTGCATCGCAACACTGAGAGACAAAAACAGAAATACTCAAAAACAAAAGATACAATCAAATAAAAATAGAATGGGCAGTAGAAAAAGGTGCCATTAATGTCAGATATAAATGTCTGTGATTGTGATCTACGGTGAGCAAGTACAGCTGGGAGACAATGGAGGCAAGACGCTACTGAACAGCGATCACTTCCAATCGCAGTGATAAATGAGCTTTGGAAAGGTCTGTTCGTTTCCATGCTGCTGATAGATTAGCAGTGTATGTGTTTGTGTGCAAGAGTGTGTATTGATCGGGTAGACCTGTGGCATGTTTGATGATGTGCACAGGAATGCCAGGTGTATATTTATCAATGCATGCATTGATCTTGCATTTAAAATAGGAGATGGAATTTGTTTTGTAGGAGTTCAAGCAGGTGTACATTTGCTCATTTGTGTAATCAATGTATTTTTTGTGTTTCTGCACAAAATCCTTGAGACAAACATAACATCAATAAACTTCTGATCTGAAGAGGTTGCATCTTTGTAACATATAGGCTGACTCAGCTCGGATTTACATTTTTTACAGCAAAAATTGATTAAATGCCAGGAAATAAGGAATCTACAGGGAATAAACTGCTCAATGTGGGGTTCAGCTTTGTTTAGCTTGCTTATCTGACATTAATGTCTTGAAATCAAAACAGACTAGCTTAAACAGATCTCCAAATGAATACTAATGTTATAAGGGAATGGTTTCAGTTCTTAGATAACTGTAAAAGCTTTGGGACGGAAACTTACGGAAGCTGCTGGCCCAGCGAAGGCCAAACTCAGCAACATCAACAGAGGGATGAGCTCATCTCCCGTCTCTACGTAGGGCATTGAGAGGTCACGGTCATGGCAACGGAATCCCACCATCGCCGGGGACAAGACATCTGTCAACTCCAGGAAGTACAGGGACACCAAGGAGGACAGGACGATGGGGAGCTGGACAGACATGTGCACGCACATGAATATCAATCCCCGACATATATGACAAGGCCAAGGGCGAGGCAAGGAGTGACTAGTATGAAATTTTTGCCTGGAAAGAAGTGATTCATTCCATGTTCATCTTAACTACAAGCTCATAGCTACACACACTCATACATGATAAAGAATAGCTTCAGACTCTGTACACTAATGATTGCACGCATCCGGATGCAGCCAGCCAACAACACTCTATTGGCAGAATTATGAAGAAAAAATTCAGCAGAGGTTACTAATTCAGTTAAAAATAGTGAGATGCTTTGACTTGTGACTTTTTTCCGTACCTCCACAAAATAAAAACATGGCAGCAGTGTCATGCTGTCTTTGGGTGGTTTCTTCTTGGTTTTGTTTTTGGGGGATGTCATCTTGGGGTGGGACCAATCACATCCTGCAGGGTTAAAAGATTGCCATAAAACATTAGAATGAATATCCAGCGCATTGTTACTGGTTTTTATCATAAATATCTCTGCAAGCATCACAGATTCATTAAAGGTCTGCCAGCCCCAGACTTATCAGATGCAAGAAACACAAGTTCAAACAGTTTTCTGACTGATTGGGACTGAAGCAGCGACTAAAATGAATTCATCCTGAGAACCATTCTTTGTATCATTACAAAGAAACTCACATTTAAATGTGTTTGAAGCAGTTTAACCATTATGGTGCCTTGTAAAGTGGTCCATTATTAGGCTTTAAATGAACACTGACACAAACTAATTCAATAAATATACTTATTATCCTACATTTGCCTAATAATACACTCAACTACACATGCACTGAGATATTGAAATACAAGTATTCGTAAGATTGATTTCAAAAGCAAATGTTCATTTATAGTAATTAAGAAATTCCAGGCATTATTTCACAACCCTTAGTGACAAAGTAATACAAATACCTAGTGTGTGCAGAATGCAGTAGGCAAGCCTTTGTCAAAAACAGAAATCATTAATTCTACCTTCCCCTTTACCCTTGCTTGGTTTCTGTGTCAGTGTCTTGGTTTCTGTGTTGGGACTTTTAAATGAAAGGAGGCGCTTCTGTTCATGTCTGCAATGGAATCAGGAAAACATAAGAAGTGGGAATGTTTTGCACTGGCATTGGACTGCATGGCTGCGTAGTGGTAATGTTCTCCCCATGTGTGAATGGGTTCTCTCTGGCCACTCTGGCTTCCACCCACAAGAAAGCATCTGCCAGAAAGGACTGTAGTATGAAAGCTATGTATCACCTATTGTTGTTTTATGATCAGAAAAATGTCTTTTTTCAACTGTATGTTTTAACTATTTGAGGCCTTTTAGAGCTTCGGAGTGAGATTGCGTAATTTTGTTTGGAGTGGAATTGTGCAATGTGGGTTTATTTGGAGTGGGATTGCATAATGTGTGCCTATTTATGTGTAGCTTGTGTATTACCTGCAGGTGACAGCAGTTAAAGCGCTACTAACCAAAAGAATCAGGGAGGAAATCTGACTGAAGAGCCAAGCAGAGAGCTACTCAGAACAGTAGAACAGAAGACATCATTTCCTCCACCTAAAATAACTCAAAGTCTGAACAAATGGCACAGTAGCTTGGATTGATGTTACATGTGATTGTCACTGTTTCTCAGAGAACATCTGTTACCAGGCATCACTGAGTGCATGGTTGCTCCCCAAAGAGTCCTGCTGCTGATCAACTGTGACTGAGAATTAGTGAAAAATTTATGGGAAATCCCAAAAAAAACCCAAAAAAACCCACAATCTTTTTAATCTTTGTAAAATAAAAAAGATAAAAATATAAGAAAAATGTACTACCTAGTCTTACACTACAACAAGCCTAGCTTTCTCAGCTGTCCAGCAGCACAATACGCCGATGTAAATTAATGTATGCAAGATGCTGGGAGTCTGCAACGTTGCAATGCTATGATGCCATGATGCCATGATGCCATGATGCTATGCTTCGATGCTCCGATGCCATAATACTATGATGCTGCAATGCTGTGATGTTGCGATGCTACGATGCTAAGCTACAATGCCACAATGCTGTGATGCTACAATGCAATGAGGCTACCATGCTATGCTACAGTGCTGTGCTATAATGCAACAATGCTACAATACCGCAATGTTATGCTGCTATACTACAATACTGCGATGCTGCGATGCTACGATGCTGCGATGCTGCGATGCTACGATGCTACGATGCTATGATGCTACGATGCTACAATTCTGCAATTCTGCGATGCTACAATGCTACGATGCTGCGATACTGCGATACTGCGATGCTACAATGCTACGATGCTGCGATACTGCAATACTGCGATGCTACAATGCTGCGATGCTACAATTCTGCGATGCTACAATTCTGCTATGCTACAATGCTACGATGATGTGAACAAATAATAGAATTTCTGCTGCTTTGGACTTTCTCAGTGGAAATGTAGACTAATTCTCTGCAAAAATGTCTTTAAGTTTAAGCTGATTCTGCAGATGATGCTTTGGTCGTAAAACTATAATTTTACCAAAGCAAATCGATAGTCTCAGTATAAAGCACATGAAGTTGATACAATCTTAACAGGTTGCTTTTAAGAAGTAATTCCAGACATATTTAGCTGTCAAGCAAAAGAAAAAATGGAAATGGCGTCAACTTAACCCAGTGATTTCATTTAGTTCTATCTTATCCAGCTGTCTTTCTTTAGCTCTCTTTTCAACATTGAAACATGCTGACTGCTCATAATCATGTCACACAACTTCACAAAATACACAACAGAACATCCCTTTTAAGCTTTTCAATATCCAAACAAACTCAGAATTTTTCTCCCTGTCACACATGCACATTCACCGACATACCTTGCCTTCAGTTACCTGCAGGCTAACAGAAGGCGTCAGAGAGAGGAAAGAGCTGTGGGCACAAGTGGAAAGCTAAACAGAGTTAAATATTCACAGCTCTCCCCACAGCTCCATGTCTTTGCCCATATGTTCCAGTCCAGCTCTCTCCCAGGCCCCTCTACCTCACCCATATCTCCTTGTCCCATTTACATATCACTTCTTCTCACTTATCTATCATCAGCACCACCCTCTTACCAACCTGATTTCAGGTTGCCTTCACTTTCCTCTTGACCTATTTTCTTTTACACTGTGTTATTTCTTTTGCTTTCTGCAATTTTTTTTTTTATTTTATTTTTTTTTAGGAATACTGTTCTCTGTATTCTAACTTTTATTTTCAGCAGCATTCTTGTAACATTACCTGCCTGTTGCCTGATTGCTGTGATCGGCCCCAGTTTCCCTGTAACCTTTGAATGGACTAAGCATCATATACAAATGAATGAATTAATTCTTATAACATTAAGTTGTTCTGTTTTGTCTCACAGCATTTAGACTTGCTTTTAGCTCATATATGATGGCGTGATTAGGTGTCTTCAATCTGTTTTTTCTGGCGCACAAATGATAAAGTTTTAAACAGACTGAACATAAATGCATCTAACTCTTACATCAAATAAGCATCTTTAAATTCTCTAAAGAAGTTCATATTTGTAAAAAGCTGTTTAGGCATGTGTAAAACAACTTCTGCTATCCCCAGCCTTCCTGCATGTCTGTTTTTCCATGTTTTTTTATTCTGCTGAGTAGAGTTTTGCTTTGTTTGTTTTTCTCCCACTTCCCCTTGTATCTGCCTAAATTCCCACAGTGATCTCTCAATAGACACCTTACCAACTTTTTGACATAATCCCCTCTTTAACCATGTAACCTTCATTTTTCATCCCTCTCTCTCAGCCCTCCTCCCTTGTATTTATCACCATCATCCTTTCTTTTTCCGTTTCTGTCCCTGTTTTTTTTGCTAGATAAGAGGACCTGACCCTGAGGCAATGTGAGGCAGAGAATCAAAGACTTCTACATCTAATTTCCATGACCCCTAGAAATGCTGTGGAGAGGAGTGGAGGAAAAGAGGAGAGGAAAGAGGAAGAGGAGGACAAAGATAAGCACAGATCAAAGAAAAAAATTGAATGAAAAAATGAGAAAATCAAAATAGTGCGACTGAAGTGTATGTGCGTGTGTGTGTGTTGGCTGTCTGGTTGTGGGGGAAAGCAAGAGGGGGTGCAGAGGATCAGAAATGAGGAGGATATTGGGATTCCAGTGTGGCTGAAAGCAGCTTAAGAAGACGCTGAAGCCTGGGTCTCACTCTCATAGCCGCTTGGTCTCAGTGACCTACTCCAGTCAGCATTTAAACCTCACCCTAACTCGCATTTCACACACACACAGACAGAACGAGCCTGAAAGAAGGGGGTCGTTTATCTATAACAGCAGCATTTGTCCTTTGGGACACATCACATGTGTGTGGTTGCAGTGAGAGTAGTCTGAGCTGCTGTATATCATGTATGTGCTTGTGCGTACCCATACTCTAAAGCAGTTTGTATGTTTTGTGTGTATGTGTGGTTTAAAAAAAGTGGATGGTAGTCTGCGGTGGAGAGAAACAGGCTGTAAAGCTGTCTGACAGCAAGGAAAATGCAAGGCTCAGTGGCCACCAAAGCAGGGATGGTGATGTTGGAGTAAGTTAGCAATAACACACAGATGTGGGACTTTTTTTTTTTTTGTATTTTCATGATGATAAAGGAGAAAGCTACCTAACAGGTTAGATTAAGTCATAAAATACGAGTATCTTAAATCCATTTAGTGGTTCCCCGTACCCTGTTTGAAAGCATTCTCCATCTGTCATTTTCTCCTCATTTACTTAGATTTTTCTCTTAATTTGTCCCATCTGTTAAGTCTGGCTCTATGAGAACTATCACAGTGAGGCTGCAACTACAGACAGGTGACAAATTAAAGGAGAAACCTGAACACAGCTACAGTCAGAGGATCAGGTGCTCTATTAAGCTGTGAAGGGGGCATGGTTTGGGTCTACTTGCCCCCTTAGAGGGATGTGTTATTGCAAATCAATCGAAAGTTGTTGTGAGTGATCACCTTTACCCTCCGATGAAACATTCCAAGCTGATGGGAGCGGCTGCTTTTCTGATGACTATGCTCCCATCCTCAGGGCATGGTGGTTCACTGAAGGGTTTGATGAGTACGAAAATGATGTGAATCATATGCTACGACCATCGAAACAGCCTTCAGAACTTAACCCAACACAGGATTTTAGGCCACGAGTGTTTGACAGGGCTCTCCACCATCATCAAAGGAAAACATCAAAAGGAGGAGAAGGCGTTCAGTCCCTTCAGGACACTTTCACAGACTTGTATCGTCAACGTCGAGTCACATTAGAGCTGCTCAAGAGGCTGAGCACCTGAGTAAAACAGTTGATTTTACTTTAACTTGTATTTGTTATCTGCCTATTGCTACTATATTTTTTTTGGATCACTAATCAATTCTCTCAAACAAAATTCCCTTTAAATAAATAATAAATGAATAAATAAATGAATGGATGAATAAATAAATAAATAGATAAATGAGAAACTGCCCATTAGTGTCTCAGTTCCTAGAGTTTGCCTGAGGAAAATGATAAATGTTAAGCTTCAAATCCAAATTTGAGACGAGAAAGTGGGGGGGGGGGGGGGGGGGGGGGGGGGTGTTTGGCATGTTTTGCGGGTTGCATTTTTTGCATTTTGGCAAAATGTCTGTGAAAGTGATCACTTAAGTATATTTGTATATAGTTGCACACTTATTTTCCACAAATTTTTTTTCAAACTTAAGTATTTTAACTTCATTTCATTTAGTCACAGCACGGCATCGTGACAGAATGTGAAGAATGTTTTAAGAGAAATGTATTGGTTACCTGTATGTTACTGTACAGCAGGGATTTGGAAGTTTGACATAGTGGCTTTAGCTGCTTAAAAGTGCATTATTCCCATAGACCAATTTGGTTTACTGGACATTATTGCTGAAAAATAATGTTGCTGTTTTAAATACAAGACTAAACACACAATGTTGATTTTATGAAATGCATTTGGTTTTTTTATTCTAAATAAGTGTGAAAAACTTTTTTGTTTTATTTTTAAAAATCCAAACTATTCTTGTCACCAGAAAATTCACACTTCTACAAAAGGACTGACCTCCATTTCTAAAATCACTGTAATGTCAACAGTAATCATTTTTCTTCCATTCTGAGTGTATGTTCATCCCTCCTTCAACAAAGTTACCTTGCTGTATCATCAAGCCCAGCATGGTAAAAGCCAACAAGCAAGGCCCCCAATTAAGCAGAAGGATCTAGCATGGCTAATGTGGCTTGATGTACAGGAGGATGAACCGAACTTGGCCCACCTGCCTTAACAGTGGATAAAGAACATCTTAACCATCGTGCAAAGCCATTAAAAAAAAAATTTAAAAAAAAAACCTGAATATGAAAGAAAAATCAGTAAAAATGTAACCAGAACTGGGATGCTGACTGTTTCATGCTCATCCAAACATCCAGTTTGCTCTGACTGTTGTTGATCATTCAGCCTGCACAGCCACATTGACTATATTTAAACAGAAGCGTTTAGCAGGTACGCCTCCGCAAGCAGGAACCAGCAGATTGCATGAGATCATCAGTCATAGAAACGTGAAAACCATGTGCTGATTTTTTTCCTTTCTATAAAAGCTCGAGCTGGGGAGGAAAGCTTTCTTTTTTTTTAATGGGTGCATGCAGAATTAAAAAAAAAAAAAAAAGAAAAGAAAAAAAAATCCGGACCGCACTCACCTCTGTCCCGGGGGCTCCGTGAATTCACCGAGTCCCGTCGCCCCCTTCCACCCCGGCGTGGTCGTGCGTGCTGCTCCAGTTTTGCGATTTCTTTTTAATCCATGTCCAGCTTCTCTCAAGTCACCCCGAAAACCTCCAAACCCTCACTGATATCCAAGGGGCGCTCCTGTGCGAGGCTATTCGGGGATCATGAAAGGAGACGAGGGTGTGGGGGGGTGGGTGGTATGATGGGAGTGGAGAGGGAGGGAGGTGGAGTGTCTATGCAGACGGAGCAGGGATGGCGAGAGAGAAAGAGAATAGGAGACAGAGGAGGGTTGCTGATGGTGGAAAGTCCAATTTGCCGCACTTGCTGGCGACGCGCTGCGCTCCTTTCTGCGTCCTGGATCAGGACTGCTGACACGCACGTGCGTCCACGCTGCTCCTCTTCTTCACTGGCGCCTGCAGCTTTTCTCCTTTCCGGTGAAACAGATAGCCATTTTGTAAAATATACACTTAAAATGCTCTCATATACAAAACCTCCGTCACTGGGATTTCGGCACACAGCCTCACAGCGCGCGCACACACACAAACACAAACACACACAAAGGCATGGGGGAGTGAGGACGGGTGTGTGTGTGTGTGTGTGTGTGTGTGTAGGGGGATGCAGGAGGGGGGTGTGGGTGAGTTGTGGTGTGTGTGCGCTTATGGTGGTGGGGGGAGGAGACAGTCTGGTCTACACACACACACACACACACACACACGCTTCCTTGACGAATTCCTGTTTCGGGGCGACCACCGAGGCGACCAAGACAAAGGGGGAGATTTTTTGTAATATGTGTGCACCGTGTGCGCATGTCTGTGTGTTCGGGTGTGAATGTTTATTTGTTAGTTTAGGTGAGTTTACACGAGGGGGAAACGTAGCATGCGCATTTGCGCGTAAAAGTGGGGGGGGGGGGTTGGGAGATTAAACTCATCTGGAAGTAAAAGCAAACATCTATTGGGGTTGAAACGTTGGTATCACGATCAAAAACACTCATTTTAATGCTTCCAGATGAATAAATGACCCCATCATCCAGAGGCGCGGGTTCAGGTTGTGTCTGCCTTTGTTTACTGTGAAGGGTGTGGCAGGCGGTTGACCACTGAGGTGCATTTACACCCCGGAGAAACCGGCGTGCAGATCCCCCTGTGCACACACACACACACGCACGCACACACACACACACACACACACACACACACACACACACACCTCTGTTTCTGACTCATCATGGATGACACTGCGGCAATTAACATCAAAGACTCAACTGTACGTGCACAAGTGCGTGCATCCCTCTTATTAGTGGCATGTACATTTGACACATTTGAGTTCTTCCAGAAAAGCTCCCTACAACAGATCCATCTTATCTTCTTTTCCCACGGTTATTAATTCTTAATGGTTCTTGAACATGAACTTACAAAAACCATTTAGCACCCACGTTTTTCCTCTGCTGGATCAGCATCGGCACCTTGCTCATGGTGTGAAGTAGGACCTCAAGTCTTGAGTGGTTTTGCTCTGGTGCAAATACTTTCACACACCAACACCCCACCTTCTCGCAATCCCTGTCATTTAGCTGTGTTACGATGAATGGGGGTGCCCCATTTAGTGCTGATCCCGTCTCAAGTTGCCAAGGAGTTCTTCTAGTTCTCATGAGGTTCTCCCCCTCTTGCCTTTGATTCCCTTCCCCTGAGCCCCTCCTGTTCTGCCTCACATTCGCCCTGCCCTGTCTAGAGACCCCCCATTCTGACAATCACACACACACTATACAGCCTCACCGCCAATAACACCCAAGGGTTGGTCACAGCTGGTAGGAGCTAATAAACTCATCACTCACAGTGCCTGGCTTCTATTTACCAAATAGATAGTACAATGGGGAGGATGGGAAACACATGAGTTGTAGGTAGAACACCTTTTCTGTTTCCCACGGACAAATCATCCCTCAAAACAGAGTGAATTTTGATCAGTGTGAACACATTTGCAAAATCAAAAAATCCCCACATTATCCCCAATACTTAGTTACTCCATATCAGCACTCTTTGCCATTTACCCCAGTTGGATTGTAATTGGTTGCTGAAGGGTATGTACATTGGGGATTTTTAAGTTTGATTAAAATTCTTCCTGACTGCTGTTCACACATGTGACCCAGTTACTTCCTCTGAGCAAAAGGCCGATCATTTCAATTTAGTATATGTGTGTGCATGTGGAAACCCACATTGAGACACAGACACATGTGGTTCTGCATGATTAATGGAAGCATAAGCACTCCCAGCAACCAGGGTCTTGTGTCCTGCATTCATGTACTGTAAAGGCAGAATTGCAGGTCGAGAGATTTAACCCCACACATCACACATGTTGCACAAAAAGCATATTGGTCAGTTTTGTCCGCGCACGTCGACACATTTACCCATCCAGCTATGAAAACTTGCTGGGATTGGATTATGATTGATTTTTTTCACAACCCTGTCAGCATCTCCCACGTGCTGTGAAGACATCTGACAAAGAGCACATTCTTTCTTTTATCATAACATGGAGAATCCAACTCTGTGAGAGAGCAGAGGAGACATGATTGATTGGCTTTATCACCATGTAATTATCTTCACTCTATACAGTCTGATCGATGCATGGGGTGTAAATCATCAGCATGCTACTCCAACTTCTCTCATCCTCTTCTCAGCCACAACATGTTTCATTCTCTCTAGTTTACATTGTTGTATTTTGAGAAACCGATTTCTGTTTTTGTTTCAGGTACATGTAAACAACAAGCTTTCAGTTCTACTTTAAATCACAACATAACTGCAATGATTTGGCTGGAAAATCTCCTGTGGTGTGAAATACAATCAACAGAGATGAAATGTGAAACACATCTGGTCCAGCTATTCATTAGGTGTCTGACATATTACTTACTATAAGGGCTCTGCACAAGCTCAAATAATGCCTAACTTTACATTTAAAACTGGTGTCTATTCTGGTATAAAAGGTGGAAATGAGCACATGTCTCAGTTGAAATTTCAATAAAATGTTCAATACTGCTAAGTCATCCCTTGCAGGCAAAGCTACTCCTCAATATGCACTCACATGTTTAGTTATAAGACTCAAGTGCCCCTGTGTGGTCAAAAGTTGTCATTACATATACATATATATATATATATATATATATATATATATATATATATATATATATATATATATATATATATATATATATATATATATATATATATATATATATATATATATATATATATATATATATATATATATATATATATATATATATATATATATATATATATATATATGCTGGTTAAGCCTCTCCTCAAGTAACTTAGGGTCACTGTTCTTTCATTTGACAGGTCTCTGAGATTTGTGTCACCTGCAATTGCAACTTCAGATTTGACCCTTTACTTAACTGGGCTTAGCTTTACTGCAGACAGGAGAGGATTTTACTGTGAGAATTAAAGAAGTGAAATATCACAAGGATTTTAGCTGAGAGCTTTAGGAATATTCACAATTGACATGGAGCTACTTTACATCATAATCCAGCACAAAGTCTACCTCAGTTGTATTGCTTCTGTTCTCCGTGGTAACCCATGGTCATTGTGGGTGGCAGTGGGTGTGGAGTTATTGGTTTAGTATAGACTGTGACTTAATACAGTAGATATACTAGTCTGGATTGTGTATCAGTGCACTCTAGTGTTTGGGTTCAGGTTTAATTAAGTTCCAGAAGTAAAAGGTCAAAATTAGACATTTAGAAACTGAGTGACTTTAAGAGAGATTAGTTATTTTTGTTGTTTGAGAAGCAAACTGCAAAATGTTTCAGTACCAAAAATACAAAGACTTTAGCCCTAATCGTTATAGCTTCCCAGCTCTTATTAAGAAATATGAGTGGATGCAAGTTTAAAATCTTAACAAATGCTCTGTGTCCTCAAATCTTATCTCACCATTCAGAAGCTCCCTTAAGAAGCTGCACAGCACCCCGAAAATTAAAATAATTGATGCCTACAGAGTTGCACAGATTGCATTTATCAGCAAGCTCTTGCCTCAGCTCCCAATTTTAATAAGAAAATGTCTGTAAACAGGGGCGGTGAAGGTCAAGTTGAGTCTGGGAAGTTAGGAAAACTTTCTGAGGTGCTTGCTTGATTGTCTGAGTGGAAAACACCTTTAAAAGGACTGAACAGACCTTGCAGTGGTGGTGCACTCCTCTACTTCAAAGAAGCACTAAGCCAGCCATCAGTTCATTAGAACAAATCCTTTCCTGCACCCTCACCATTACACACGTTGTCAGAAGTTTTCAAAATGAACATCTAAACAAGCTAGAAAAATTTTGGAAGAGTACTGTAAAACGGTGAGGCCTGAAAGACATATTTTCCGCTGTAATAAACAAAATGTTTTGAAAGAAAAACAAAAAGACTTATCCAGTTTCTTACCACAGGGTTGGATCGATCATGTTGTGGATGCCTGTTGTAGGCAGAAACACAGGAACATTTTACTGACAGAAGCAATACTGCTACCTAACAGAATAACAGTTGATTCAGGAAACAAAACTAACAAACTAAAAAATAATAAAACATCCCATAATGAAAAAAAAAAAAGCAAAACTACCTGGAATTCCCTGAAAAATTAAAGCTAAACAAAGTTTTAATTTTCTAGGGACATGGCTCTAACGGACCTCTGCATGCAGTGTGCATGTGCTTATGCATTATAAGCACAAGAGCAGAGGCACAGCAAAGAATGAAAAACATTTTACTTGCTGCAAAGATATAAAAAAAAGTAAAAATTGGATAATTAAAAGTACCTGAATTTGCAAGCTTGCAAGTTACTTTATAGATGTAAGAAGTAGAAAAAAACTAAGTTTGTTCAAGATTTTAAGGAAATTTGTCATTTTGAACCTTTGGAATATTTTTCCTTAAATCAGTTCATAAACTTTGCTACGTCACATTGACAAAACGTCTTTCATGACACATTTGCTTGTCATATTCAAATGGTTTGCAACCTGTTATAACTTTACATTTGCACATGTAAGGAAAAACCAGGCTTATTGCGATAATCACGTCTAGTATTACAGTACTGCACATATAAAAGCTTTAGAAATGAGATATTGCAAGTGTATTAGTATATAAATGTTTATTTCAAAACATGAGAATGTCCATTTATGCATAAAATTCAATAATATGTTGATATAACTCTTATTAGGGGTAATTTAAAAGTATCTCTTTAAATATTCAGTACCACAAGTTCTCCTCCAATAAAATTCCTAAAATATTTATGTCCTTGTAGACACCATGGCATGTGAACACGATCACTTCACACCACAGCAAAGTTTGAAATGTTGACATGTACATTAGTACAGCATACAGTTTGTGTTTCAGTAACATCACTGACAGTCTTTATAGATCTGTGGGCCTGTCAAATGTCTAAAGCGCTGAGGGACAGGCAACACTGAGCGTCTCAAAAGGATAATGGAGACGCTTCATTAAACACAATCTCATCAAGACCTCTGCATGAGAACGGGATCAAAATGCACTGTTGTTTGTTTCACAGACTCACAGTGTCCATAGCCGCGGGAGGCAGGGATGCAGGGATGCAGGGATGCAGCTTCCTCTAGTGGTTAACTGAGCAACTGCCATGAAGAAGAGTCTCAAAAGTCCGTTTCTAAGTTTCCACTGCAATATCTCATAAAAACATGTAACATGAAATTAAATACACATACACACACACACACACACACACACACAGACACACAACCAAGATGAGGTTTCACTCAGATCAAAGCTATTCTTGAATTGTGATTCACACGGTAACTTGGTGGGGAGGAAAAATAGAAATGTAAAAAAAAGAAGAAAAAAAAAAGAGTCACGATTCCTTCAGTAATGAAAATTTTGGACATTTTCATTACAAACTCTGAGACCCAAACACCCTAATCAGGAAAGAGCTGGAGTTTTAATTAAAGGGATTTTGCAGTAATGTTGTATTGCTCTTTCATAACCTTGGGGTAAATACAAGGGACAAACTCAACCCCCCTTCCTCACTTGCACAAACACACACACACACACACACACACACACACACACACACACACACACACACACACACACACACACACACACACACAAAATGTAAAAATCTGAAGGAAAAAAGACTACCAAGTTATGACATGGAGACCCCCCCCCCAAAATAAACCCGACAAACAAACAAACAAACAAAAAAAAACAACTCACTGATGGACTCTACTTTTATAAGCACCTTCCTCGGCTTTAACAGTCTGTTTATGATGCAAAGTTCAGTCTGTATCCTACGTTTTAGCATCCTGCCTCTGCACCACAAGGCTCACATTCCAAAGAGTTGGGATATTGTGTAAAATGCTATCAAGCAACAGAAGTCCAGCTAGAAAAACTTTATATTTAACTGTAAAATTGGTTTAAAGGGGCAACATATTAAATCATAAACATTATAACACAAAAAGATAATCTGGTTCTGATCAAAGCAAAACATTTGAAAGACAATAATAATAATAAATCTGGATGATAAATGATCACCGTCCTGCTACGTATCTACTTTTGATATTACTGAAGAATTTTAGAGACTTTTTAAATGTTTCCCATTAATATTTGAAGTAGAATTTCAGTTTCTTAAAATATAACTGAGTGAAACATGCGAACATTAATAGACCAGTTTAGAACTGGGACAGTGAAAGAGCAAAACTGCAGTAACACATGCAGCCTGTGGAGTGGAAGACAATGCAAAGCCACATTTAGCATGTAAAAAAGCCACTGTAACGCTTGGCTTGTTGCGGTTTAGGCTGACGAAGAGCTCTAAATGTTTAGCCTGTGTAATTGTCCAGAGCGTTTCTACTAAGTCGATGTTGTGTCTGGATCGATCTCCTATCAGGCCTCAAAGATTCATTTCAATTCTCTGGGCCTCTGCTTGTAATGATGGTAACAGCAAAGAAAAGTACTTCCAGTTTAATGGGCAAGTTCGGAGCCCATAAAGCTTGAACAACTGCCTTTATATAAATGACTGCAACACAGAAAATAAAAGACCCCGTGTGGTCATTGAACTGGCAGAGCTTTGAAAAGCAGAACATGAAGCTGCAATGAGATGCTGCTTATTACATTAATCCAATTCAATTACCTACATTTTACATTTTTGTGCTGGAGGGTCATTAATTTTTGAGCTGAGCAGTAGGCAACATGAATACAGCATGCAAAGGGTCCGACCACAGTAATGCCTGTCAGTCCACACTGATGTTATGTGTAGTTATAATTCTGGGAATGTGTATATTTGGCTACAGGGAAGCTATAGGGTAGAAAAATGTCTGTGCTAAGCTCAGCATAGATCTGTGGTTAATGAATAAATTATTTTTAATACTCCCCACACTGTCACGGATACCAGCTTTTGAAGTGTTGGCTGAAAACACAAACAATCAAAGCCTCAGGTCAGTTTTCTGTGCTTTATGTTCTTAATGAGTTTTGAGAAAAGTGATCAGGCTGTTATTATGATTCACTTTGAGTGCTGACATGTTAACTATGGTAACATATGTATGTGTTTGTTTATTTTCTTGGCGTTTGTTGGCATTTGTGGCTTGATTTTAATGAAGTTTTGCCTGAACCTTAAAGATTATAGTCATTCAGTGCTGGTTTTCGCTCTCATCTCCTCCAGACAATTAAATTCCTCAGTAATCCCAATGATTAGCAATTTTACATTTTTTTGTTGATCAAATGCCAATGGCTTCCATTTCTTTGAATTTTTATTTTAGATAAGTTGCTATAATGAATTTTCAAAAGAGTCCAAGCAAAATGAAACACAACGCAACAAAATAAAAACATTTCAGCATTTCAAATGTTGTTCGCACACTCTTTTAGGTTCTTATAAAATGATTATTTGTTTATATTTTACACAATTTCCCAACTATCTTTTTATTTATAAAACTTATTTTATATTCCTGAAATAATATAAAATAAATAAATAAATAGTTTGTTATGTTACCATTGGTTTTTAAGTTTGGTCATGTTGCAGGACAGTAGATCTCGAGGGTTGGACTTGGGCATCTCTGCTCGACACTCATCTCAAAGTAGGCAAAATATTAACGTATGCTGTAGAGTAACATCATGGAAAAGACAAGAAGACTGATGAGAAAGATGTTAAATTTCTTTTACACAAAGTATGCCATGATTTGTCATGAAAGATCCTTTCTGTCACTTGGTTAGACACATTGACTTAAGGGGTAGTGTGAGATTGTGCAATAAAATATATGAAAAAATGTAATTTTGACGGGTATGAACAACACATAGTGCTTGATGGATTTGATTGGATCATCAAGTGGATTATTAGTCTGTGCAGTTCTGCTCTCACAGATTATAATCTATATCATTCACATTTAAGAAAGATTAAAGTTGACATATTGAATGTTTTCAGCATCTTTTGTAGTAAAGTGCATTAATATGATTTTGTATTTACATTTTCCTTTAATTTTTACATCTAGTTTGTTTTATTTAGTTCCTTTTTATATTCAGTTAAACTGGATTTTTTTGTGCTTGTCCTTGTTTGGACCATTTAACTTCCCGTATCCTGTCATTTGCCTCCAGTTTGCTCAGAATGATTTCTCTGCGCTTGCACTGGCCACATTTCCAATCCATTGTGATTTGTGTTTCTCTAACTTAACCACACGTTTCTGTATTTAAACAGTCTTGTTTGTCACATTAAGTTATTATTGCAGTAAGTTTTGCTTTTCATTTAGATATCATATTGCTTTTCAGTGATTGCATGAATGATGTAGAAATAGGATCAATTTAATTACGGCTACTTTAAAAATAAAACAAATAGAAATAACTGGAAGTGAGAGGTGAAATGACTATGAATGTGAAAACTATTAGCTAGCTGCAAATAACCACGTGAGTCACCAGCTCCCCTCAGACATAACGTACAGCATCCAAACCATCTCCCCGCAGCTATGCTCTATTAACCCCCCCCCCCCCACCTGCAATCCCTCATATCATAGACTTCAGAGAGCCAATCAGGTCCCACTGCTTACACTTGACTGGTTAGTTTTTGTCCTCTCCAAAGTGTTCAGAGTGCGTGATAGGTTAGCCATCTTCCTGTCCAGGCTAGAAGTGTTCCGAGTTTGGACACTTATATTTCCAGCACCTTGTTGGTTAACCCGACTTCGCTCCAAACTAGTTGAAGTGCGAGATGGGACAGTCCTTTCTCCTGTTAAGGTATCAACAGGACGTAGTTGGTTGGCTCTTCCTCTGTCCAGATTGTTCATTGTGTTGAACTGGCTGCTTCTCACATTGTCCACAGTCCCGGGGGCGCCTGATTGGTTGGCCCGCCCCGTCTGCTGATTATTCAGGGTTTGTAGTTGACTGGTCCTGTCTCTTTCTGGGAGTTTGGACTGAGTGGAACTACTTCTGTCTGTGTTAATAGTCTGTATCCACTGTCTGTCTCTTTCTCTCTCCAGACTGGTATCTCTGCGTACCAGACCACTCCTCTCTCTCTCCAGGCTGCTCTGGATCTCGGCTCTTCTAGCCAGAGCCTCTCTCAGCTGGGTGCGGAAGGTTTCAATCTTTCCCTGCAGCTCCTGCAGCTCCCCCTCCCATAGGCTGGTCTGAGCCGCCCTGTTCCCCAAAGGAGAGAGGACCAAACCAGTGGAAGCCAGAGTCGAGACGGGTCCTCCATTGGCGTGGAGGCTAATCTGAGGTGGAGAGGTAAAACTGCCCAGGCCGCCCAGTCCAAACCCTCCGAGGCCCAGTCCGGGCCGTCCAACCATCCCAGGCCGGCCTCGCACAGATGCAGTGTGTGTGCGCAGTCGGTAGCTGTGAAGCGTTTCCAGGTCAAAGTGAACACGTTTCTCCTTGTGTTCATGGGATGGCGAGGAGTTTCCAGTGTCCCCTGCTGTAGTGGAAGCAGGGAGGGATGTGGAAGGAGACGGCGGAGGAGGCTGATGCTGTTTCCTGTGCAGGGTGCAGTTCTCTGAGATACAAGAGGAAGGGCTAGTGAGAGAGAAAAAGATCATATATTCAGTACAGATGTGCAACTACATGCATAACATTATAAATGGCTTTTTATAAAGCATAAAAGTATCATGTTCAGAAATAGCAATATGAATATCAATCGAATCATTTCAATTTAGCAAACTTTGTTTCGAGTTAAATGTGTGTGATTAAATGTACGTTTTTTTTTTGCCAGTGAGTATCGCAGAGCACTTTGGCTTCACCTTCATCTGTTGTTGTTTTGAATAATTTGATTAAATAATTCTAGTAGACACTATCTGGATTAACGTTTGACAGATATCTTGAGTATCTGCTGCTTGAGCTCCTTTTCACTGTGAATACAAAAGATTTTCTTAAACATTCATTTTATTATAAAAAAAAACATGTTGGAGTAGCAAGAGCTTTAATTTGATTTATTTTGACAAATCTTTTGTTTATTGGAAATTTGCCTGTCTGCTCTCTTACAAAGAATGTGATGGCTCTGTATGGTGCATACCGTATGAGACTGTCAGCAGAGACAGTCGTACATCTGAGATAAAAGAGTTTTTAACTACATTTTAATCACAAGAACCCTTTCCCATGCACATGCAATTTCATAAAATCCCACCATATCTATTACCAAAGCTCAGGTTTAGTCTCTATAATAGCTTGTGAAATTGCTAAACTTTAAGTTAATAGTTGTTAACATTTGCAAACACAAAACTCAAACTCAGCCATTCATAATGGAGAAGATAAAGTAGGCATCACAAGCTGCAGTGGTTGTGAAAAAAAAGAAGTGAATTTGAGCAGTAAGACATTAATCTCACTTTCACAGTGATTAGGTACAAAAATAAATATCCAAAAGCCATGAAAATTTGAAGGCTAAAGTAGGCTAATCTTTAGTAAATGCAAATCCCAGATCATTTTAAATGACTGAAAACGGTGACATGACAGCAGATTTTATCTCTTTTGCAAGAAACCAGTGGAATATCTCTCTTACTTTATTTCAATCTTAATATAATACTAGGATATCCAGTAGCCATCCATCTTTACATAGCTGTGCTGTTCTGTATATTTACAGACATCTTTATGTAAAGACACAAACGGAGAATCTTCAGTAAAGAAAGAATTGTGTGTTTTATTGTTCCTTATCCAGTTACACGTATGTGCTTAAGTTCCTTCCAGTCTTTCCTTTTACAGACCAAGAATTCCTTTATTAAATTGTTACATCAAGATAGCAGAAAGCAGTACAAAGCTTTCACCTGGAGGCAAAGACAGAGATTTTTCTTCTTTAAAGAAACTTGTTTTCTCCTTTCTTTTCTAAGAAGATCTCAGATAAGGAGACCAGAGTCGACATTGTCAAGTTGTTGAGGTCTTCAAACTACAAAAGAAAGCCTAGATGTCTTGATGAATAATCTTATGGCTACTGATTTGAGTGTGTGTTTTCATATGAGACCAACCAAAGGGGCATAATAGCCAACATGCTGCTGTGGATATGATGTATCTTTGCTGCAAATGTTGCTAATTGACCTACTTTAGAATATTAATGCATAGTATGGCTTTCCCATAGTAAAACTAGCATTGCCTTGGACTATTTTGTATGGAGGAGAGAGATGCAGTTTTCCTGTGTATGCAGGTGGGATGTGTTGGATCAGTGGGATATGAAGTAGCTCAAAGATATTCATTCATGCCAAATAATTTATTATGTACTATATAGATTTCGAAAAGTCCAAATAACATACTTTCACTCTCTTAACAACATAACAAAATCTTATTGCAGGAACTTGTGGATATGTTGTGTAAAAATGACACAACTTGTATTTAACAGCACATTTTCAGATTTAGTGGTGTTGCATTGGAAGGAAAATGTCAGTGAGCTCATTACTTTTGGTCAAGGCCGGACAGCTCCTTCCCAACATCCTCGTATGTGGTATTGAGGGCTCGGTGAATTTTCTGCAAGCAGAGGAGATTATTAGTAAAATGAAATTTTGTCATGACTTATCCGATCTGTTAGAAATCCGACGAGCTAGAGAATTATTTCATCCAGTCCTTCTGCACACAATGGCTATGGAGCTCTCGGTAATAATAATAATAATAATAATAATAATAATAATAATAATAATAATAATAATAATAGGATGATGATGATGGTGAAGATCAAAATAGGAGGACAACACAAAGAAAAAGGCAGTTCTTCTTTGCTACAAAAATATAGACAAGTTAAAAGTATAAGTTACTTAAGTCCATTCGAATGAAATTTTTCAAAGCTTAGGTTAGTTAGAACATCTCCAAACCAAGTGATAAGGTAAGCCTGTTTTTAAAATTTCCTTGTGCATGTTTGTCTGATGACGTGTGTGTGGAGAAGATGAAACTTTCATTATGGATGGGATAATCTGGAGAGATTGAGTCACACATCATATTTTTTACAGAGCTGAGCTGGTTTTGTGAGTAACGCTAGAGGCTGCCTGGGAGGGCCTGTCATCTTGGAGAGATGCAGCAAACAAATATAAGCAGTCTTCATATCAAACTACTAGTTTCATCATTCACTCGAAGGGAAAAGAAATGGCCACAAGCAATTAGACTGGTAATGGGAGGAGATGCATGGAAAAAAAAGGCCTTTGGTTTCCCAACAGTGTGACATACTTCTTAACTTATCTTTAAAGGCAGAGTATGTAAGATTTCAAGGCGATTCTTTCCACCACCAGGTGGCAAACACCAGGTGGTGAGCAAAACCACAAACCTGCTACCTCCACAAACGACCACAGGTTGGCAGTAATGAGCAAAACTCACCCCTCACCCCTCCTCCTTGCCAGCTCCAATGAGGGCAGGAATCGCTTGTGAGCTGTAGCTCAGAGCTGCTCTGCAATAAATGAGCTTATACTCCCCCTACTGGTGGAAAAAAAAGTACTTTTTTTTTTACTGGTCAGAAAACATTCAAGAAGGGTCTTTGTCATTAATTAAACTTGTAATTTAATAACGCATCAAATATGGACAGACTGGAACCTACATGTTTAAAAAACTATCTAATTATGATTGCAGTTATTTTTTTAGTTAATTCATTTTGAAAATATTGAAAATTTTACATACTCTACGTTTAGGATGATTCCTAAACAGTGTATGTGTTAAGTGAGCTTCACCTTTCCTTTAGTTAAAAAAACAAAACAAATCAAAACAAAACATGCAACCCGAATCAGATATGAGTCAAAGCACACTTTAAACTTATTCCAAAGACAGGCATAGATGCAAACTGTGGGCACGAGCCAGTTAATAAAACACGGCTGCGAGAAAACATGCTTCATTTAAGTCATTTAAACGAACTAGTAAATTTATAGGCTAGATTAAAACTTAATTAGGTAATTAACAAAGTTCTTTATTTGTGCTAATTAATGCAATTAACTTCATATATAAAAAGGTCAAATTGAATCTGTCCTCTATAACATATGGTATAATCAAGTTTTAGGAGAAATGTTGTCTCTTATCAAGTGTTATTATAGGTTTCTAACAGCAGAGGGTGCAGGTTATCTGCGAGTGATGCAGGCCAGACTATCTCACCAGCAGCAGTTGTGTGTGCATGAACACCAGACAGTAACGTGAAGATTATAACTTGTCTTTCAGTATTTTTTTTCTCTCTTCCTGTGCTTCAGTGTTGAATGTTCCATCAGCATGTGACAGAAAGTGCATGCGGGCTCTCACTCACCTGGCTGGTGTGTAGCCAGTACTGCAGAGTGCTTGAGCGGCGGAGGCGGGGAATCACCAGGTGATAGAAGGTGTGTTCACCTGCCAGGGTCAGCAACGCTCCGCCGACTCCCATACACAGCAGCACAAACAGGCCTGAAAAATGCTGGATCCCCATCTGCAGAGTCTACGAGGGCAAAAGACAGACGGGACAAGGAAGTTCACAGAGAAGAAATGCAGAAATGAATGATTTATCTTCACACAATTATCATTAAGGTCACTTTGTGTGAGTAAATTCTGTTGCTGAGTGGCTCGTTTGGCCGTGCAAGGCTAGATTAGAAACAAAAGAAAGCAACGGTGTGAAAAAACATGGAGGAAAAGGATGGGGAGAAGCTGTAAGGGAGGGGGGGTGGGGAGGGGGTGTTAACAGGGAGATGGAAAAAAAGGAGACATTGGTTAATTGAGAGGCAGTTTTTTTCCTATTCGGTTTGCCCGCATCACCCCTTGACATAATCTCTATCTCATGATTCCTTCATGAGCCTGGAGGAAGTAGAAGAGGCTGAGAGGACCTCTTTCAGAGCTCTGTAATCATGTTTCCCCCACCCAGCTCATTTCTGCTCTGCCTCTGATGGCAATTAGCCCCATGCTGACTCAACAAATTCATCAGTGACAACAGTGACCTCCTTTTGCTCTCAATCCAGAGGGTAAGTCCGCACTAATGCCCACATTGTTTCGGCGGAACCCTTTCTTTATGGATGAAGAATGATCCCTTTCTGCTGGGGGTGAAGTTAAGGTTGTGTAATTGTGTTTGTTGCCAGGATTTAACTTTAAAGTGGGATTAAAAAAACAAACAAAAAAAAAACAAACATGGCCCACAGGTTGCTCTCCATTAAAAAACAATGGATATAGATATATATGCGGGTTGCTTTGTCTGGATATGTCCACTCTCTTAAAACGGTAAAAAGAAAAGGGAGAAGTTTGAGTAGCACGCACAGAAGACCAAAATGTATTGACTCCCAGAGGGCATGTGCCTGAAACTGTGAGGTCAGTGCAGCAGACTGAGTTTATGTGGGTTTTATATGATGGTGTGAAAGTGAAACTGTCTGTGTATGTATGCTTAGCTGGCAGCCAATCTTGTCTGTGTCCCAAAGGGAGACTCATTTATAGGAGAACACCAGCGGAAGGCTTTGCTTTACACACAACACACGTACAGAATATGAAAGCTGCCATTGATGACTTACCTCAGTGACTGCAAAGACTCTCTTTCCGCAGGGTACGACTTTATACCATTTGTCATGTAACATGTCCATGAAGCCGTCTGACTTGTAGCGACTCACAAACTCTGACACGTTACGGGCTAGAGGAGAGCCCTGGGGGAGGCCTATGCCATAGCCTGAGAGAGGAGACAAACACAGATGATAACTAATATGCATGTAGAGCCGTTAACAACAAGCATGCCTGCAGAGAAGACGGTCAAGCCTGGTGTTTTCATGGAGGAAAAACAGGTAGCTGATTGCAGTCAGCCAAAAGGGAGATGCCCTCTGGAAAAAAAAAAAGAGATTTACAGGTTTTTATCTTTCACTTTAAATCACATCAACCTTTCTGCATAACTAGAGCGTACATGCCAGAAAGCAGTGTGTACGGCTTTTCCTGCTCAGCATTTGTGTGATGAGATGAATTGCAGTCGCAAAGTTGGTCATTCTAGGAATTTTTCTTTAATTTTCTTTTTTAATTCTCATGAGTAGCTCAAGTATGGCTGCAACCACATTCTATGTAAGAGGAGACAAAAAGTTTGAAGCTCTTGGTCTACTCTTATGGCTTTGTAATGCATATAAGACTTGGGCTGCACTGCGAAACTTTGCATGAGAAAGCAAAATGTCATGTCTGATCCTGATTTCTCTTCTCAGTACACGAACAGCTGTCATTTTCGGGCTTGTATCAAGCCGTCTGCTTCCAGCTTGAAAAATCTTGTGGGATCAAGCCAGTCTCGTCCCTTTAGACTTCCCTTCATGGTTCACAAGTCAAATTTATATAGCAGGTTTAATCTTTGCCTCATGCATGTGCTTCATTATTTAGATTTTATTAGAACTAACTCAATTTCAGGCAGTTTTTCAAGACAGCTTGCTTAAGGACTATTATATAGTATGGGAACCTTTATGTTAGTGTAATGGGCCGCCTTTTATTGGAAATTTTCTGATGCTTAGCAGCTTTCTACAGCAATGGAATCTGGTTTGTCAATACATTGTCAGATTCCATAAAAATCAGCCTGTCAGCATCAAACATTGAAGAACTCCCTACAACTGACCTACCCCGACCTCATCAGTATGAGCCATCAGTTGCAAAGACGCCTTTGGAGTCTGTGATGCAGCTCATCCACTCTGGACTCACTTCACAGTCATCCCCTGCAGCTACAGACCCGGTTTTGCAGAAAAGCAAGAGCAGGAGGAAAATAATCTTTATATTCTAGCCATTTTTTTCTCTTTACGAATCTGTGACGTTAGGATTGTGTAAGCATGTTTTCTTTTTGTGGGCTGGGTTTTACTTCTTGCCAGAAACCTTGTTCTTTGTAAGGCTTTTATTTTGTTTTTCTTTTGTGCATCCTCAGTGACCCTGGGACTTCCTGCTGTTTGTGGATTCAGCTCACCTGCTGCAGATCACCACCCTGTGCCTACTTAAGCTCCAGTCTAAACATCACCAGATTGTGGTATTATGAGAGTGTAAAGAGGACAACTCTGGATAAATTTTAATTTCCATCAAGTTTTGAGTGTTCCCTCCCCTAAAGTTTCTTGTTCTTTGTGACCCTTTTCAGAGATCTCTGTAAAGACAGGAGCAAGTCTTACTAGGCCACACTGTGCCTCTGCTGGACCACTGCACTGCCTCCATCTCTGCTGTTGCCTCACTCACCTCTGTTTTGGAAGGATCATTACTGAACACAGAAGTTTCATCCAAGTTTTAGTTCAGCCACAAATGGTCAGTACTAAATTCACTCGGATTTCTGGATTTTCTACATTTCTCATAACACTAATTTTCCATTTATGGTCTGTTTTCTTAAAAAGGATCCCTATGATAAACACTTAGTTTATAACTTTCTGTCCTTTCCTATGTCGGACTGTTACCACCAGCTACTTAAACGCTATTTTTCCTTTCAATAACCATGAAAGAAGTTTATTTTAAAAGGAAGTTCATTAAGTTTAACAAGGCAGGCCTTTTTCCTCACATCTGCCTTCATTATGTGGTATTAGCGTTTTTCACCCTGCAATGCTTTGTCACTTCCATTTTCCCCACATTGTCAAACTCACTTCATTCTTACATTCTGTCATCACAATTCTGGTCCATTAGTCTTTTTGCATTCCACTTTTCAAGCCAATCAGTTTGATCCCTGTTGTTTAAAATAGTCTTCTGTTTCATCATGCATCTGCAGACTAATGTTTCTGCACAAGAGTTCAAATTTCACTGCTAAGTTACATATTTTCAGCTAATCTCTCTTTATTTACATATAATCACTAATATATTGACAAGCATCTTGACAGCATCTTGAAAGCATCCACATTTTCACATTTTTAAAAAAATTTAATTTACACAAAATTAATGGTATGATGATAAAAGCATTCAGGTTTATTCCTGTTATTAAACTTTTGTTTTCTCCAGGGCTAAATAGCTTGTTTCTGTCCTGCAGGAGAGGTGATACAGAAGTAAAAAGAAGACATTATCAAATGAAAGAAGCTTATAGACCCCTGCTACCTGGCCAAAATGAGTGATCAGGGATGAAATGCTTTGCAGACAGGTAACAAAGAAGCCAACGGTCACTGTGAGACACCTCATTTCTTCTGTGGAAATCAAAGAACTTTACAGGAGAACACCCATCAGTGCAGCCGTGAATACACTGGCAGAGTGTGGCAGGGTGGTTAAAAAAAACCCAATTGTTCTCTAGAAGGTACATGAAAGTAGGCAATAGGTGCCTGAAGACTATTTGGTCACAAGAGTGCAACCAAGCACTGAACACCATTTTGTTCAAACGTGTCTACAGGGAAAAATGGTGTCGGGATTGCATTTGGGGAAACTGTTTAAAAGTCCTGGAGTGGTACACACACAGCTGGATCTGAAACCAGTGGAGTAACTGAGACCTGAAAATGACTACGCATTACCCATCTTGGTTAAGCTCGAACAATTCTGTCCAGACGAGCTGTGCCAAGCTTGTGCGACTGTCCAAAAGACTTGAGGCTACCACTGCTGTTGTTGCCAAGCACACTTTAACCACACACCAAGTGGAGGGTCTGAATGCTAATGCAATATTCATATAAAAAGGGGTATCTTAGTATTTACTTTTTTTTCAATCAACAAAACAACCGAAAAACAAAAATGACAAGGCTTAATTTGTGCAGTGAACAATGGAAAGCCTTATTATAAAAGCATTAAATTTACTTGTACTCTCCAGAATTTCTTATTTTTCCAGAGGTGAAAATCCAGTGGCATGCAGAGCAATGAGACCTGGCACAGTAATAAAACATACAGCAGTCACAGGCGTAAAATTACATAACTGTAATATTTTTAATTAAGTAAGAGATTAAAGTACTTTTCCCACCATTGTTTATAGCTTTAATTTCTGCGGCCGCACATTTGTGTATCATTACTTGAAATCTGGAGAGAATAGTTATGTCACAGACAAACTAAAAGCGTATCTGATTAGCATTACGGCAAACATTTCTGTGAATACAAAGTGGATGAAATCTGTTCTTTAGCTCTTAAATCTAAAGACTCCCTGAGAATTATTGCTCTACAAGATCCCCCTGGGGTTGTTTGTTTCATTTCATCTGTACTGCAGTCAAACACTCGGCCATGCCAACAATCTTTTCATATATGTGTGGTTGTCTCAGAGTTGGCAGCTGTTTGTTGGCGTGTTTATGCATGTGTGTGTATTACGGTGTTGTCAAGGTGTGTGAGCCTGATGGGGGTTGCGGACAGAAACAGAGAATAGTGAAGGTTCACGTAACTGTCACACTCCACTTCCTACATGACAGAGACTGTCTACGCTTCCCCCCCTAATGCACCTACCCTCCCTTTTCTTCTCATTTTTCCTCTCTTTGTCTTTTCCTCTCTTCCCATCACTGTCTGAGGTCATTTCTCTCCCACCATTTCCGCTGGTCCTGTCCTCTCTTAGTCCCCTCCTTATCTCTGTCATCCCTCCTCTTTAGTTCATTTTCTGCTTCAGTCCATTTTTCCCTTTATCTTTCAGCTCCTCTCCGGAGTCCACTGCTTTGTCTCGGCACGTCTCCCTCCTCTTCCTTTTTATTTCCGGGCCGACAGAAAGCGTTCCTCTTTCATCAGCCTATCTACATCCACATTTCTTTGGAGCGCTCAGTCAAACAGTGAAATACAAGTGGGCAGCCACTTGTCATTTGTTTTGATTCTGCTCCCCAGACACTGGCATACTCCATCACAAGTCTTAAATCCCAAAGCCGTCACTCACATTCCCACACGCCATACTCACACAGGCACAGCAGAGCACACTGTGTTATATTTAAAAGCTTTTCATTCATCTGTACAAAGGTTTTGACAATGCAACTTAGAAGTAACCACTGTGAAAGCACAAATCTAATAATCCGCTGTTATCTTAAAAATATTAATTCTAGGTCTGATTATTGCGTCTTATTTTTGAATTTTCATTAGAAAAATCTCTTTGAGTTGCTGCAGTCAGTTTTTATCATTACTTTTACTAAACGCTGTGTATGATTTGCAAAACACTGAACACATTCATCTGTCTCTGACAAAGAAATGATCATGATGTCCTTCCTTGCACTTTGAGGCGCTGGCCTTTTCAGTGACCCCATGCATGACCCCTGTGGCTTCACACCACCACCATGTGTGAGAACACATATGTGCTCAACTGAAAAACACACCAACCAAAATCTTAGCAGATGTGCAGTGTCTGTTGTTCAGACAGTTTTCTGCCTCCAGTACAATAAATCAGCAGCTTGCATCAGCACTTTGGTTCCTGTTCCTGACATTTCAAACTAGACTAGTGTGTATCTTTTTCTTTGTCTATGTCAGTAGTTTTCAAACTTTTTTTTTTTTTTTTTTTTCTATAACCTTTTCTACCCCTTGTAGAATAATGCCTCAGCCAAGTACCCCTGAAATTTAGATTTTAGTTCGGGGTCTGCAAACGGCACAAAACGATCTCAAATGAGACAGACTAGATAAATAACAGCAGAATAATGTATAAATAATAAAAGCATTACATTTTTTCTTTTGTTTTAATGCAAAGAAATACAAGTAAATGATCAATATGTTTGTATTTCAGTATTTATAGTTTTTGTAAACATTATTAACCTGACATTTCCTGAGCAAATTAAGTACAGTTTCAGGTTTGTATTTTGCCTCAGTTTCACCTTTACATACTTTTATTCAAGTTGTTCTATTTGATATCATAATATATATGTATATATTTATATAAAAATATGAAATGTGATGTTGATTTATATCTTTATAGATTTATAAAATAAATTAGATTTATTTTTAAATTTAATTTTAACTTAATATATATTGAGTATTTTAATTTAGTCTTAACCTTAATTTATTCTATAATAATATATCTAAATAATATTTTTATTTGGATAAACATCTTTTATTGTTTTACTATTAAAATGTTTACATAACAGATGTATGAAATCAGGAAATATTTATTCACAGCTATTTGGATCTGAAAACTACAGATTCCCAAAACGACTTACATATGAGTGAGAACACACACTCCTACCCCGATAGGCACATTGGAGGGCAACTTGGAGTTGTCTTGCCCAAGGACACTTTGGCACATAATCAGGGGAAGCCTGGAATCGATCTGCCAGCTTTCCAGTGGAGAAAGGACCGTTTTTCCTCCTGAGCAACAGCCGCCCGTTACATTATAATTAAAGTAGTTTCTCAAATCTTATTTTATGTGTATATTTCCACATCTGTGTGGTAATTCTGACCACCTGAACTGACGCACCTCATAATACAAACTAAAGTCAGATCCGTAAAGTGAGAAAGAACTAACAAGCTATCTCTCTATTTTTTTCTTTTTTATTTTATTACTCACATACTCCCTGGAGTGACTCCAAGTAGTTTGAGGGGTACATGTACATGAAAAACACTGGTCTTTGCAGGATTTAGGGTTGACAACCTTAAGGTGGAACCGGCTTTATGTTCATTCTGTGTAGGGATGTTTTCAACACACATGGATTTTTGTCCAGTATTTTTTTTGACTACATAAATGTTTTTGAGCTTACAGTAGGAAGAAAACTGGAATATATTTTGACAGCCATATTGACTGACTTGAGTACATGGTAAGAAGTGTTTTCATCCCTCTGCAGCATTGGTTTGTGCACTGCTTGCAGAATTGACTTTCTTTATATACCTCACAGAAATCATGAATGTTGCACATTAGCATGCAAAAGGTTAAAGACTGTTATTATATAAGCAATAAAGCACAGACTTGATATGGGACTAAATGTATTTCTTTCTAAATTTGTGATATAAAAGCAAAGTGTTAAAGCATTTCATTTCGTTATTTTGTTAACTGGGTGTGTCATGGTGCTGACTGCGTGAAATTCTTTTTAAACAAAACACCTCCATTTTCAAAATTGTGCCTATGCAGTTATTAAAAGGCTGTAATAGACTCTAACTTTTCATATAATTTAAAAAAAGCAAACCCAAACTTTTATTCAGTAATATTGAGCAGGATGATGTTTCCCTCCTTTTTTATTAGATACAGCAAATGTTGAAGCAGTTAATATGGTATTGATTGTAAAGATTCAAATAGTAACAATAAGAGCTGAATGCTACACATCAGAGCTGAAATCTTGAACAAGATAAATGGCAAGAATCAGTTTAAATGTAGTCATCTAATCCCTTGTATGTCAACTTTTGTTTTTATTATGAACAGTAATTATTTTTAAAATGAAGGAATCCAGCAGCTTAAAATATTTCTTAATGTCTCACAAAACTTTGGTTCTAGACTATATAAACATTTGTCTATAATGTGAATAAATGAGAAACTACAAATAATGAAAAATGCTTGATGTTACAGAAAATTTTTGTTTTTCCAGTCAGTGCAAGTGTTTTTGGTATGATTTGATTGACAACAGTGTTCCTGTCAGACCTCATGAACAGCCCAACAAGTCTTATTCAATATAACTTATCAAAATATGGATGTTTTCCCTCTGCACATCAATCACAGACGCTCCATCTAGGGAGTTCAGAGGCCAAGGCTGAGCTCAGAACGTCCACTTGTTCACTCACCACTCGAACTCTCACTACGAGCGATGAGGGCCAGCAGCTGCGGATGCCTTTCAGAAACCACTTAGATGTAGAACCGCTACACAATTATGTGCTGGATACTCTGATTTCTGCCTGTATCATTTGAAAGGGTGAAAAAAAAAAGAGCCCCAAACACCTGCACAACATCGTTTCAATTTTTGGGTGAGCTGTAACTGAAACGCCTACCGTAAACTTTTCAATAAAACTTCTAACAAAAATATGTGTTCATGCAACTTTGCTTCCAGCTTCATTTCACTTCACTGCTTCCACCTCCATAAGCATGTTGATGGCTGCAGCCGCAACTCTGCTATTACAAAACTCAATTTCAGGTTGTTTATTCTTAAGTAATGTTATGCATGGAAATCAGTGATCATTAAGTGCTGCTCCAAAGTGCAGCTGATGCCCAGAGGTTGTTGTTGCTCACTCACGATAGCCACTTCACATAATGCTCCCATATTTACAGTTTAGACTGAGCAACAATAGTCTGAAATATGGTTTAATAATAATCTTCAAATCCTGCTGCTCAGGCACAGCAGGAGATGAGCCCCTGCGTGGTTGAGACGTCAAGCATAAATTTCATCAAAGAGACTTCTATTATGCATTATGCTCATCATGCACACTCACTGAGTATGAAAAAAACATTAACTTTCAGCTAACAGCCTAAGCTGTTAACAACAGCAGTTCTTGAGCGTGTATTTTGCTGTGTGGCAGTATCCGCTTGCAACGAGAACCCACAACTGTCAGGCATACTGCTAACATGAATGGGGTTGTGTGTGGTCTGCCTAGGTAGGTGGTCGTGTGAAGCAAAGTAACATCCACATGAATCTGAGAGCACAGCCAAAAGTTTTGCTCTACCACTACTGGATGTTTTTATCTTGCAGCGTATCCTGCTGCTATCACTTTCCCAGGTAAATATTGAACATAACTGGCCATCCACATGATGTTAAAGAAGATATGATTCCTTTATTGCTCTGTGACTCAGTTTTAACAAGCAGGTGGTCATCGTGGAGGCCTTGAGGTGTGAATTGAGAACAGCGTGGGACCAATCTGCAGATATGCAGCCCCATATGCAGCTTGCTGTGATGCACTTAGTGTTGTGGCATCTCTCCGTTGCACATGACTCTGCTAACTTCTTGCTCTTCTTTGGACCACTTCTGTGTTTGTTGGTGCAAACAGCTGCTAACTTATTAGACATGCTACAAGGTCATCCAGTCATTTCACCTCAATATTAGTTAAATGTTTCTTTAAAAAAGCAAGTTTTTTCTTTCTTTTTCTTAATTTTGCTCTCTTGCCTTGGCATTTCACACACATAAATGCACACCCGTTTGAGCTGACAGAGGTGTCTGTGTGTGATTGCTGTCAGATGTGAGCTATCCAAAACAACAGCCTCAGCCCGACAACAAAGTCTTCTGCCATCCTCATTCTGATCTGCAGACCTGCTCTGTCCTGCTTGACTGAACTTGCATAGACCACTTGTGCACACAGGGACACAGGATTACAAGCATGTATATATACACACACCGGCCTCACACATACACACCTACACGCAAGCAGTGTGCCGCTTCGTGTTCAGTAGCAATATTATTAATGGAGTGTGTCTGGGCTGTCGTAAACATCTCCCAACAGCACTCATTGAAAATAGACACACAGTGACTCCCCCACATCTCTTTCCAGTTAAGCAGCCAGAAGATTTCAGCAGAGCACCTTGCCTGCAGCGATTCCACTCCCCCAATTCTTCCGCCTCCCTGTATCTCCTGACCAAAAACCGCTCTATAAATCCTGCCTCACACGGACCAAACAACGCTTCCTCTTTTCTTTTCTTCCGTTCTGGTTCTCTTTTTCCTTTCTCCCCCTCCCGTCGTCCATCTGCTTGGGGTGAAGGTTTGTCTTGATTAGGGGACTCTGTTGGCTGGCTCTTTTATCACTCGCTGTGCAGAAAGGCACAAACTGGCAGTGGGCAAATGAAAGCCCTCTTTCTCCTTCTTATGCTCAACTCCCACCTCCCTCAGTCCCCAGTGGGCCCCTTATGTTTTTCTACCTTTGTTGTTCCTTCTCGTACCTTCTTCATCTCATGTACTTTCCTCTGGTTTTTTACAATCTCCTCCCCAAAATTTTTTTTCTCAATCACATTTCCTGTCTGGGTCATTTCCTGCTCTTTCTTCCAAAACCACTAAGACTTAGTTATTCACTCCCCTCCTACTCCTCATCACGCTGACGGCCACTGATGATTCTCCGCCTGCTATTTCATAAAGCCTGTGACTGAAGCAGTTGTCAAACAGACCCATTCTGGGTCATACCAATGAGATTCACTTTCTCATTTCCACAAACATTAGCAGAGCAACGGTAGTGTGTTTTGGCTTATTTTCTCATGCAGTGAAGAAAGCAGCACATAATCTGAAGTGCACAAGGGTTTTGTAGCTAGTAGGGAATGTGGGCGTGGGGTCTTTCTGAGGTAATGCTTTGACTGACAGAGAAATGACATCAAAGCTGCTGTTTGGTCCCATGTGGTACTTTTAGTAGTATCTGCATGTCTCTGAGAAAGGAGAAGGGTTGGATTAACACAAACACACGTTTGTACAGTAATCTGCATGCGCACGAATACGCAGAGGGCAAGCATGAGCATGCATGCTCATTCTGTCTGTGCAGAAACCAGGCAGGTTAAAAGTTTAAGGTTTAGCTAATAAATTTGTTCTGCCAGCAAAAAATGTTTTACTTTAAAGTCACCTTTAGAAGGCATATATATGGAAACGGCATGAGACCAGAATACCGTAAAAACTCCAATAACTGCATGAAGCTTTCATTTAGCACAGTGAAAGAAAGTCAGACTTCTATTAAAACGTGGACAGAATCTTTTTTTGGCAGGTCATCAGCAGTTTTAATTCTAAAAGTAATCAAACCAACTTCATCTGGGCATTTATATCTATGCAATGGATCCTATTACTGGTATAGAATTACTACTATTAGCAAGATTATTTCTCAGTTATATCTGGCTGTAAAAATCACACAGTGGACCATTATGAAGACATGATGCGTTATTGATAAATGTATAATTCTCATAGAATGACACCACGTTTAATTTTGAAACAGAAGAAATGACACCTTACCAGACACTTTGGTAGGCACACATTCAATGCACCAGTTAGGACCCCTTTTGCCTTCAAAACTGCCTTTGTTCTTCCTATCATAGATATAATCCTCAGAGATTGTCCATATTGACAAGACGACATAACGCAACAACTTCAGGTCCATTGGTCGCACATTTAAGTTCAAGAAACCAGTTTGCAATGAGCTCTGTGACATGTTGCATTATCCTGCTGGCAGATCTATCAGAAGAAGGATAAACTGTCATGATGAAGGGATGGACATGGTCAGCAATAATACTCCAGTAAGCTGAGGCATTTAAAATATGCTAAATTAGTTTTAATGGGCTGAAAGTTTTCCAATAGAATATATCCCACACCATTGCTCCACAATTAGCCTGAACTCTTGATACAAGGAAGGATGCGTTCATGTTTTCATCTTGTTTCCACCAAATTCTGACCCAACTATCTGAGTTGAAATGGAGGATCATATTGTTTCCAATCTGCTGTTGTCCAACTTTAGTGAGTCTGTGTGAGTTGTGGCTTCACTTTCCTGTACTTAGCTGCTGGAAGTGAAACTCAGCGCTGTCTTCTGCTGCTGAAGCCCATCTGCATCAATGTTTGACATGTTGTGCATTCAGAGATGGTATTCTGCATACCTTGGCTGTAACCAGTCGTTATTTGAGTTGCTACCTTTTTGTATTGTCTCTCAGAAATCTACCAGCTTTCCTTTGACCTCTGATATCAACAAGGCATTTTGATTAAGACATCTGCTGCTTACTGGATATTTTTTCTTTTTCAGACCATTCTCTGTAAATCCTAGAGGTGGTTGTGTGCGAAAAGCCGAGCAGATCAGAGGTTTCTGAAATACACAGAACAACCTGTCTGGCACAAACAACCACACCACGTACAAAGTGACTTAAATCCTTTTTCATCCCGATTCTGAGGCTCAGTTAGAACCTTGATTATATCTACATGCCTCAATGCATTGAGCAGCTATCATGTGATTGGGTGATACCCTATTTGTTTTAAAGAGCAACTTAAAAGATGGATCTATTAAACTGGCCATTGACTGTGTATTTGTCTTTGGTAACGGATTCAATGTTGGAGAAATTTGTCCATATATTCTGCTCCACAGAAATGTTTCTCCTTTTTTTCAGTGTTAGGTTAGGGTTTAAACGAGAAGATAGGGAGAAAACATTTCTTTGTCAATTTCTTTGCACAACATATAAGCTCGAGAACAGCATAAAATGTTTCTTGGAAGCTTCTTGGTCTCATTTTATGTTTTTTTAATGAGTGCCATGGTACACATGGTGCCTGTCAGATAGAACAAAAAGCAAAGGCTTCAGTTGTGAAAAATGTTCCTTTTCTGATATGTAAAGAGAAAGCTATCTCCTTTTAGAAGAGCACTGGAAGACACAAGCATAGCAAGCAGCAGTCAGTGAATACGCCTTCATTTCTGCACATGCACAAACACACACATTCATGCAAGCACTGGAAGACAACTAGCATACAATAACCCCCTGTGTGGGTCATTAGCTGTTTTCAGACTGACTGTGGATTTGTTTATATGCTTCATGACTGAGTTGCAGTTATTCCATCCAGTTAATCATTAAGTCTTAAGTCTTCTTACTGAGCACTGTGTCATTAATAATAAATGGAAGGGTCCCTGTGGAGTTAGAAGTTCACACACTTGTTATCCTGTCAGTCATAAAGCTAAGTACAACATTTGATTTGAATCTGTGTATGCCATTATGGAAATTTATGTTTCTTCTTTTCATGTATGTGTAGATGAGAGCCACTGATGTCATACTATATTTGCTACACAGATACACTGTTACTACAATTTGTGACTCCACTGACAAATGTGAATGCTGATAAGTGAGTTTTGGTGTTTTACTTTATTCCATTAGATCATTTTGCAAGAAAATTGAACGAAAGGCAGCCAACATTCAAAGAACTTTAAGAAGTCATGGAGCCTTGAGAACTATTCCTGAATCCAGCTTAAAGCAATTTGATGAAAGCTTGCCCATTAGAAGTTGAGACTGGGTTGTGACATGTAAGCATTACAAATATCTACTTTTTAAGCTCATTGGAAGCAAATAAACTTTTGCTTTTGTCTTATATTCTGGTTTTTTTTTTTTTTTGTTTTTTTTTTTATCTGTGACTGCATATGTTTTAAGGAATCACTGGAGCCATTTCAATTTCCAAGCAAAGAGAGGTGCTAGACTTTTGCTACAGCAAGAGTTTTGTTCAAAGCAAGTCGAGCATGAAAAATTGCAAATCTAAAAAAGAAAAAGAGAAAAGACAAAATTTATATTAAAAACATCTCGCAAGATAGTACCATGACGCAGATAAAACCCCCCAGAAATTTCAAAAGATAATTTTACAAAATGCTAGTTGATGCGAGTCGATACAAAGACCCTGTAAGTGATGGAAAAAAGTGTGTGTCGGACAGCGTGAGCACCTTCGATAGCAAACGGCTTCCCGACAGTGAGCAGCTTGCAATCTGCGTCAATAGAGACCTCGAAGTCCAACAGGGCTTTATCCATGATGAATGCATCCAGGGTAGGAGGATCTGTCCTTCACCACCAACACACACACACACACGCACAAGTACACACAGAGATACACACATATCACAAGACAAAGAGAGAGAGAGAGACACACACAGATAGAGAAGTATTAATTGAAGAGCACTAATCTGCAAGTATCGTAAATCTAAAAGCAAATCAAATTTATGTTCCCACACTTATTCTGGTCCTGAGGCCTATTTCAGGATTCCTGAGTATGGAGCTGTCATGCCACTTTGTCATTTATACAGAGGATGAGATAAACTACAGTCTAATACACTATGTAAACACATACATCATTACCTAAACCAACAGCATCTGTAGCGGACCGATAAGCCATAATACACTCTGCTGATGACTCTCCTACTCCAGCAATATTGATCCAATTGACCCTAACTGACCCATCATTATCGACTGTTCCTGTGCGTGCAGCCTGGGCTGCTGACCGCAACCAGCTGCGTACAAGCTCTGAAAAATAAACTGTCACACAAACACCGCAATGAAACCAAACATCTAAATATGCACACAAAATCTCAATTCTGATTTGACTGGCAGACAGATAAACAAACAAGTGTGCTGGAGAAAACATGCATACATTTGGTCTGCTGGGAAAAAAATCAACAAGTCTGATCAAATTACTTGAAACTTGTTGTTATTCAAGGCATTTACCACAAAACAAAAGGTTGACTTTACAAAGTCTTTGCTGTGCTGGCAAAGCTGCAAAGTATTTTCCCTGTCTTGACCTGTCAAATAAGAAGCACAGGGAGAAGAGGATTGAGACGACTTGTGGGACTTAAGGAGGGTCGGAAGTTTTCTGCTGCATGGTCTTGGAATAACAATGGAGTGTCTGTGCTTGAGCTAGGGCTGCAAGTTTTGAGGTTATGCATAGGTGCAGTGGGTGCTTGAGCATATATCAGTTCCTCTGAGACTACACATTTGAGTGCATCTGCATGTGTAGCCTGAGGCGCTCCATCTCACCAGAAGAAGGGTTAGGACTTCTTTTTTCTCTTTCTCTGTTAAAATTTGAGAGCAGTATTGGGGTCAGTTGCTCTGCCAACACAGTATTTTACATCCTCACTCCAACTCACTGATCTACTGTGGCTTCCACTTCTGCTTTGCTTTGCACGCAAACAAATGCCGCCTTCATCATCCTCTTTCTCTGAACAAGCACGTTGTATCTTCCCACTGGTATCACAAAGTCAGCATGTGCACTATCTCTGTATCTGTGCTGGTGCTTCATAGAGTGGGTTTTATCCCCGAGAAGCGTATGTGCAGTTTCAGTGTTGAGTGTATTTTCTGTGTTCAGTAAAGAATGCAGGAAGAACAAGCTCTTTTTTTAATCCACGCAAGTGTTTATTACATTTTAAAACCAGCCATTAGAGCTGTTCAAGAAAATAATTTGGAGGAATTTGAGTTGTCACTCATTCGCCTTCACAAGTGCAGCAATCAGCACAAGTGAAGTTAAGAAAGGGAAGGAAAAAAACAGCTTAAGCTATCAGAAACTTGCAGCCAGATGTGTGAAGTTTAAGGGAAAGACACACAGCTTAAAACATTCGCTCTTCTTAATCTTATCATCTCATACAAAAACAAAAAAAGACAAAAGAAAAGGGTGTGGAACAAAACAAAAAGCAGAACAAAAAGCAAACCATGTGAAACTGGAAAGGAGTGTTGAAGGTCCCAAATTATAGAGATTTATTCAGCAGGCTGTTTCTGTGTCTGAATCTTTGAAATATTCATGTTCCTGTGCCTGTTCACACCCTTCTTGTGAAAGACAATGCAGCTTTTGATGGTGCTTCCTTCGTGATTTTACAGGGCAGGCATAGTTTGCTGGGGGGGCGGGTCAGTGACAGCATACACCACCATGGGGAAAGGTTATTTCCTTTTGTGAGATCACAAAAGGAAAGATCACCAGTTTCAAGTTAAAGGGGGACCAGCCTGATGGAGGTCTGGACAGAGCGAATGAGCTGAACAGGTTTTCAACAGGTTCAGTCCACCCCCTACCTCCAGCCCAACAGACCACACACCCTCCATAAGTCCACTGCTTTCCTGTCATGCCTCCAATCTGTCACCCTTCAGCTCAGTCATGGAGCAGAACACAGCTTCATCTCCCTCCACATCAGGACATCCTGAGATCTCCACCTTGTTTGTGTCCTGCAATCAGGTTATAAAGCAACTTGAGAAACTGAACCAGAACAAGGGTGCAGGTCCAGATGGTGTCAGTCCCAGAGTTCTCAAGACCTGCTCAAAACAACTATGTCTGATTCTCCAGCACGTTTTTAACACCAGTCTGAGACAAAATAGAATCCCAGTGCTGTGGAAAACCTCCTGCCTTGTTCCAGTGCCTAAAAAAACACAACCAGATGAACCAATAGACATTACAGTTTGCATATCGTAATGGACTTGGGGTTGAAGATGCCATCATATACCTGCTCCAGAGAGCACACTCTCATCTGGACCATTCAGGCAGCACTCTGAGGGTCATGTTCTTTGATTTCTCAAGTGCTTTTAATACCATTCAGCCTGATTTATAATGTGAGAAGCTCCATAAATTCCAGGTAGACATCTCCACAACCACCAGGATCTATGACTACCTCACAAACAAACCACAGTTTGTGAGACTGAAAGGTTGTGTGTCTGAGATGGAGGTCAGCAGCTCTGGTGCACCACAAGGAACTGTACTCTCGCCATTCCTCTTCACACTGTACACCTCAGACTTCCAGTACAACTCTGAGTCCTGTCATCTGCAGAAATACTCTGATGACTCTGTAGTTATGGGGTGTATCAGAGATGGACAAGAAACACAGAGAGTACAGAGAACTGGTCAGCCAGTTTGTTAAGTGGTGCGGTGACAATCATCTTATATTATATACCAGCAAAACAAAAAAATGTTTGTTGACTTCAGGAGGAACAAGAATAAACAAAGCACTGTTTCCATCCTGGGAGAGGAGGTGGAGGTGGTGGAGGAATACAAGTATCTTGGAGTTCAGCTGGACAACAAACTGGACTGGAAATGTAACATGGACTACATCTACAAGAAAGGTCAGAGCAGACTGTACTTCTTAAGGAAGTTGAGATCTTTTAATGTCTGCACCAAGATGTTGCATATCTTCTATAAGTCTGTTGTGGAGAGTGCAGTCAGCTTTGCAGCCATCTTCTGGGGTAGTAGCATCAGAACCAGAGACTTGAAGAGAATCAACAAACTGATCAAGAAAGCTGGTTCTGTGCTTGGAGTAACTCTGGAGCCGCTGGAGCTGATTGTCCAAAGAAGAATGCTGCACAAGCTGATGAAGATGATGGAGGATTCTTCACACCCTCCACAACACAGTGATGAAACAACAAAGTGTGTTCAGGGAGAGGCTTCTTCAGGTCTGATGAAAGACTGAAAGATACAGAAGATCATTCCTGCCAGCAGCCATCAGCCTCTGGAACAAGACCCCTTCAAGTTAAATATATACTACAATATTGAATTTCCCTTTGGGGATTGATAAAGTATTTTTCATTTCATTTTCATTTATTCTCAGACTTATCTGTATGAGTACACATGCACTAAAAAGTGGAGCAAGCAAGTGAGAGAGGTAACAGAATTTTCTCATTTTTGGGTCTCAGGCTGGTAGACACATATCACTGTTGGAAAAGCCTTTAGAAAGGGAATTTTGTACAATATGGGATCTTTAAGGCTGGTTCCTGTGTGTATTGTATAGTAACAACAACAGAAATACTGGGGATAAGCTCATGATACAAAAGGCAATGAAACTTAGTAATTACATATCGGTCACAATAATAATAACAATTCTAACAATAATTGGCTTGGCTTCCTTATAAAGACTCTTTGAGCTTCAGATTTATATTATAGCCTACAGAGCAATTATGAATTATATGTTGGTAAATGCCTTTTTAAGACAACCGTCCATTGCAAGACTTTTTTTTAACAAAGAAACAAAATAAAACATCCATCCATCCATCCATCCATCTTCTGCCGCTTATCCGGGGTCGGGTCGCGGGGGCAGCAGCCTAAGCAGGGAAGCCCAGACTTCCCTCTCCCCAGCCACATTTGCCAACTCTGCAGGGGGGATCCCGAGGCGTTCCCAGGCCAGCCGAGAGATGTAATCCCTCCAGCGTGTCCTGGGTCTTCCCCGGGGTCTCCTCCCAGAGGGACGTGCCTGGAACACCTCACCAGGGAGGCGTCCAGGAGGCATCCTGACCAGATGCCCGAGCCACCTCAACTGGTTCCTCTCGATGCGAAGGAGCAGCGGCTCTACTCTGAGCCCCTCCCGGATGACTGAGCTCCTCACCCTATCTCTAAGGGAGAGCCTGGCCACCCTGCGGAGGAAACTCATTTCAGCCGCCTGTATACGAGATCTCGTTCTTTCGGTCACGACCCACAGCTCATGACCATAGGTGAGGGTAGGAACGTAGATCAACTGATAAATCGAGAGCTTCGCCTTCTGGCTCAGCTCCTTCTTCACCACGACAGACCGGCGCAGAGCCCGCATTACTGCAGACGCCGCACCGATCCGTCTGTCGATCTCACGCTCCATCCTTCCCTCACTCGTGAACAAGACCCCGAGATATTTAAACTCCTCCACTTGAGGCAGGACCTGACTCCCGACCTGGAGAGGGCAATCCACCCTATTCCGGCTGAGGACCATGGTCTCAGATTTTGAGGTGCTGATTCCCATCCCAGCCGCTTCACACTCGGCCGCGAATCGCTCAAGCGAGAGCTGGAGATCACGACCAGACGAAGCCAACAGGACCACGTCATCTGCAAAAAGCAGGGACCCAATCCTGAGGCCACCAAGTCGGATCCCCTCAACCCCTCGGCTGCGCCTAGAAATTCTGTCCATATAAGTTATGAACAGAATCGGTGATAAAGGGCAGCCTTGGTGGAGTCCAACCCTCACCGGAAACGAATCCGACTTACTACCGGCAATGCGGACCAAGCTCTGACACCTGTTGTACAGGGACCGGACAGCTCGTACAAGGGGGTCCGGTACCCCATACTCCCGGAGTACCCCCCACAGGAGCCCCCGGGGGACACGGTCGAATGCCTTCTCCAGGTCCACAAAGCACATGTAGACTGGTTGGGCAAACTCCCATGTCCCCTCCAGGACCCCAGAGAGGGTATAGAGCTGGTCCACTGTTCCGCGACCAGGACGAAAACCACACTGCTCCTCCTCAATCCGGGATTCGACTATCTGGCGGACCCTCCTCTCCAGGACCCCTGAATAGACCTTACCAGGGAGGCTGAGGAGTGTGATTCCCCTGTAATTGGAACACACCCTCCGGTCCCCCTTCTTAAAAAGGGGGACCACTACCCCAGTCTGCCAATCCAGCGGTACTGCCCCCGATGTCCACGTGATGCTGCAGAGGCGTGTCAGCCAGGACAGCCCCACAGCATCCAGAGCCTTAAGGAACTCCGGGCGGATCTCATCCACCCCCGGGGCCTTGCCGCCAAGGAGCTTTTTGACCACCTCAGCGACTTCAGCCCCAGAGATAGGAGAGTCCACCCCTGAGTCCACCAGCTCTGCTCCCTCATGGGAAGCCGTGTTGGTAGGATTGAGGAGGTCTTCGAAGTATTCCCTCCACCGACCCACAACGTCCCGAGTTGAGGTCAGCAGCTCCCCATCTCCACTGTACACAGTATTGATGGAGCACTGCTTCCCCCCCCTGAGCCGCCGGATGGTGGACCAGAATCTCCTCGAAGCCGTCCGGAAGTCTTTCTCCATGGCCTCGCCGAACTCCTCCCATGCCCGAGTTTTTGCCTCGGCAACGGCCGAAGCCGCATGCCGCTTAGCCCGTCGGTACCCATCAGCTGCCTCCAGAGTCCCACAGGCCAAGAAGGCCCGATAGGACTCCTTCTTCAGCTTGACAGCATCCCTCACTGCTGGTGTCCACCAACAAGTCCTGGGATTACCGCCACGACAGGCACCAACGACCTTGCAGCCACAGCTCCGGCTGGCCGCCTCAGCAATAGAGGCACGGAACACAGCCCATTCGGACTCAATGTCCCCCGCCTCACCCGGGACATGTTCGAAGCTCTGCTGAAGGTGGGAGTTGAAGCTCGCTCTGACAGGGGACTCAGCCAGATGTTCCCAGCAGACCCTCACAACACGTTTGGGCCTGCCAGTTCTGACCGGCTTCCTCCCCCACCATCTGAGCCAACTCACCACCAGGTGGTGATCAGTTGACAGCTCCGCCCCCCTCTTCACCCGAGTGTCCAAGGCATGTGGCCGCAGGTCCGACGATACGACTACAAAGTCGATCATTGAACTGCGGCCCAGGGAATCCTGATGCCAGGTGTACATATGGACACTCTTATGCTGGAACATGGTGTTCGTTATAGACAATCCATGACGAGCACAGAAGTCCAATAACAAAACACCATTTGGGTTCAGAGGGGGGGGGACCATGCCTCCCAATCACTCCCCTTCCAGGTCTCACTGTCATTGCCCACGTGAGCATTGAAGTCCCCCAGCAGAACAATGGAGTCCCCAGAAGGAGCACCCTCCAGCACTCCCTCCAAGGACCCCAGAAAGGGTGGGTACTCTGAACTGCTGTTCGGCGCATAAGCACAGACAACAGTCAGGACCCGTCCCCCCACCCGGAGGCGGAGGGAAACTACCCTTTCATCCACCGGGGTAAACCCCAACGTGCAGGCACCAAGCTGGGGGCTGATGAGAATGCCCACACCTGCTCGGCGCCTCTCACCATGAGCAACTCCAGAGTGGAAGAAGGTCCAGCCCCTCTCGAGGGTACTGGTTCCAGAGCCCAAGCCATGCGTCGAGGTGAGTCCAACTATATCTAGTCGGAACCGCTCAACCTCGCGCACAAGCTCAGGCTCCTTCCCCACCAGAGAGGTGACGTTCCACGTCCCTAGAGCCAGCTTCTGCAGCCGGGGATCGGACCGCCAGGGTCCCCGCCCCTTGCTGCCGCCCAGCTCACATTGCACCCGACCCCTACGGCTCCTCCCGCAGATGGTGAGCCCACGGGAGGCAAAATAAAACAACAACAAAAAAAACCCCCTACATTTTATGGGAGCTTTGTGAGTTCTCATAATGCATATATCATGAAAACAGTTTTAAACATGTACTGTTACAGTTGCATAAACACCCCACACACACCTCAAAAAGTACATTATAAACTATCTTACAAAGGTATTGCTAATTTAGGGTACAAGATGGCTTCCGGAGGTACAATACTGGGAGTGGCCTGAAGGGTACCACCTTTGTGCCACTTGCTCTTCACGATGAGAGAATGAGTCTAAGACCATAATTATTCCCTCTTTTTAACCTTGTGTTCATTTAGGCCACTGGCTCCATTCTGAGCGAACTTGTTCGCATACTTGCTTGTGTATTATGCTTGTTATCTGAGTATTTCACCAGGGGGCACATTAGCAAACTCAGACCAGACAGTTTCTAAATTTGTAGGGTGTAAATAAAACAACAAACATGAGGAGGTTGGCAATTTTGGCTTCACAACAGAAAAAAAGACACCAGCACAATGGAAGTTGGTTTCTATGAATCCTAAACCAAGAACACAATATCTTGTGTTTTGCCATCGGTATCTGCCATCAGCATATTGATTCTTGACTTTGTACATTCTGACTTACTGAGAACACAGAAGCTTCTGTCTCTGAGAGCAACTTGACCTAGCAAAGCCAAGCAAAGCTGCTGTTTATGTGCAAACAATTTGCAATACATTTACAAGCTGACAATGAGAAGTTGGTGTATAATGTATCCAGATTTATGGTCTGTTTGCCTTTAATGAGTTTGTATCATTACAAAATAACATTATGATTCATTAAAGAAGACTCAAAACTAGTGATGAACACCACACACAAAGTAATTTATGGTATTATTAAATCAGTGAAGCAGCAGGCTAATTTGCTCATGTAATTTGCTCTGCTAACTTTTTGTGTGCAACAGGTGTTGCTCCCTGCAGCCAAAGCATATGAACCATATCACGCCGTGTGTTGTTGAGTTAAAAAATGTTATTCTTGCACTGAATGTTTGGAGTTTGTGGTTACGAGTTTGTCATTTTGCCTCCCACCGCTTCACCCAAAGACAGGCAGGAGTTCAGAGGTATCTGAAGTGGGATGCATCTGCCAGAAAGCTGTGGGATCTTGGAGGCATTGGAAGCTGTTTGCTTCTGCTGATGAGAGCAGAAGGCAGCAGCAGCTCTGTTTTGTGGAAATGACCTTTAAATCCATGTTCCTGTCAGCTGAAGAGCTGCTGCTGAGCCTCACACAGATGCTGAAGCTTAGCATGATCTCAGGAGAAGGACAGAAGGAGTTTCTTTGGAATTCATGAAGAAGAGATGCTGCTGGGTTTTTCAGATGAAAGCTCTTGTGTTTATCTTTCTGACAAAGGTCATCATTCATGCGTACAGTCAGGAACTCAAATTTTCACTTATTGTTAAAGTACACACACAAAAAAAAAAAAAAACTGGGAAGGGGATTAAAATAAAAAGACCCTTCAATAAGAGTAGGGGCTGATAGTAGGTGTGACATTTTAATTTACTCCTTTTTTAGCAGAGATGTGTCTTTTCTGTCTCACTCACTGTAGTATTATGATAAAATGAATAAAAAAATAAGGTACTATGGTTTGGTTGGCAATGATCAGACCATCAAATACAATCTTCTTGTTGTTATTTAAAAAACACAATATCATAAATATTGAGAAAATAACATAAATTCTCAGCACATGTGAACATCCTGTACCCAGAATATAATAAAAAACCAGTTGTTGGTAGTAGGTGACATTTTAATTTACTTCTTTTTTGAGCAGAGATTTTTTTTTCTGTCACACTCACTGTAGTATGATGATATAATGAATAAAAATAAGGCACTATGGTTTGGTTGCTAATGATCAGACCATCAAATACAATCTTTTAGTTGCTATTTGAAAACATAACATCATAAATATTAAGGAAAATAACATAAATTCTCAGCATTAGATTTTAAAACCTCATTGATAAGGACACATGTGAACATCCTGTATCCAGAAAATAATAATAATAAAAAAAAACTGTTGTTTCTCTAAAATCTGTCTGTGTTAAGATGGCTGTATTTAGCTGTGTCATGCTAACCCACACCAGAAACCAGGGTGTATAGAATTTTCTTTAAAAGATAAAATAAACAATTAATTATCTCCTGGGTTTATTAATATAACTTTCTCAGGTTATAAGCTTTTCCTATTGGCACATAAACAACCTCTCTTATCTCACATCCCTTAGAATTTGAGCTATCAGGACCTTGTGCTATCTCCTCTTTGTTTTACATTGCTGTATGCAAAGTACTTTCAACAGCTCCACGTGAATTAAACTTTTAAATAAACTTGCTTCCATGCTTTCATCTGCTTTCTGTCCCCATTCAACATCCCATTGAACATCCATTCTCGCTGTTAATTACTTCATGTCTGTCCCTGACTCTTATTCATTTCTACTTGAACACCCCATTTGAAACAAGAAAATCATTTTCCCTCCTAAAATGCGAGGACTTTGTCGATGAAATTTATGTTTGCTTTTTACCTCACTTACACCTTGATGTAAAATGTGTCTGGGGGGAAAAAGTGCTCATGCTAATGCAAGGCGCAAATACATGCAGCAATGGGTGTTCGTTTGTATCTTTGACAGATGCAATTGCAAAACAGTGTGCTCTCAACATTGACAAATGGGTTAGACATAACATTACTGCAGGTAGGGAAAAAGAGCAAAAATCAGCTGTTATACTGAAGATAAAGCTTAATTTAACTCTCTGTTTATCTAAAAAAAATCTGAGTAGATCAGTCGGGAATAAAAAGATATAACAGATGAATATTCTATCACTCCTAAATATAAAGTGTAGCGTATATTTAAAATAGCCTCTGACAGCTGAAAAATCTTTTTATGTTTTAATCTTGTTGTCAGCAGAAAGAATTGTTGTGCACAGTGTGCATGAAAAATCAGCGCACCGAAAATAGAAAACAACAAATATCAGCGTGACCGAATTGTTTAGGCTTGATTGCATTTAAACGACTGTAAATTGGTGCAAAATTAGGAAGTGGAGGAGCTTGCATCTTACTTTAACATGTGCACACCCTCCGGTGTGGTGGGCTGGTTGAAGCGTCTCATGTAGTCGTGCATCTCTGGGAAACTCTTCTTCATGTAATCCTCAGCACTGCTCTCCCTAACCGTCCCAAATCGGAAGCCCAGAGAGGGATGATGCAGCTGGAGACGTGACACAGGAAGGCAAGGGTTGAGATGGTAATGGAGATGATTAAGGGAGAAAAGATGGGGCTCATATTGAATTCACAGTTGCACCAAACTCCCCATCCGGTTTAGGGATAAGGAAAGCGATAATCCTTCACAAATAATTCCACTCTTTGCTCATTAGCTCGTCCTTGTGTAAGATTAGTTTATGTGTACAAGTAGCTGTGTCTCTGTTTGCATGCGTGTGGTATGTTGACATTCATGCTGCTGCAAGCTTGCGTCCTTGCGTGCACTCTAACCTTGTCATCATGAATTCCTGAAACCTGCTCAAAAGTCTTCTCCCCGACCATGACTGCTGCAAGGTTGGCAGTGTAGCTGGACAGCACAAGTAAGCAGAAAATGGCCCAAAGATTCATCAAAAAACGCCCCGTCCAGCATTTAGGAGTCTGTAGAATGGAAATGTACAGCAAGAGACACGTCTTTTGTTAGGTTTTGTTAGTATATCTTCAATAAGAGGGAATTTGAATATATCTAGGCCTAAAATAAAATAAAATAAAATAAAATAAAATAAAATATTGCTATCTTCCCTTCTCCTGAAGTACCAGTTATTCTCACCTAGCTAATCAACTTAGGGGAGCAAAGCAGATAAATTATATATATATATATATATATATATATATATATATATATATATATATATATATATATATATATATATATATATATATATATATATAATTTATCTAGGGAAGGGAAGATAGCAATATTTTATTTTATTTTATTTTATTTTAGTTTAATATTTCACATTGCATGTTTGTGTAAGAAAAAAAAAATATCACTCAATAAAATTTCTTTCTAAGACGAATACATCCACCTGACAAATGTCATTGGTTTGATATTAACCTTTTAAAGGTGGAGTATGTAAGATTTTTAATATTTTCTAAATAAATTAACTAATAAAATAACTACAATCATAATTAGAAAGTTTTTTGAACATGTAGGTGCAGTCTGTCCATATTTGATGCATTATTCAATTACAAATTTAATTAATGACAAATGACAAAAAGCCCTTTTTTTTACTGGCAGGCAAACATTTAAGAAGTGTCTTTGTCATTAATTAAACTTGTAATTTAATAATACATCAAATATGGACAGACGGGAACCTTCATCTAATTATGATTGTAGTTATTTTTTTGTTAATTTTTTAAAAAATATTGAAAATCTTACATACTCCACCTTTAAGACCGGGCAATGAAAAGAAGGTAAGAAAGATATGATTCTTTAAAAAGCAGGCTAATTGAAAAAAAAAAAAAAAAAAAAAAGGTATATTTACTGTATATTAGGTATATTTATTGTATATTACCACTTGATATGCCAAAAATATCAGTGTAATCTTCTGCTTTCTGGTATAGGCGGCAGAAGACAAGTTTTAAACAAGACTTTGTATAAAGTATTTACCATTAAATGGTGCCAAATGTCTGAGAAACTTTATCAAATTTTATCAAATATGTCACACTGGGCTCTGTTGGGTTAATAAAATAAGAAGAATCCAGTCAGCCCTGGAAAAATGTGAAAGAATGATAATGTCAATTTTGTGAAATAAAAAACAAATAAAATTAACAAAAGAAACCCCCCCAAAACCTTGAAAGTTGAAGCAAATACACATTAATATTGCCAATAAGGTTAGTAACACAGATTAAATACAGTTAATCTGCAGTACTGCAGGGAAATGGACCAAAAGTCCATCTTCAAGATTTTAACAGCAAAGAGTTTCAAATGTACTGAGGTCAAAGAAGGATGTCTGCAGGACATACTCCGATGAGGAGTTTACACCTAAAATGTTAAAGGATCGTACAGAATGCAGACATGTAAAACACATTATTGTATTCTTTAGAATCCCATAAAGATCATAGGACTGAAAGGTGTGAGTTGTGTAATGCTCAGTAGAAGATCTTTCTTCTTAGATTTACTGTAAAGAAATGACAGATGAACTCGAAAGGTAACTCTTAAGATTTATGGTTCTGAATGTGATGTTGATCAGATAACAATGTGTGCAGTCACATTAATGATCCATGCATATATAACACAATTAAGGAGTTTAATGACAGTGAGGGAATGCATCTTCATTGATTCATTTTTAATTGTAGAAGTCTTTATGCAAATTTCTCTTAACTCAATGAATATTCAAATATATTCAAAAGTAAATTTATATTGATGGCTCCATGTGAGAAATATAATGATGTTCATGTAGATGGAAAGTGCGGAGGAAGGGGGGTTTGACTTGTGTCTGAACCTCTAAACCAGTAAAATATTAAAGTTAAAGGTACTTGTGGGTGGGTCAAGTGAAAATAAAATATTATCATTGTTATTTGTGGAAAGTTCAATCTTGAATTGAACAAATTTGCTTAATTATTTTATTTATATAGGTGTTGGACATAATCTCACATAAACTGATGAAAAATCATGACCCTTACAAAACATTCTTAGAACAGGGAGAGAGAGAGAGAGAGAGAGAGAGAGAGAGAGAGAGAGAGAGAGAGAGAGAGAGAGAGAGAGAGAGAGAGAGAGAGTCATAGTTGAAATCTATGTTTTGAAGAGAGATTTTTCAAAATGATCCCCTTTTTGTTCTAGTAGAAATGCAAAAAGACGGCATTGGCTGGCAGCAGTGGGATTAATATGTTTATTGTTGAAATGACCATTGATTGCAATACTAAACCTTTATGCATTATTTAAAATCTTTCTTTTTAATTTGGAGGCTTTTCAGACAGAATGAAAGCTGCAAAGCTTATTCCACATTTTAAATTAGGTGATGAACATAACTCGATTAACTTCAGACCAATACCGTGGAGCAGGGATCACCAACTCTGATCCTCGAGGGCCAGTATCCTGCAGGCACTGGATGTGTCCCTGCAGCATCACCGGATTCCAATGATCGAGTCATGAACGAACATGTGCAGAACTAGACAACATGCTGATGGAGAACCATTTTATTTGAATCAGGTGTTGCGGTAGGGAAACATCCAAAACCTGCTGGACTGATCGCTGAGTCAGTATGAACAAATTTTGATTTCTTTTATTTATTAAAATAACTTAACATGAGACAGAAGCAGTAGAGAAATATACAGGTATGGTGTCTTCTGGTGTGAAGAAAGCACTTGATGATTGATGGACATTTTTATTTCTTTCTTTGTAATTACCTTCAGATGTTGTGAGAGGAGTAGTTACACTCTACACGCTAGAATAAAAAATGCAGCTTGTTCTCAATAACTCAAATGATCTGGTACAGGGGCAAAAACTCTTTTATCTGTATATTAATTAGATTTATAATGTCTGTGGGAAGCTGTATTTTCTGTTATCTGAACACATGGCCTAATATTTTAGATCTGAATATGATTGAAATAGATGAAAAAGAGTTTTTTTTTTCAATAAAATTTTGAACAAGGAAAAAAAATGACATTGGCTGATTAAACCATGGATGACAATGTTTCTTTGATGGAGTTTATATTGTTAGATGCTGAGTTTACAAGTTGTTCAATTTTTCATTTTTATGTGACAATAGATGACAATTTGACTTATAGCACATGTAAAGACAAAGCTAAATATTTGTTAGCTTACCATAGATTTTACACGAGGCTTTGCTCAACTGTTTTTATTTCTCTTGTATTTATTTTCATCATGTGGAAGTGTTGAGTAACATAAACACAAGAAGAAATGGAGTTATCTTATTCTGCTCTTTTTTAATCTATGGAATAAATTGACTATACAACAAATTTGCAGAATGAACGAGTGAATGGGTGAATAAATAAATAGATGAATAATCCACTTAAGAGTAGAAATACATTTCTAGTTTTTTAAATGCTTCAGATTAATGAGACGTTAATTACACAACCATGGTTGTAACTATGTATTATTACAAAGGTGTCAGGAGAGCGTTGAACTCAGCATAATTAATTTGCTAATTGAAAAGGAAGAAGGGGAGGGTGGCATGCACATTATATGAAGGATTCTTTATATTCCTTTTTTGGGGAGGAAATGCCCCACTTTGGAGAATTTTCTCTTCACACCATAAATATCACGGAAGACAATGGTTGGAGGAACATTGGTAGTGCTGTGTGTGTGTGAGTGTATGTGTGTGTATATTCAGTCCAATGATTTTGTTTGTCTTGTTTGTGAATGGATGTAAAAATATTGCATGTACAAAATATATATATATAAAAAAAAACTCTCATGTAAAAAAAAGTTATTGTATGTTTAAAAGGAATTACTCCAAACATAGTTAAAGATGAGCATACGGCTGCATTGGTTTGTGATGAAGCATTGTTCTTTGTGAAGCTCGTCCAGATTTCAAAAAGACACCAAATTCATTTTAAGACAGTCAGTTTGACAGCTTAGCCCACATACTTGCTGGTATTCACAAACAGTATGTGTTTGCTTTTCACAAGAAAAAGAGCTTTTAGGATTAGACGATGTGTTGGCACAAGACAATGCTATCTCAGTTATTTTTGGCTCGTGTTGCTGAGAGTCTACAATCAATACAGGACAGGACTGTTAATGTGAGCCTGAAGTCTGATACCATCCACAACTGGCTTCCACCAGGCAGGGAAATGTTACACAGCGTATGTGATAACTGTGATTACAAATGTTATCTATGGCGGCCTGGAAGTGGAAATACAAAATAACTTTAAAGCTTTACTTCAAAAATTTCCAACCTTAACAACTCCTCCTGGGGGCATCATTGCCCTACAGCGTCCTGGAGCTGAGAAACTTCACAACTTAGTTGTCTGGCTCAGAGCATCACATGCCAAATTTTGCTTTATGGCACGCAATCAGACGTCAGCAATTGGTTTATCAGCATACTAACCATCATGGATGCACCCCAATGCTGATTGGACCAAAAAAAAAAAAAAAAAAAAAAAAAAGTAAGAAAGTGAAAGAGCAAGATAAGATAAGAATAAGATGGTTTTTACTGAGTACTGAGAAAACATACCAAATGCAACGCAGATGCTATATTGGCCCTCATCAGGGGGCTTTAAAGTGCTTTTAAAGTGCCACTTTGAAATATGTTTGTCGGAACTGTTGATTTATCTTTTGCTAAGTTTTGTTGGGGCAGTGATGGATCAGATGATTAAATAGTCCCTCAGTCAGAACATCAGTACCAGGCCTCTCTGGTTAAAATGAACCTGGAGCAAGTTACTGTGCTTTCTAAAATATTCATTTTTAAATTTGTTGTTTTATTCTGCAGATCGGGGCCACTGTAGAAAGCTCACAAGCTACTTTATGATGTTGCTTGACCTTGGAGGGAATGCTGAATTACCACCATCTCTGGTAGCCAGATCTCCAGAGTATGGCAGCTAATGATGGAGCAGAAACCAAAAAAAAAACCTTCAAAAAAACCCATTTCTAACTCTGTTTGGAGCAATCAAAAACTTGTAGCATCCATTTTTGATAACTTTGCTTTGAGTGTGAGTGTGGATGGCTGTTTGTCTATCTGAGTTAGCTCTGTGATGGATTGGCAGTGTGTGCAGGGTGGGCCTTGCCTCTCCCACACTGTCAGCTGGGATAGGCTCCAACTCCCCATAACCCATACTGAATAAAATGGACGTATAGAGAGATTAAATAAAATATTAAAACTGAACTCTACAATAAAGGCTTAGCGATCGATTTATTTGCCCCGTCCTCCCCAGAGCACGAGTAAACATCACAGTTTGGCGCTGACTCAACATCCAGAAGTTCAGAGTGTTGCTGAAGGACATTTTAACAGGTCGCAAGGCTGCTAATGAACACAACTGTTAACTGACACATTGCAAGACACAAAGATCAAACCTGTGACCTTTCAGTTTGTCCAAAGTCTTTCTAATCACTTGGCTACTTTTTTTCTTTTTCTTTCCAGGGACTAAGTGTCCTTAAAAATATTATGCTGAGCTGCAAAATCAGAGCCAAGACAGGCATAATTTAAGGAAATGACACTTCCGCTTTAAAATTTTAGACCATAAGTTATCATATTGATGGATTTTGCGCCACTGTTGCTGTATGGAAAACAAAGTCTGCAGACTACAGGGTCATTATTCATCTGCATTGTAGTTGAGTGTTCGCCACTGTGATTGTTGTTGTGACACAGTCTGTCAAATCTGACACCATTCTGATGGATGCACTTGCATAAAAAGGTACATTTAACATCTTAACATATTTATGTTAAACAACAAAAACAAAATAAGATTTTTTTTAAAAAATTTGATGGAAATTAAATAGTTTTTCAGCTTCCTGAAGCAATCACAGTTTTTACCTGAGGCCAGCCTTCATGTCCTGGTTTCCAGTTTGGCCCACTCACACACTTTCTCCCTTTACATCATCCCAACCCAGCCCACCACTATGTGACCCTCAAACTGTCCTGATGTCTACACTTTCCCTTCTGTCAACCTTCCACCCCCCCTGCCCTCACCTTGGTACTCCTTAACGCTCCACCTTCCCCTCTGACGCCTTGTTTTCAACTTTGCGTCTTAATACTTCGGGGAGTTAACCTCTAACTGCTCCATCTTTTACCACCCTTCATCCTTTCCCATCTTTCTAACCATAAGTCCTTCAATCTCCGTCGGCACACTTACCCTTTCCCCTTTTCTTCCCTATATGTGCATTATCCTCTCCGTACGTCTCTCCTTTATCACTGCCTACTCTTTTAACCTCTCCCCTATCAATCTTTTTCCCCTCTGTGGCCATCTCCATCATCGCTTCCCTGCCTGTTTTCCCCTCTTTTAACTTGCCCTCACTGTTTGTAAAATCATTCCCATAATGCGCAGCCCTTCCACCCTCCTCCTTTCTTTGCAATTTCTCATTTCTACCCCACTCTGCGTGATGCCTATTTATCACAGAGAGCAGAGCTACTTTACCTTGGTGGCGACAGTACGCCCGAACAGTATTGCGTAGCAGAGATTGAGGGCAGAGGAGTAGGAGAACACACGCAGCCTGTTCCTGCCATGGGGTGTCATGCCAAAGGGGCTGTTCCACTCATACAAGGTGAGGAAGAGTGCTGTGAGATGCAATGTGACAAAGATGCCCACCCACATGGACCAGTGGAGCGGCCACATGAAGGCTCCGATTGGAGCTGCGGTATCCCGGCTACGAACCTGAAAGCAAGAAAACAACTTTTGGGTATAAATTGTATTTAGAGCAAAAATGTAAATATGTACCTCCGTCCAGGCTGTCACATTGCTGATCATCTGTTTTAGTTTGTGTTGGAACTCGTGTTGAGCTCGTTTCCATGACCATCGAAATCCAATAATGATTCAATATTCCTATCAGGTGTTTGAACTGCTACTTTCAGGCAAACGTTACTGGTCTAATAAAGCAAGGACGAGCAGTCTTTTCAACTGGTTTTACCCCTGAGCTATTTAGTGCCAATCTTAAATCGTAACTTCTAATTCAGGATGTGCAGTATTAAGCTACATCATCATGCTGACTGCAGCGCCTTGGCATTTGCTGCTACGTGAGGAGAAGTGTCTGAATGTATCTATCTATCTATCTATCTATCTATCTATCTATCTATCTATCTATCTATCTGGAAGTTTTACGTAGTTTATCCTCTGACTTCCTGCGTTTCACATAATCAGAATTTTCTTTTGTCCTTTTAACGGGAGATGTGGAAAAGATGGATTCTTACAGTTTTGTGCACAGGCGCAGATGTAAGAAAAAAAAACCAAAATGAAAAGAAAATCTGATAAATGAGTGTACATGCATAAAGACAGAGGATTAGAGATAAATACATGTGTGTTAATCCAATTCTTTATAATAATTTGCCTGTCTTTATCTGGAAAGGATATCAAGGTCCAGGTCAAGTTAATTATAAAACACATTTAAAACAATGCAAAGTACCCAAAGAAAGATCTGAAGATTCAAATGCAAAATATATAATAAAAACTAATAAAATGAAAGTGAAGACATTCTAAACACTGATGTCTGGTTATGTTGTCTACAAGATCACTTGAATTCTCTTGTGGTGTTCGTGTAAACAGGCTCATTATAAAACAAGTGTTCTCATTTTCAGAAGAATCTTTGTGATGTTGACTCTAAGTTTGAACTTTTCTGATTAACTTGCTCACTGTATACTCTGCAAACTAATTATTACCCAAGAATGATTCCCTGTTTCTCACCAGAATACCAGGATTAGGAGGGCAAGGGGTGAAATTAAAAGGGTGTATAGCATCAGATCATTCTGAAACGATGGCAGCATAAGAGAAAGACACTGAAGACTAGAGTGCCGTTACATTTGCACTCAAAAGTTTCTTTTTAAAAGCCTATCTTATGTTCTTTTAAGACATTAAAATGCAAAATTAAAACTCTAACAAACTAATGAGCACTTCATGCAGCTTTACCAGAATGCCCAGGCTGGTGGAGTAGAAGGGCGAGGTGAAATCTATGACTCTGCTCCTGGCAGAGTTAATAGAGAAAGAGGTGACAGCCATGTCAGCGGTTCCGCTCAGCAGGTCCCCCACAAGCCCAGTCCAGCGCCCCGTTCCGCTCAGTGCTCCATACTTCCCGTCTCCCACAATGTAAAGGTCAAAGGTGAAGCCCATATCTTCTGCAAGTTTCTCCAACAAGTCAATGCAGTAACCGTAGCAGCACTTTCTCAGGTCCTCTGGTAAGTCTAAGAGGAAAAAAATGATGACATTATATTTTCCCTTCATGCATTCTTATGTATAATTTGTAAGCACATAGGTTGAACCTCTGGGAACTTGTCCATAAGAGTGAATCATGAAAAATGCTGATGGATTGTCAAAGAACTCTTCATCTTGAACATTTTTAATCACCCTGGCACCATGGATGGGACTACATCTAATAAAACTGCGTACAGGACTACAAAAAAAATTAACAACCCTTAAAAATACTCATTAAAAATGGGGGGAGCTGGCAAAGTGAAATATACTCTTTGTCAGTTTTGCCATTTTGATTTCTCTGGCAAACCCTATGTAATCTCAGTTAATTGAATGTGCGGCGTGCCAATCGCTTTTGCTTGGCAAAAGATGTCTCTAGAAGTCCAAGTCCAAGCACCAGCATATGGAATTCTCTGATTAAAGATGTGCTTTATTTAAAGGGACTATCAAGCTAACCAGTTCCTCCACCAACTTGTCAAGAAGTTTAATTTGCTTTCAATCTTTGAATTTGAGCTAAGGAAAGTTAAAATAACTTAAATTTTACTGGCAAACTCTGAGCAGTGCAGTTACTCACTGGTCTCCTCAGGCAAAGAAACTCAGTGCCTGATGTATCTTTGATATGCTAGTCTTCATCTCTTATTGATTTAATGTCTTTCGTGCTTTTCATTCATGAAACAGAGATGCAGCTGAAGAGCTGAGACCTTCACATCATACCTGATATATTTTTGAACTACACAGACCATCTACGATCCCTTATTGATAAGACTTCAAAAATAGCGCCGTTATCGAAGTACAGTAGAGATGTGGTCGCTCACATGGTATAGAGATGTAAGAAGTAGATCTAAAGAGTTTATTGAGGAGAACCTTACAAAAATTAGAGGTCATTGCATGCAGTGCTCTACAACTAGTAAAACAGGAGTTCTGCCGCATACTAGCAGTATTCTACGGACAAATCCAAAAGTAGAACTTACCAATGCCCTCCCAGTCCATTGCTGTAGAGTTTGGGTTGTGAAGCTGGTGGAAGAGACCGTGGATTATGTCAGACCGGTTGGATTTAGGGTCCAAGCAGAGCTGACCAGCTGGACACAGCCCATCTTCATCCACTTCCCGTGTAAAGACAAATGGGTGTTCCACCAGTGTCACCACCCTGAGGCGGTGTCCCTCAACAGAAAGTCCTGGCCTCCAGCGACCTCCCATGTTACCATCACCCTGGCCATCCCCTCCCCTCACACCAGCACCAAGGCCTTGTCCCTGACTGTTCCCTAGCCCCCCAACCAGTCCCAGGATGCCCCCTTCTAAATCAAGTCGGCCACGAGTCCACTGGCCTACAGTAACCCAGGCTGGTTGGCCCAAAGCACCTCTCTTTAGACTCCATACATGGAACAACTGGGAGGAGAGGACCCGTGAAACACCAGCATCCACTTGGATCAGCCCTGTGGCTCCAGTGAAGGAAGTGTTGGAGAGAAACCTTAGGGACAGAGAAAGAAAAACAGCTTGTAATTGAAAGTGAAGGAATTAAAGAAAAGATGGAACATGCATGCTGGAGAATTGCAGTTTTAAACTGTAGAAATGTCGTCTGAATCATCCAGTGGGCTGCATGGGAAAAAATGGGCAAAAATTACAAATGTTGGTGCAGATGGGCACAGTCTGGTTGTAAAGCTTCAGAAAGTCTGGTCTCAGATGGGTAATTGCATCTCCCAGAAAGTCATAATTAAAAGTTAATGCAGTGCAGTGAGGGTCTCCTCCTATCTGCCAGTCCATACAGTCAGTCATTGCCATTCATCTCACTTGCCTGGCGGCTTCACATCATTCTTTAGAGCAGAATACATTAGACATAACATTCCCCATTTATACATATATCTGTCCTGATCTTTTAAACTACATGGGGATTGTTCATTCATGCCTGCATTTTGATCTTATGGATGTTGTCAGGCGACGTTTCACTGCACCATGCAAGTTGTATAATGTGATTATGTTTTAATTAGTGGGAGATTGGAAGGAGGTTGCTAATCATACGAGTAGTTACTTAAATGTTAAGCATGTAAAAATCAGTGCATTTGATGTGGCTGCTGAAGAGTGCAGGAACTTCAGAAGATGTCTGGGTAAGTCTTGAAATGGCAAGTTTTTCCCTCCTGCTAATGGAATGTAGGGACTAAGCAGAAGTTGAGCTGGAGCTCCTCCTCAAAATAGAAACACATTTCTCCTCGCTCTCCAGGTTAGTTTTGCTTTTCTTCTATTTCCAGCTTCTATCTCCCAAGTTATATGTCTGATCTGATGAGCTTGGATTGCAACGGCTTGCTCTAAAGCTTTCTCCAGTAATTATGAGACATGCAAAGGATAATGAAAAGACTAAATTGATCATGTGGGTCATTAACCTCTCCTCCTAGCCAAGTTTTAAGGGTTTGTGTGTTCTGCACTTCGATTTGTCCGCTGCCCTACATCCTCACTTTTAAATTTACGTCAGCATCACCATAATTCTGAAGGAACCTGATTAAAAATGCTCCTGATCTGAGACTCATTCCCGTCACGTTCCACATTAACTTATGTTTCCTCATCAGCGGCTCTCTCTGTCTCTGTGACCATAAAGCTGAAGTGCTAGCCTTGCCTTAAGCTGAAATCACTCATGGTAATAGCACAGCTGAATCATCATATTTAACAGACAGCAAATTCATCAAGCTAACCCACTCCTGACTCATACTGTAATGGCTCCGTCTGGACACACACACAAAAAAAAAAAAAAAAACATACAGTGAGCTTTACTTTACATCTCTTATCTGTGCAGGACAGTGCAAAATACCCTTTCTCACAGTTTGTGACATGTTTGGATTTATACCCACAGATAAAGGAGTAAGATAGCAGTGTGCAATAACAGAGGAATGGCCAAGAGCAGGGTTGCAAAAAGTGCAACACACTCTGAAGCAACACTACCTTTTCTGTGCGATCCTGCGGATTGTTTTGTTGCATCGGGCCAAAGATTGAATTTCAAGAATGATTGTGGATGTCAAAGCAGTTTGATAAGTCAGCCAGCTATGTCAAAGAGGGATGGCTTCCCCTCACTAACACCTGGTCCCAGTTTAAACTTTCAGACTGAATGTCAGCAGAGTGGCTGGTAAGTGATGACTCTATAAGAGTCTCTGACATGTGTCTCAGCCTTTTATCACTCCATCTCCTCTAGTTTGGAAGAAAGTTTACTCCCTCTGTCTTTTTCTATGTGTTGTGGTAATACAAGCCTTGCTTGTTACGATGGTTTTAATCTCTTCGGTTGAGATGGAATCGGCGTGGCAGCTGTGTCGAGTGAGATGGCATTGACTGGCAGATTTCACTTTGATAACAACGGCCCTTTATCTGCTTCCCTCACTTCTCCTCCGTTTTCTTCTCTCCCACATCTTTTTTCCTATCTAAGGTTTTCTTTGACTTTATTCTTATTTTGCTTTACCTGCTTCGTACTTCCTTTATCTTGTATCCATCTGATTGTCTTTGACCACATGCCTGCTCCCCTCTGGGTGCAATACGCATACAGGTGTGTTTTAAAACTGGACATTATGAAAGAAATCCTGCTGATATTTTTGCACTGGTTTGTCATTATTGTGCCACTTCTTTGAGTCTGAAATAGTAAAAGTGTGCTTTTCTCTGCTTCTCCTTCACACCTTCCTTGCCTGCTTATATCTCCAGACATCCTTTTACCTCCCTGCCTTCCTTGCTTCATCCCTTAGAGCATTGAGTTGTTAATTGCCTTTTCCATGTGGAAGTCTCTCACTTCCTTCAGCTTTGTTACGTCTCTCCAGAGCAATGGCGTGTCTGGCGGTTGCAGGGGAGGGATAAGAATCAGGGAGTATACAGGGAGAGCACAAAGTCTGACTTTATCGGTTTGAATACTGTGATAGAACGACCCTTTTTATCGGTCTCTCTCAGGCCAGAAAAAAGGTCACTGACACTATATTGCAAAAGGCTCTATTATGAGAAGCCCATTCTCAAATTGGAGATTATGTCCTAATTGGCCCTCCACAGAAAGCTTGTGACTTTCCCAGGTGTTCCGATAAAAGTTTAACCACTGAAAACACATTACTTTAACTGCTTATTTTGTTTATGGTTAAAAACACAAGACTCCACAGTGGATAGAAACTTTTAGTGAAGGTAAAGCTCCCCGTGGCCACATTGTTTTTGTCTCATGAACAACTAAATACAAATGTAATTCTGATTTAGTATTACTATATTAATCGGAATGTAGTGAGACTGTGTTGCTTGCAACATTATTTTGTAGCTCCTAAACCAGAGTACTGACCCTATTTAATTTGCAACCTGATGGGTCCTTATAGGATAGTAAATTTGGTGGTCATGAGACATAAAATATAAAAACCAACACAAAACATAGAAATAATTCATCACAAACTTAAAAGACTCAGTGATGCATTTATTGTATCTCATCATCGGTGAAAATTTGACCTACATTGAAAAATCTTAAAGAAAATTATGCTCAAGACAAAGAGCCAAACTTTTTCCTTTAAGCAGAATGCATATTTGATAGATTCACAAAAAGGTTTTACCGAATTTAAACCAAACATAAATCGAAGGACATACAAGCCAGCAGAAATTATTAGATGTGTTGCCAGCTTGAGGGTTTGATTTTTCTCTTGCACCTGTTGCAAATGTAGTGGTGGAATGATAAAAGATACATAAAAAATAAACAAAACTGACATGTGTGCCTATCTGGGATGCACCCTCTCTCTAGGTCCCAGTCCTCCTGCAAGCCTGCACTGGAATAAGCGGAAATAGAAAATGGATCGGTTGACAGGCAATGCTGAAAATCACTGACAAAATGCTATTTAGTGCCTTTTAGTCATGGAGCCAGTGATTTTTATTTTGCATTTGGCCTTGCTGCATGCAGATTTAACTGAGATTCACTTTCAGGGTTCAAAATACAGGAAGGGGTGTATTTAAATTAATCATGTGGAACAATTTACTAACCTTTGTCCTTGCAGTTTATTACTGATGGAGCCATTACTGGAGATTACAAAAAAAATCTCTTCAATTTTGCACTTGACATGCTTGTTTTGCTGCTGGGCTGATGACACACATGCTTAACAACACCAGTTGTTGGAAAAATGTGTGTGTGCGTGTTTTAAAACAAATTTATTTGATATCCCAAAGGAAAACATTATCAGGACAACAGCAGGGCCATGTTACACTTAACTGACTGGAGAAAATTAAAGAGGATTTAAAACTGGGATACTCAGTCCTGGTCCTCAAGGGCCGGAGTCCTGCAGGTTTTCTACATATCTCCATTGCAACACACCTGATTCAAATAAATGTATATTTAGTAGACATGTTCAGAGCTTATCTGGAGCTGAGTTGGGTGTGTTCCAGTAGTGACCATAGACTGTATATAAAAAGATGGACGTAGCCTCTGTGACGTTGCCCATAGGTTTTCTAAAGAGCTGAATTGAAGCTTGGTGGGCGGTTCCTACCATCGCCATCTTGGCAGGGGCATGCGTGTCGTCTCACCCGGAAACTACATATATGGGCAAAGAGGTAGAGCTGAGAGGGGAGCTGTGAGCATCATGGTGTATGATTGACATCGATCGAACTCCGACCTGCCTGTAGCTAAGAGCTAACCGAGCTAACCCGGAGATAACAAGAGCTAACCAGCAATGAAGGTAAGCAGGCTAAAGCTAAGTCACGTTGTTAACTGGCTAAAAACCCCGGTTGTTCTACGTTCTTACTTGAAGCGGGAGATCGGGTACCTGTCAATCAAAAGGACACGCCCTTAAATATGCAGAATTTCGAGATTAAATTACTTTTGAATTAGAAAAAAACTCACTCCCCCCACAGTTGTCATGAAGGTAAACCTGACCTATTTAACCAAAAATGGATTTTTGAACCAGGCTGTAAACATGTTTATTTCTGCTGTGAAGTTTGTCATTTTAACATGGGAGTCTATGGGGATTTGCTCTGTTTTGCAGCCCCTAGTGGATGAAGGGGAAACAGCAGTTTAATGCACTTCTGCAAAGGCTTCACTTTTAACCGCCGGAGGCTCCGTCCATCTTTCAAATACGGACTATGGCAGTGACACTCGAGGATCAGGACTGAGTATCTGTGTTTTAAAATCGCTAACTAGAATTGTTAATGTTGCCAAATGTTAATGCCATACCAACTACTTTTTTTTGCAGATCCTAATGTTTGTCATTTTGATTGTTTAGTTTTAGTTAATGCCCTATAACTTGAGTAGCTGTGCTTTAGTTCATTGCTGCTGTCCTGAAACACAGAGGAATAATGTAAGGGCAGTGACATACCACAGACTTATATTTACACGCCTTCAGTTTTCCAGAATAAGTTATTACAAATATCTCAGGGGTGGACAACAGAGTACAGCGATAGCTGGCTGTTGCCTGAATCCAAAAGGTTCAACTTAATATTGCCCACGTTTGGATTTAATGGCTCCTCCTCACTTATATGTGCTGACTGATCTGAGCTACCAAAACAACAATAAATTTAAATGCAATTTGACCAGAGTCTTATGGCATTCAGCGAGGAGTTTATTTAAAAAAATGTTCCAATTAAAAAAGCTTTTTTCATATGTATCTGTGTTGCTGGTGATAAATGATTTTCAGTCATGTGCAGCACCTTGTAAACCAATTCGGTCGTTACTGAAACGAGCTAGTTGTGTCTGGGTTTACATCAAGCCAGTTTTAATGCATCACCCGTAAAGCTGCATGCACACACAGGCACTATTTTTGATTTGCAACCAGGCCAATTTGGCTGAGATAGTAAATCTCTTCCCAAGTTTCTAAACATGTCCAGGTTTCTGAATAACTATTAATCTAATGTTAGTTTACTGTGTTCAGTGTCTCAGAGGCAGTAGTAAAGTACCATTTGAATGAAAGTTATGTCATCACGGCAGTCATTAATTTGGTTAACATCTACGGCATATGGAGCTTGATTTGTTGTCATTTCTGGAAGTTCTTACAGTTCTCACATGTGATCAAGGCTATCACTGCTGTTTTGAGCTTGGCTGTTATGTAATACTGCTAGCTACATGTCCGTTGACAACTGAAGTCACTGACTCAAAGAGGAAAGAATGATAATTTCTTCCACCAGACTTACATGGTGCTTTACAAACAACGAGGTTAAATTGCTATCAGATGACATAAAATGCAGATCAGGAATCTAAAGCGTTTACACATCTCCACCTTATTAGCAAATGAAAGATGTGTAAATTTGGTGATTCATGTCAAATAGAGAGGTGGCTCAGTGTTGCATCAGTGTGTGCTAACACATGAACAAACCATTTCACAGCACATTATCAAAAGATAAAAAAAAAAAAATCTAAAAAAATATAATAAAAAGCACTAAACATTACATTTTTAAAAAGGAACATAGCAACAAAACCTATTAGTAAAAGCTATTGTGTAATTGAAAATGTGTTATTTTCTGTTCAAATGTTGCTGGGTTTACACACCACTACTGCAACACAAAGATTATCAATTGTTTTTACAGCTCGCCACGAGAGGTACAAAAGAGCCAATATCATAGCAATCATAGCAACAAAAATCTATGAACATCCCCAACATCTGCAACAGGAAAAGTCAGCATATTTCCAAATAATGGGCTTCAAAAATCAGCTTTTAACCAAGAGGGAGAAAAATATTTCATCTAAAATTTAGGGGTCTGTATCAAATTAAAGTTAATAAGCTAGTTTTTTGCACTGTATTAATGATTGTTTAACCATTTGGATCATAACACATCTCCCACTCCACTTGGTTCAGCCTCAAGCCCTCCTTGCCTGATGGTTTTGGCACCCTAGGGCTCAGATAAACTGCAGACGGAGAGAGCACTGTGAGAATCCAGCAAGTGATTATGTGGGTGTTGCTGATGATCACTCTCAGCTGGCAGACACCATGTGTGCTCAATATTTACTGTGGGCCCCAGCCCCTACCACAAATCCTTCTCTCACCAACACCACATGACTACAGAAGTTGGCTACGTGCTGTTTTATCCATTGTGCTATTTGAAGAATATCCATGTCAACTGGCAGAGCAAAAGTATTTTACTTGGGAGTGAATTTATAGTGCAAGGCTTCGGTGCTTCACACAGTATCAGCCACATACAGCTTAACTGGGTTTCTGAAGTATGTAAGTGTGAGGATTTTTTCTTTTTTTTCTGTCCAAACGTGAAGATTAATTCCTTAAACTCTAAGTGAATAGTTTAATAAGTATTTCCTGTGTAGCTCATATCACAGACTATATACTTCGACAGATGTGTGAAAGCTGTCAAAAGCCTTTTAAAAGCCACTTGGATTATAATTTTTGGCAAAAGCATAAAGAATCACACAAACCCCTCTGGTAGAAGTGTATACATTTTCATGCCATAAAGACCTCCTCCTCACCACAGAACAACAGCATTGCTTAGAAGTCAACACCCCTGTGGTGGAAAACAAACAGGACAAACAGGAGCAGCTACTGGCAAGCAGTGGCACAAAAATGCCAGAGTCACTCAGAAAGCTAAGAAGCTAACAGACATTCAGTGGTGTGTCAAGTGAAATTAAACTTCAGTTTGTCAGTGTGATCAATATGTCATTAGGTGATTTAAATGTGTGCACTGATGGGACCATGCCTCCAAATTTCAGAGCCAAGGAGTCATTTTATAGCAGACACATAAGTTAGCGTAGTGGATGGTTGAAGAAGCTATAAAGAGCATTTAAAAACCAGACCAGGCCTGACAAGTGCTAGTGTGAGTCCTACATCATCTGAGGTAACATATTAAGTGTTCAGAGAAACTTATGTATCATGCACACTACTGACATTTTATTGGACAACCTCTACCAACTGCAGAGCACTGCAAGAGGTGGAGATTAGTCTTTGTAGAGAGCTTGGATTACTCAAGAAATATTCAAAATGATAAATAAATAAATATAATATAATTTCTCAGGAAGGATGGGGATTATATGGTAGAGCTGCCACTTTTTTAAAAATATAAATCAAGTTTGGACGAATCTGAATTAAACACAACTATTCAAATGAGTTCAGTGGTGTGTTTTTTTTTTTATTGACTTTTCTCATTTTTGAGCAAGTCTTTTATTTCTTTATTTTTATTTTATTGATTAAAAAACTGTTGACGTTTGAATCTAAAAAATAGCAGCCCCATGACTCAGTACTATCAGTGTTAATAGTAAAACATCAACATTTATTTTACTGTTTGAGCCCTGTGTCTGTTTTTAGACCTCTGCTGGAACACTGCATGGCCATAACGAAATCAGTGTTTCTGCGATCACAAAGTTTGTTTAAATAGTTTATGAATCGTAGCAATGCCAAAACTTGTGAGATTTTTTAAGTTGCATTAGGAGGGCAACTGTAGCTCAGGAGGGGAAACAGTCATCTTCTAACCAGGAGGTCAGTGGATTGATTTCAGTCTACCACTGACCACATGCCTAAGTGACCTTCACTCTCAAAAATAGAGGTACAAGATAAGGACATTTCTGTACCTATAGGTACATTTTAAAGAAATGTTCTCTCAAAAGTACAATGCTGGTCTTTAAGAGACCAGAAGCACACCTTCAGAGTACGAAAAAGGGTTCAAAGTGACATAAAGTACAAATTTGTACCATTTTAACCATAAGGGTACCTACAGCATTGAAAAATGTTTGTCGTAACAAAAACTATTGTTAGCAGCAGTGCTTTAAGTGGGCCAGTATGCAGCAGTACGCAGTACCGGCACTTTTAAATTCTATCCTTTTGCATACCGGGACAATTTTTTTCTACAGCGTATAGTGCATACTGGGACTTTTACCAGCTTTTCTTCAGCAATCAGTATACCCCCCTATGACTTCACCACATATTACAACTGATATTTGATGATTTTATTTTTTATTTTTAAAAAGTTGCCTCAAAAGAAATGTATTAAGACCGGTTTAGATGCACAACACTTGCTGTAGCCCACAATGTCAGTGTTTTGAGTTTTTGAAGATTATTTCTAGATTAAAGATAAGATAATATTGCTAAGTGGCATGGACCAGGCCTAATGCTGTGAAAAACATAAAAAACATAACTTGATAAGGTGAGGTTGAACTTGATAAGGTACAAAACTAGACCAGAACTGAAGGGTACAGAAATGTCTCTCAAAAGAGTACACCCCCAGCGACAAGCATTTGTACCTTTTTAGGTACAAGCTGGTACCTCTATTTTTGAGTGTGTTTGGTAAGATGTTGAACCTCCCCATTTCCGATGTTTCTATGTAAATCCAGTGTACAGGTTTTGAGTGGTCAGCATGACTGGAGAAGCGCTATATCAACACTATATCGGTCCTTTTACAATTTAAGATGTGTGCATAAAGCACAAATGACAAAAAGTTTTATTTCCAGTATGCACTTTCAGGATTACCATGAACATCTTTTAACTGACACATTGATCCATTATTTATTACTCTTTTGTGAAATTTATCTCTGCATAGGACTACTTGGATAATGTAAAGCAGAACAAAATTACAAAGGTTTTAGTACAGATAGATCAGGCAAGGTTTCCAAAATGGCTATCCTGGCAAAGATCTACGTTAGTTGAGGTTGTACAAATCTCAACCATAAGCTCCCAAACATCTAACCCCAAATTGAATTATTTGTTAAACTGAAAAAAAAAGTATATCTCTGTCCAAGCACACGTTGCACTAATCTCAGCAAGCCTACCTGGTCCATCTGGAAAAAAAAAAAGTAAAATAAAATAAAAGAAGAAAAAAAAAAACATTAATGTATAGTACTGTTTGGAACACAAACACAACCAATGTTACAGTGCTGAGCACTTATAAAATCAACATAACCAATTTCTAAAGGTAATTAATATTTGCAGCAATTGTCATTTTTATCCTTTGGTATTTTCAAGTGAACTGACAGTTCACTTTTTTTTTTTTTTAAATTTAATCAGTAAATGCATAGAGTGTTTACACATACCTTGCAAGATATTGTCCTGATGACGTTGGTTCCTGTCGATTTGATTTGTCATAACAATTCACCATGTTCTGAACCAGCGCTAGGTCTGGTCTCACCATGGCTGCTGCAGTGACTACTCGACCAATCAGCTGCAAAGCATCACGAATATAGAAGCTTATCGGCTTTCGGCCAACCTCCCCATAGGCCAACAGTCCTAGGGGACCTCCAAGAGTGTGTAGTGAATCTGGAGACAAGGGGTATCCCATGATCCACTGCAGTGCTGGTAGTGATGGAGCGAGACGCTGTGCAGCCCGTAGTACAGAAGAGAGACACTCGGGGTCAGATCCCAAAAGGATTACAGAGGAGATAGGAGAGGTGGAGCGGAGGAAACGAGTGGAAATTATATTCAGAGCCTCTTCTTCCATTTGATCTTCCCTTTTCTCATCCCCTGCCTCCCCCTTTCGATCTCTGCTGTCTGTGATTTGGGTCAGGTTGATGACGTCCGACAGATGCCAAGTAGGGCCACTATGCTTCTGCAGGTGAGTCAGCAATCCATCGCCACCTTCATCCCACCCAGGACAAATCACAGCTGCTCCTCCCCATCGGCCTTCTCCCCGGCTTCCCCTGTCCCTATCCCCTTCTCCCCCCTGCAGGACAGCCAGCAGCAAACTGCCCAGGGTTGATGGAGGCACACGCGCTGACATCTGCAGGTGAAACTGGTTCTGTGGGAGAAGAACAGAGGAAGAAGACGGAATTAAAAGAAAAAGAAGTGAGAAAGTAAAGAGGATGCGAAAAAAATAAAAAACATGACAGAGCAGTGAACGAAAATAGCAGAGGAAGGAGGGCGGGAGGGAGGAAAAAAGATCAAAACAGAGATTAATAGATATGACTAAACCCCAACACTTCAGGGTTGAATAACATGAAGTCACATTAAAGGAGTCTTTCATAAGCACTCATGTACTGCAAAACAATTCCTGTTGCTGTCGTAATTTACTACTAAACAGATCAGAAACAATCTGTCACGTTTGTTCATTATCTCTCACTCTGAATGAGAAGATACAAACAAGGAGTCAATGATTCGCATCTAATCTGCAACATCACAGTTGGCTTGGCAAGACAACAGTAGCATCCACAGTTCATCCAAAAGCCTGCATTTCCAAACCCCACTGAAAACACTGGCTTGTTTCATACTATTCCAAAATGGATAACACTGTTGTCCTTGAATGCTGCTCACAGATGGACCCCCCCCCCCCCCCCCCCCCCCTTCTCCTTCCTTTGGGGTTTCTATCCATTTTTCATCCAATCACCGCTTGAAGCAAGGTTGAATGGGGGAAGACTGCTTTTATATAGATAAGCCAAAGTTTAGCTAAGCACAACTTAAGGTTTTCTTTGAATGGCTCCACCTTCCTGAACTGAGATGATAGGTATGCAGTACGGCTCATGAACACCCTCTGGTGCAAATGCATACGCATTTTTCAGAATCTTTGTTGCCTGTGCAAAAATGCACGCGCGCGCCTTTAGACACAACATAAACATCCACAAAGGGATTTGATTGAATCTGCAGGCATACTATGCGAGTATGCCGAATCGTTAGAGACCCTGTGGAACACACACTCAAACACGTGCATCTGCGTTTGAAGATGAGCTGTCTTAAAGCAAGTGCAGCCCACACTCAGACGCACTCATTCAAATGGAAATGTCCCACCAGGGAGCACAAAGCTAACAGAGCGACCCACTGCTGAAAGTCCTTGAGTCCCTTAAGAGCGTGAGAAAAAAAAAAAAAAAAGTATTTGAAGTGAGGAGAGACGTGGATCAATTAATGCAGCCTATGTACGTATCCTCTTGGAAAGTGCCAGGTGTGTGTGAGAGGACAAGTGAAGATCTGTTCACTGGGACTCAGTGGGGCCTGGAAAGGTGGAGTGATTGATGGGTGTGGGTAGCTGATGAGGTGGCGGTGGGTGGTGCAGACAAATAAAGACAGGAGGGTGGTGCCTACAACTGGTGTGTGTATTATTCCGTATATCACTGTCAGGAATGAAACTAACATCATGCATATTTTGTCAAAGGACTCAGAGAACACAAAATGGGATGACAGAAGATCAACGCAGAGCCTGAAGGCAGCTGGAGGAATTACTATGTAAATCTATACCTGCTCTCATTTTAGTTCCTCTTGAGTGCAACGCATCCAAGTTGAACTATGTACGACAAAAATTCAGAGCAAACCACATGTTAAAAAAAAGAGGGATTTTACAAATATACTAAACAGCAGACTGATGATGAAGAAAAAGCTGTTGATTACACTCCCAGTCTATGAAGCTTGTTAGAAAACCAGAGAAAGATTCTGGCTGTATACATCATTGTCAAATTAATTGTAATAATGTTCGTCTGCGGGACGTCCCACAGCTGTGTCAGCTGTTTTGTGCCTGAATTATTTTATTATTTCCCCCCCACACAATTATGGCTAGCTTGCTTGAGTTTTAGACTTTTATTATTTTAGCATTTCAATTACATCTGCGATGTTTAGCCAGCGTTCTTATCCAGATCGACTTACAGTGAGCACAACAGCAGTATTTCTACAAGAGTGATGACGTGAGGATAATAATAAGAAGTAACCAAAGCACCGCTGAAGTATAAGGTGCTGCAAGGAGAGAAAATAAACAGGAGTGAAAGGAGGAGGCAGATGAGAGCTCCGATGTGATTTCTGAAAGATAAAGTGGTAAGAACCTTTTAGTAAAGATAAAGACATATTCTACTCTTTTGACTACAGAAAGACAGACTTTTTCACAGGAAAACTGTGGACATAAGAAAACTTAGAAAGAGTGTGCATTTTGCTCGCATTTAACAGTTGCACTCACTCGCTGTCTTTGAAAGCAGCACAGTAATTTGTCTGATATCTTTATGTGGAAAAACACTGAGAACCATCTGCTATGCATCTAATTGTAAGTGTGATGTATGACACTCTATTACAATGAAAAAAAAACCCAAACAAGACAGAAAAATCCTCTGCAACAAAGACTCATCTGTGTTGGAACATCTTTCCGTTTAGCTGAAGTGAGAAACAGACCAGCTGGTCTACCAATCAGTGGTCTCCCGAGAGAGAGAGGTGGGGGGAGAGAGAGAGAAAAACTACTCTGGGAAAGAGTTAGGCCACCTTTGAAAGGATGATATTTTACCTAAACCTTTACAAGAAGCCTGGATGTCAAGACTGGAGCTAACTGAAGTATAAAAAAAGAAGTTCCCCAAGTGTGACTCAAAACTCAGTCTTCAGAGGTTTATCACCGTGACAACTCCCACTCATAATGTTACAACATACTATAAAATAACTTAGACCATTACCGAGGTCAATCCATGCTAAACCTCAAAGGGCCAATAGGCAGTCAACCTTTTTATTATTAGCCATTTCTCTTTCCTTTTTGGTACATTTTGTTCTTTTTTTTGGATTTTAATAAGATTAAACATTTACCATTCATTTTCCAAAAAAGGCAGAAATCATTTTCAATCAAACAATAGCAAAATCCAACATATAGCATCGAGAAGTATGGTAGCATTGGCAGGGCAATGAAATCCCAGCCATTCATCGCTCCAGCTTAATCCAGCATGACTTAAAAAAACACAGCTGGCAACAACAGTGTTTATCCCTGTGACACAACACATTTAATGTATGTATGTGCTTATGTCTGCAAACTGGTGTGCAAGTGACAATGGATCTTCAAGTCCATTGTGGCATGTGAGAGTTTGTGTTTGCTTGCTTTTGCTCTTGCTTAGGCCAACTTTAATGTTGCAGCTATTGAATATTGCAAAGTAAAATGTTTATTTTTTAGTAGAATTGAAGCTGTTTTGATCTGTAGGGTGATGCACAGAGTATAGCTGTTATGATGTAACCGTCTAGACAAGATAAGGGTGGCTGTGCTGTTTGTGGAAGTTTACAAGAATTTGCAAGTTCGTCTGAAACACAGAAGCATATTTAGGATGTTGGGATTTGTTTAGGTCTGCACATGAACTGATTGGTTCGATTGCGCCAGCTATGTTCCCGAACATTACTGCTACCTAAACCAAGACTCGTCTTTTTTATTAAGGACTCGTGTCTTTTTCAAGCTTAGTTACAATGTAATGGAGCGGGCAAGAAGCAATACGTTTTCAGCTTGCAAGACCTCCGGTTTGTGTGCATGTTCGAGTGTATCTTTGCGTGTGTGCTCTTATCCTTTTCCATTCCCAGGTATGAGGTTCATCTGCAAGCAAGAGACTTGGAGAGACTCAGAAAAGGATGAAAGATAAGCACAGCTAAAAGAAGTGTCAGCATTATTCTGGCATAGAATATAAACTCCATGGCTCTTCTTGCACATCTACAAATTAGGGAGCCTTGAACTGAACCTTTACTTCTGCTAAACAAAATCATAATGCTGTTTGACTTGCTGGTCCAGTGATTTCCAGGTCTTGAGCGCAAACACATACACCGACACACTTCCGCATGGGAGACACACACACATGCAGGAGGTACAGAGAAAACATGCACACATGGGCACCCGTGCAAGAATGCAGTTACAGTACAAACACACTGAGGTGTGAATACCTGAGCAGAAATCCTCAGGGATCTTGAGGCAACGTGGAGTAAGAAAAACTGACAGGAATGCACTGAATGAAAAAAAAAAGCAGGGGGAAGGGGGTGGAAAGGTGGGGGTATGGGGCTCAGTTACTGAGCTTATTCCTTATTTAGGCCTCCGTGAGCGAAGCATCAACACTTTCACACCTCCTGGTGCCAAATAGGAAAAGAAACAAGATTTCCTGAATGTAAAAAAGGACACAGAGGAAACCGCAGCACCTGCAGTTTCAAAGCTTATTAAAATCAACTTGGAGGAAATATCAGGGAGGTGGGACAGGACAGCATATGTGTTTGAGAGTATATCAGAAGGCTTGGGTGACTTGGGGAGACAGAAGGCCTAAGATGTAAGCTCAGGCTGTGACAAAACCAGGTGTCTCCATTTGGCCTTGCTCCACGGCTTCAGGCAAGGGATCTCTTTAACTCACTGCAGCCTGACTGATCATGAAAGCTCTCTGTACTGTAGCTGTTAGCTAAACATGGCAGTCAAGATTTGTCTGCATACAGAAAAGCGCCTGTGGATAGACCGACAGCGTGCTTGCAGCTGTCCTTGCTCTTACACCCAGTGGTATGGACCTCTGCCTGGGCCTCTGAATGAGTGCTTAGCGCTTCTCCATGTCCAGAAACAAAGCTCATGGTCAGGGCAGCACTCCAAACATCAGCACCTCGCTGAGCACATAAATATTTCAGCAGCAGTCATCAGGTGAGCTGGCTGAGGGGAGGCGGAGGCAGAGATTGGAAGGGAAGCCTAAAGAGAGGAAAATGTTTGAGATGAAAGAAAAATGGATATCTGGTTTAATATCCAATGCTGAAATAAAAGGCGACGGTTTGCATCTGAATGTATGCGCAGCAGAAGAGAAAGAAAACACAGACGACTTGGTGAGCTTGAGGAAAGGATGAAATATTTTCTCGGCGGGGTGCAAGCCTAGATTTCAAACACCTGAGATGGGAACTGAGAGTATTGTAACCTGAATGTCAAACAAAAATGTCAGCAAAATGTGTGCTTGCAAGCGCACAGAAAATACTCCAACTCATGCAGTTTAACTGCAGTTCAGATGAGTCCATGCTTACATTAGCTCATACATTAATGAACTGATAAAAACTGTTAAGTGTGTAATTTCTTCAGACTGTTTTCTCAGAGTATAAACAAAATCCATGATTGAATAAGGCTTGTCACAGTTGTTTGCATGTTTAATGAAGCAACGCTGAGCAGTGCTCTTTAGCTGACCAAGAGGTGGCTAACTAGGCTGTTTGCTGTGTTGTTGTGTAATTGTATGCAAATGGCATTGTTTAATTTTCTCCTAATTTCCTTCCGTCTCCTCGCACAAAGTGCTATATGAGTGACTTTAATCTTACTCAGCCATGTTGCCAGGGTTAAGCTCGGTTGGGGCAAAAAGAAGTTGGCGCAGCTACACAGAAATGCATTGGAAGCACGGGCGGAAATACGTACAAGGCCAAGTGCAATCCACACACAGGCTGGAAATTACATTTCCTCCCTTGCGCATGCACGGCTGCATGCCCCACGCTCACATAAGCACGCAAAATAACATGGCTGTGAAGCAATCAGCCACTTAACTCGGCAAATGACTGCGGTTATCTAAGCATAACAGGCTGTTAGCTCAGAGAAACTCGGTGATAAGCGGTAATATACACACTATTAGGTTCTACCACAGGACTGGCCAGAGAAAAGGGGCTAAATCTTGTTCCACAGTTAACAGTTGATGAAGATAGGGCTATGTCTCCCGCTGATTGTCACAGCTGAGTAACATATGCAAATACCTAGGCTCAATCCAATTCTGCCCAACATTTCCGATAGAGAGATTGTCATGATTTGGGGAAGATGTTGGGGAAGAGCATGTATGAGTTTGTGGGCACTGAGGCGCGATGAAGCAGCAGGTGCAGAGTGTAAAGCACGCTTTGAATTAGGTTTGATTACAGGGAAATGGCTTCTCGTCGCTCACGCTGTTCATAATGTGGCGGTGACAATTTAGGGAGTGCTGGAGGTGTGAGTGTTGAGTTCATCAGACATAAGGACCTTGTTAGTTTCTTGGTGGTGTGGCAGGTTAGGAAAATGGTTAGGGGGCTTAGCAGTGGCATCATAAAAATATCACTGTAGTTATGAGTGATTGTGAAAAGAGCCGTAAGTCTTGAGAGAGACTTACGGCCATGTCTTCTCTTTTCCTCGGGGCTCGGAGTTTATGGGAAATCCTCAAAATGGGGGGAAAAGGCTGAAAGAAAATGGGATTCGCTCAATTTGTTCATCTGTGTGAAATCAAGCGTGGCCCGATTTGTGTGTGTGTGTGTGTGTGTGTGTGTGTGCGTGTGCATAGGCGTGTGAGTAAAAACTTGCACATATGCAAGGTATTTGTCCATGAGTGCGAGTGTTTGCGAGCGTATTTGTGTGCTATTTGGGTGACTGTAAAAATGCGAATGCCAGTGATTTACAAGACATTTGATGGAATATTTTTCTCAGCATGGCTTCAAATTAATTTGAGTGATCAAGACGCAGAGCACATCAACCCCCCCCCCCCCCCCCCCCCCCCCCGCCTTAAGCTTCATGAGCTACTGCAGAACAATGAAAACCAAATGGAAGATTGCTCTAACACACACACACACACATATCACACAAAGCAAAGCTAAGCGTTCACATTCTCAAACCAGCCAAGCGCTTTGGGCTTTGCACATTATCCATGAAGAAGTTTTTTTGCGACACAATTCCACAGTTTAATCAAATGGCGATCCAGAGGGAATAACTCAGACCCAGAGTGCATATCAGAGTATGCAAATGCGTCCATGCTAGTCTGAGTAAACGGAGTAATCCAGAGCAGAATGTTCACTTTCATTATCAGTTAACTTTGGGTTTAATGAGCCTCCTCGGGCCGGCAAATGTCCTGATGTCATCAATAACAATAAGAATGTGCTGTTCTGGACTGGTTAGTCAGGTCTCTAGTCAGCCAGTGTTAGTGCTGAGTGCACCACTAGCATCAGTGAAGGCTGTCATCTCAGCACGCCGCATATGCGCCTCTTTTGTCAGGAGCTCCTTTGATCCCCTCAGAAGCAGAGTTACAAGCCCACAGCAGAATTATGCTGAATGGGTTCATGTATCATCCTCCCCCCTACATACAGCCCCTGGCCCCCTCACTATTTATGATCATAATAGCTGCCGTTATTTATTAAAGAGAGAGATAGTTGTCCTTGTTCAATGGGCGGTGTTGTTTTCTCTGCTGGGGAGAATAATATTTGTCCTTTTGGTGTGGCCCTGTGTGTGATATGAGGCGGCGTAGTGAATGTGATGGTGATTGATTCCTGTGTTGAACAGCAGAGAGAGGTACAGAGGAAGGCTAATCTGAGTTATGATTGCCACTGTAATCGCATTTTCTCCCCTGACTCATCCATCCCGCTCTACAGTAGCGCATGCATGCACTATTTTGATGACGTGCCCCTGCTCTCTCTTGAGCACATTCCACTTGTTTTCCATCACCAAGATTTTCAAGATCATAACTCACCCTTACTTCCCGCAGCCCCACTTTTTTTAAATTTTTTTTTATTTTTCCACACTCAGTAACTTGCTAACCTGCTGGAGGTGGCATCAGGCATTTGGAGTAATCATGCCATCATGTTGGTGGTAAACTGAGCTGTTTTGGGCGTCGTGACAGCAGGGCAGGATAGAAAATAGCCTCTCGCTTGGTTGTAATTTGATCTGCAAACAGACGGACCGATGAGACGGTGACATTATTAACAGATCTCTAAGTACAGATGCAGAATGGCGCGGTGTCATTAACAGTCAGGCCACGGGGAGCGGAGCTGCAAACAGAAAAACACTTCAGGGGGGTGCACATTTATTCACAAAACCCCAGTAGTGAAAGCACACTATGCTAGTAATGAGAAGTCTAAAGCTTTGAGGAGAGGGTGTGCAACTGAGTATGTGTGATATTTTTCGCTTTCACAGCGTGTGTGCATGTTTCTGTGAGTTTGTTTTGTATACTTAATATGTGTAAATGAACAAATCCCTGATGGAAAGTATCCCTTTGCTCCAGTCATGCTGAATACTTAAAACCCAAACCAGACTTCCCAGGAGTGAAATAATACACCCAGAGAGATGGAAGTAATTTAAGGGCAGCGTGTTTGCGGAAGAGCGCGTGATGTGCTTAAAGGGAATACGTGTAAGTCCTGCGATGGATGGGCTTGCTGTGAGTAAATGACCTGCCTTGATTCAGTCTATCAGCTGAGCTCTCGACCCAGGCGCCTTCAGACCCCCTTTCATCCATCTCTATAAGAGATGACGGAGAGATGGCGAGGCAGACGACAAGAGACTTCAGAAATGAATATGCCGATGAGAGTCAACGAGCGAGCATAAAGGAGCTAATTAGAGAAGAGGGAAAAATTTAGGATCAAAAGGGACAGAGACAGAAAAGTTAACAAAAAGACTATTAGAGTCAAATCTGAATATGGCATATTATGTTTGACAAATGGCACTCTGTTCACACCAGAAGTGCCTCTTTAATGTGACTGAGAGTTTTAGCTGAATGAGGAATCATTTCAGGAGCTAATTTGAGTCAAAGAGAGCATGTTGTTTGGTTTCAGCCGGCTTGTGGTGTCACATGAGCAAATATGCAGTGCGGAAACTGCAAAGCAGCCACTGAGGAAGATATCAGGGTTACATTCCAAACTAGGGAAATAGCAATTCAGACAAACAAAACAAGATGTCACTTCTTCTAAAAAATGATTACAGGCACCAAACATTGCCTAAATTAGAAATGCCATGCTGTGTGCTCAGTCGTTAGGGAAATATTATTTCTATGCACATTTTCCATCTGCAAATAAAAAAACAAGGAAAAAAACCTTTTTCTTTTCTATTTAAACATCATGAGCCAGAGGTCTTTATGCAAAGTGATTAATGTTCATTTGAAAAAAGCCAAACAAAGAATGACTGAAAAACTGATGGAGACGCTGCTCAACACAAGGTGGGACTACTGGACAATCAGATTTTCTGCTCTGAACTGTCCAAACTGCACATAATTGTTGGGTGAAGATGCGGTAAAGAAAAACAAAACTGCCACCCAGCCAGCAAGTTCCTGCTTTCTTCAAGCAATGATCCAAGAAGAAGCATGATTCAAGAAAGCCATGATCTTTATGCAAGTCTTACAGCAGATGATGAAACAGTTTCAGCATAATTTTTAAACATTTTTTTTGTTTACGTGTGTGAATATGAGCTGGATCAGCACGATTTTCTTCTAGAAAACTCAGGTTTTTCACTTACGCCAGGTTTTTTCTACACTAACTTAAGTAATAAAGATTAAAGACTTTATTACCTTGAAACTTTGCATATTGGAGTCATTTTAATGACACAGTGACATCAATAATGAGCATTTCTGGAGCGGTTGCTGCCCAGCAGCATCCTGGATTTGAGAAACTTAACAATAGGTAAGGTAACAATAGACTGCGGGATGAACTGTATTTTTGGGAGTACCTGCAGTTTACAATGGTTCAGCAGTAGACAAGTAGTTCATCTTAACTCTTTTGCTTCCCCAAGTTGTGTACTCGGCTGCAGCAGCAGCTTTGTGATCAGTGCACAAAAAGGAAATTGACCAGTGGATTTTCATCCTCCGTTTCCATCTCGGTCCAGTGCAGTAAAACACACATGGATAAACACATCCCAGAGAACAGTAGACGGCTGCAGAAACCTTTCCAGGTGAAATGTTTCTGCCTGACCGTGGTTTGGATACAATGGACAGTTTGGTGCTTTTTTATGTGAGCAGTAAAGATGGATTCATTTGCAACATGTCAGCTATGATCGAGATGATGTGAGAACAAGTGAGGTGCTACACCTGAATACTGATGTCTGAGACTGAAACAGGTGGCTACACATCTGAACCTGAACTTCATTTATTGTTCAGCAAATTGTAACAATTAAAAAGCCCAGAAATGATGGAAATGAGCTGCTTCACCAAGCAGCTCATTTCCACCCATACTTTGTTCTCACCATATGTGATATTCATTCATTCATTCTCCTAACCACTTAGTACCATTGAGGGAGCTGCAGGGAGCTGGAGTCTATCCCAGCAGTCTTTGGACAAAAGGCAGGGTACACCCTGGACAGCTCACCAGTCCATCGCAGGGCCACACAGAGACAAACAGCCTTATAGGAGTGAGTGTGTGCATGAGTTGTTGCACCGTGGGAGGAAGCCGGAGTACCCAGAGAGAACCCACGCATACACAGGAAGAACATACAAACTCCACATAGAAAGGGCACTGTCCAAACCAAGCCCCAGCTGAGGATCAAGCCAGCAACCTTCTTGCTGTGAGGCCACAGTGCTAACCACTATCCCACCATTCAGCCCCATATGTGATATTCCTAAATTCATTTTATATGTTACAATGTATGATTTACTGATGATGAATCCACAGTATCGTGGCTATATTCTGGTGTTTGTTGCACGTTTATATCTAAATTTTATTTCTTGCAGTAATAAAAACTCCAAAGATCACCAATGTTTTCCTGTTCTGGATGCAATCCAGAATCCAGATCTAACTTTGATATCTGGTAAAACCTGTTTGGAACTTATCCTGTATTTTTGGCCAGACACCCTGACCACTTATTGTGGAGTTTTATACTGGAAATGGCTCTGTCTCGCAACGATGGTGGTTAGGATCACTCCCAAAATTGAATGGAATCTAAGCTAGACCAAGACCCATTTTTAGAAAAGAAAAAAAATACCAAAACACAACTTCGTTGCTGGAGATAATCAGTGATTCTTCATCATAATGACTCTTCACTTCTCTTGTGAGCTTATGATGGTGAGGACATTTCTTTTCAGCATGTTAAAGACACGTTTTTAAACAGTTTGCTGGAGAGAAACCCAAAAGTGTCAGCAGAAACAGTGGCCAGGTGCTGGCCAAAGGGTGAAAAAAGCGATTCTCTAAACAGCTTTTTCTCCCATGTGATGCTGCTGAGTTTTGCTTTATGCACCACGTCCACATCACATCCCAGCTACCAGATATAAACACACCGGATGTTTTGAACTCTCACTATGGCTTACTGGGAAAAAATGCATTACTGGAAGAAAAGAGGAAAAGAAAATGAGAGATTGACAAAGCAAGAGATAAGATAAGAGTCAAAATAACACTGTCTTCTACTGGCTGGAGAGAAAACACACAGGTAGGAAGCCAGATGGATGTCGACAGAGGGCATGCTCCTGCCATACATCTATAAAACTCACATTTCTTTTCGCTTACTGCTTACCTTCTACATCATATTTCTATTTCTTAGGTTTAGGCATCACAAACTACATGCAGTGGTTTGGCAAAATGATGCAGCTTTCCTTGAAATATTAAACCATTTTGTAGAAAATAAGCAAACTTGGTGAAGTACGAGAGAAACCTATAAAATAATTTACAATGTATGAGAAGCATTGACAAACTTCCTATGTGAAAAGTTCATTGCAGTTATTTAGCATTTAAAGGGCTGCTTTGAAAATGTTATCTGTCACTTTATTCTACCTATTCATCATGATTCCACCACAAACTGTGACTATAAATAAATAATAAGTAAATAAAATTGCTTTTCATTAATTAGACTTTGTATTAACGTTGTATCAGCTTCAGTCTTATTGGTGGAGACAGGCAGCATTTTGTTTGTTTGATGATAAAAATGAATCCTTTGGAATACAATTTGCCCCCCAATTGTATCTGCAGCATACAAACATGAGTCACCTGGATACCTTTGTTTAGAAAATTATTGTGTCTTCTTGCTAATCAAAAAACAATCCACTGTCCCTCATTTTTTCCCCCCAAGAGGGAATCACATTGTGATTCCTGATTTGTTCGGAGTGCGTTGAGTGTCAGCTTTGCTTTTCCGGCAAAGGATGGAGAAAATGCCTCAGAGGAAGTAATTTCAAAAGACATGAGTTCTGTATTAGAAAAGCGGGGACAAGGACATGGATATAAATGCAGATAGAAAGAGATTAAAGCAGCCCGGCTGTACTGAAAGCCTGTTACTCAGATACTACAGAAGCAATAGATAGCGTATTTCTAAAGTTTGCCTTGTCCTTTCTTTTACCCTTTTTGCACCATATCCATTTTCTATTTGATTTCAAAGTAGCATACTTATAATATCCTGAACTCACTTTGAAACAAAAAGTGCTATTTTACAACATAAAGTTGAAAAAATGACCCCTGACTTTATCCTGAATTTCTTGATTGATTATTTTAAAGGTTAGTTTATGTGTTTATACCAGTGAAATTTTGCACAAACCATTTTGTGCTAAATGACGATTTGCTTTACAGGTTTTCCTACCGTTCCATGTAGGGAACAGAAAGCTCTTGCCCATATAAATGCTGTGCATCTATGCTTGTCATTAGCTCTGTCAGCCAATAGAGTGTGAATAAACTGTGCTAATGTTGTTCTAATGAATAACTTTGAGGAGAGGATTACTTGCAACGGCTGCTGCAGCACTAATTCAAAATGGATGTACACATTTTTTTTTTCTGCAACAGCTAAAGTTGGTATATCTATATTTAAACCCTTATTCACCCCGGGATGATTTACAGCACATGCTGAGCCTGCAGGTTTCTTTAGCAATGCACTGATGATGCACACATTTACACACAGTCATATTCTGAAAGCTGTCACTTCCCTCCAACCTTGACCACAGAAACAGTTTTCCAGAAAACGGTGCCTTGCTTAGGGACACACGCCACAGCGGACAATTACAACGGTGGGCTTTCACTTTTCCCGCCGACATATTTTGGGATTCCAACTAGTGACCTTGACTACCAGCTGTTTGGATTGAAAGCAGCTGCAGTGTGATTATGCATCCCTCACAACTTTGTTTTTCATCAGAGGCAAAACGTAAAGCATAATCAACAGAAATGCAGCTGTTAAAATAAATAAAGAAATAAAATATACAAAACTGCCTTGAAAATGTCTCCTGGGAGAAAAATCACATGTTTGCTGGTAGTTTGATTATTCATCCAAACAGCGCGGCACAGAGCCCGTCTCTGTTGATGATATGTTCAAACCTCTGTAGAATGAGATTAATCTGTACGCAAAGTATTTTTTTAATTGTATGACATTAAAAAAATTCAAAAATAAAAAAAAAAAACCTAGAAATTTGATCTCTTTATCTGTTTTCTTTTTTCTTTTAGTGACAGAAAAAAAAAAAGAAAGGACGCGGTCAAATCTACACTAAAAGTTGGCCATACCTGAGGTGTTTACCTGGTTGATATGCAGTCACTCTCCCCACTGAAAGAACCCATTAAATAAAATCATTATTCTGTGGATACAGTAGTATACTTAACATTCTCCAGGGAGATGATACAGATTAAAAAAACATGAGTAATATTATGAGAACAATGCACTTAAGATTGCCCCTAAGCCCTATTCTTTGTAAATGTGCCATTAGTCATTTTGATGACTCATCCTGCATAGATCCAAGTGTTTGCAGCAGCATCTTCCTTCAGATGTAACCTTTAAGCAACCTTTAAGCAGCACGTGCATGGGTTTGTTGACAGGCAGTTACAAAAATGCGCAACTGTTTTGTTTCTTTTCATAAGGCCTGCAGCTAACATACCCACACAGGCTAATCTGCTCTGTTGTGAGAGCACATTAGATATTTCCGAATTACCCCTGCAGTTAAGACCTGTTATTGCATCCAATCATGTTTCATTCATTCATGATAACTAATGCACATATAATGGGAATGGGATAATTATTCTTCTGGAGAGCTCTAAGGCTTATTTTGCAACAGACACACAACACATGGCGGAGAAGCTGTCTCCAGAGAAAAATGACCATGAAAGAGGTTGGAGCTGTAAGACTGGTCAATAGAAGGAGAAACATTGAACTCTGTTTATTTCCAACTGACAGCATTTATTTCTAAAAAAAAAAAAAAAAAAAAAAAAAAGATGAAAATATATCGACTTTTTGCATTCACTGTTTGGGAAATGTGAAATATATGTTACACAAAATCCAAAGGGTCAAAGTTAGAAGATGGTTTTGGGCAAAGTTAAATAACTATCTAGTCTAAAACCCCTTTTATCAATAACAACTTATTATTGACACTTTCACAGCATCTCGGAGTATTTAGGCACAATATTGACAAAAACAATGACAAAATTCTTATTATATATCAGAATATACTATATACATTTCTGTCCACCAATATCATTTTAAATCTGACATCTTTTAAATATGTTATAGTTTATTTTTTGTATTTACATTCATACATGACAATTTAAATAAAAAAAATCAGTGACAGGACTCATTTAATTGCAAGTTACATAATTTACAGATGTGTATTTTTACATTTATATCTCATGTATTTCTACATATTGATCTCCTGCTACATTTTTATTCACTCAAGAACAAGATCCTAAGATACTGACCTCATTCCTGACCTGGGGAGGACACTCCACCCTTCTCCAACTTAGAATCTTCTTCTCAAATTTAGAGGTGCTGATTTAAATCACAGCTACTAGATATTTAGACTAAAGCAAATAGTTTAAGCTGATCTGCATAAAGATCAGATGCCCCAACTACAAGTGAATACAACCCATCAAGAGCTTCTACCTGATGTTCTGCATCAGCATCATGTTTTGGATCACATACCACTGGATTCATACAGCATCGTATACCCAACAGCTTATGTGGATGATATTTCTCCCAACTGCGTACATTAATGAAGAAGATGTAAAAGTCACAAAACCACAGCAGGTGACATTTATAGAAACAGACAAGAATTCTAAAAGAAACACAAAGAACTTCTCATCCAGCAAGTTTTACTGATTATCAATGAGGTAAAACTGTGTATGAAGCTGTAATGAAAGCCATACCTTTAGGATCATCAAAAATAAAATATAAATATGTACATATAAACCAGCAAACTCTGTATGAAAATCTTGGCTCAGTGTCATAACAGAGCGACGGGTGCAGAAAGACAGTGACCCCACAAATCTAAGTCCTCCTGTCAGTAAATGTTTAATAAATGAATGTTTTGAAAAGGCCAAGTCAAAATATGCTCTTTAATCCAACAGAAATATTCTTGGAGGAAAAAGCGCTTTTTGTCAGGAAACTCATCAGAGTCTAAAAGATAAGGCTGTTCTGTTCTGTTCGGGCTGAAATTCCTCCAAGCTGACTACATGTTGTATGGAAAAGTGGGCTCAGGTCTTGAATACTTGAATATCAGGTTTTATTTTATATCAACTTTGCACAAAGATTTTACAAGATTTGCTACAGATGATGTTCTGCATTCCTGGGCTCCGGCAGTGATCACATATTTAACTACAAACGTTGCATTTTGTTCAGTTTCTTTGGGAACAAACAGAAAACAGAATTCAGACTTGATTAGCATAATTTTTTAAGCAAACAGCACTTTAAAAGCCTCTTTTATAATGCCGGTCACCACTGACTTTTAAGCAAAGGACTTTGAACAACTTTGGAAATAAATGCAAATGTGCCACTTTTATAAAACCAGAATATTTTAACAGAACAGAAATGTCCTCGTCTTGATCTTGCAGACTTATTTGATTTAGATTTATCCCACGCTTTAAATTAGGGGGTGCCAATAAGTCCGACAAACACTTTTCCTTTGGGCTACTAACAAATTGAGCCACTTATCTGTTTCTCTTATCACCTCAAATTCTGTATTAATTGTAGCAACAAATAAATGGGCCAGATCTCCGCACTAGACCATAATCACTAATTTGCCATTAGTACTTCTTGCCAGGGGGTATAATTGAAGCAGTTAATACTAGTGGAAAATAACTGATCATCAACAAGGATGTAAAGGTGGCCAACTGTGCAAAACAACTATTGTCCAATCAGAGAAAATGACAAGGATTATGCTGCAAGTTCTGTGCTTCTACAAACATGCGCTTATGTATGACTGTGTTTGGGCTATATAAGAACAAACTCGCCTGGGTGTGTGGAAGGAAAATAAAAAAAGAAAAGAGGTTTTTGATGTTTGCGTGACTGTAAACTCAGTGTGTTGTAATGGGAGTGTAAAGCTGCCCATGGGAGGGTGCTCAAAGGCAATCAAGAAACAAATTCAGCCAATGGTAAAACCATGACCTGCCTGGGAGCCACAAACATAGTCTGTTTCATGACTAAATCCAGGGCTCTGCTCCTCAAATCTGAAGAGCTGAAAGGAAACGGGGTGTGTGTGTGGTGGTGGTGGTGGGGGGGTATAATCTTCCTGTAAATGCCAGCTCAGAGCTTGACACTCTACAAAGTCACCTCTAATTTAGATTCATAAAAGATTGCAAGCATCAGATATTCCTAAGTAGAGGGACTTTAAGGAGTCAGACTTAATTTTCTTAGTTGGCAAACACTTCCACAGTGTGTGATCTTTCAGTTAAAGTGAGCGGCTGTGAGTCTGTTTGATTTGTGTAAGCATGGGTGTGTGCAGGTCAGTGAAGTTACTGTGGTCCAACATTGACATTTGACCCAGTTATGCTGTAAATGAATGGAAAGCAGTATTTACTGGTGTCAGAATATCACCTCTCCCTCTGCAGCTGAGTTTTCCACTCTTAATTAATATGAAGAGCTGCGTTCCCAGTGCTGATTGATGTTGATTGAAACCTGTAAAGGGCATCAAAGAGCAATGAGAGTCCGTCTGACAGCCCACACACACACTCACTCACACACGCTGGTCTGTGCGAAAACATTTCTGCTATGCATACGCCGGTCAGCTCCTGTGCTCGCCCCCCCATGTCCCCCCCTTCCACTCAGTATTCCTCAGCTAGAGCACGTAATTTACAAAATATCATAGATAATCGTGTCGAGAGTAACGATCTCATTTTGATTAATGCTTAATGTTTAATTAACTCAACTTTAGGTCTTTAGCCTGCTGGAGGTTCCCCTTGCATAGCAAATAGGCTTCTTGCTCAGTGTCAGGTGCACCACCGATACGAAAGGATTCCGCTGAGGAAGTGGGACAGATAAATTTTGCATTAATCTTATGGGATGATATTTGTGGGCTGCAAGAGGCAATGAATAATTAATATCATCCACACAAAACAAGCAGTGAAAAATAATAAGACAGAGCATGCCAAAATATGTTTACAGTATGTGTTCAATAGGTTTGGGGCTGAAATTGTGCATTTTTTTTTTCTTTTTTCTTCAAAATTTGAGGCATATTTTGCATTTGTGTCCTGCAAATAAAAACACAGTGCACCTAATACGATGCATATAAAATAAAACATGTGCACTAAGTGTGTATCCATATGCCAAAGCAGAGGAGATTAAGCCAACACTGTGTATACTATGCAGGAGGGTGTGCGGGTGCATATTATGTTGACGATTATACGCTTCTCTTTCTATCGCAGACACTTCTTTGAAGCTTAGGTTGGTGTGGAAGACAAAGTAACCATGAAATTGACACCCAATCCAATGGCCTAACAACATCCACATCCAAATGAACCCCTTAAACAGTTCTGGGCACTGAATGTGAGGCTCTCTAGTAATAATTCATCAATATAAAATAACTGCTTTTCAATGTGTATTCCGTTTTGTAGCCAGGATATGAAAGCCTACAGGGTCTAGAACATTTTTCCCCTCCTGTCGCTCAGCTCCTCCTCCTCCTGCTTTCTTCTCCCGGCTGACATACCCTGCGCCAGTCTGATAACGTGATTTCATGCAAAAGTGAAATCCTCCTCATGTCTGATGTGCGCGTCTCTCACTCAATCCCCATCCACATCCCAAAGGCAACCCATCCTCTTCCTTCATCTCCCCCCGCCCAATATCCCACCTGACATTTGTAGGGAGTCTGTTCAAAGGGAAAAGATGCTTTGTGGCACTGGCAGGTCAGACACTGTATGCGTGTGTGGGCGTGTGTAAGAGAGAGAGAAAAGGTGAGGAAGGAATCAATATCTTTGGCGGGTGTGTTCCCATATATTAGAAGGACTTAAAGTAAAAGCGAAGCAGCAGGGAACAGAAAGCAGGGAGTTTCTTTGGCAGGAACACATGGCTTCCAGGTAAATGGGAACTCTGAAGGGTAGTGTCACATTTGTGGGAATATTTAATATCAAATTACGCATGTGATAGATAAGAGAGGGGGGGAGATCTTAAGTGAGAATGTGTATTAGTGTGAGTGTGAAAGAACAACCTGCAAGAGACAAGAAGAGAATGAAGTTTTGAAAGATAGCCAGGAGATAAAATGACATTTACGGATCAGAACTTCACACGTCTCTCATTCTTGAACATCAGGCAGCCTGTCCTTTCCCTGGGACCAATCCGTCACCTCAGCTGGGCTCCGTGCTCGGCAAAAACTATGCCGATAGAAATGATCTACTCTTACCGGGAAAAGAAGTTCTTTTCAACAGCTTTGCTGATTTACAGAAAGAGCAGTTCTTCTAGTGGATAAAGACTATAAAGAAAAGTGGCTTTTTTTTTTTTTTTGGCAACTGTATTTTGTTCCCAGGAAATGTCAGCGGACTATGAGCAAGGTTTGTTATGTTCACCCTACTTCACATTTTTGCCACTTTTACAACCTCTACTTTGCTTAAAAAACACTTCACTCTCTGGTCTCAACACACTTTCCCAACTGCAACAATCCAATATAAACCTTCCTGCCCTGACCTCTGCACACACTTCAGTTAGGACGCATGAGCAAATCGATCCAGAGAGGAGTTTTATGGTACCTACGGCTGGTAAGGCATCCTTTCAGGGGCTGTGAAATGTCCCGAATGAAATACATGAACTCTGGAACCCGAACACCTGGTTCCTTTTCTGTTTTGACACAAAACACCAACAGCTACAAGGACGATAACTCACCATTTTCAGTCCACCTGTTACAAACATGAACTATGCACAGGAGACCACGCATGAGAATGGAGGCTTGGCAGAAGGAGCAATGGCGCAACAAACAAACGTGCTAAAAAACCCTTTTCCGGCTAATCTGCAGCTATTTTAAATGGATCAGTCTTTTTTTTCATAGAAGATTTATGAGTTGTTCTTATTTTTCATCTGAAATCATTTTATTCATGTAAATTATTTTAAGGCATAAAATCTTTGTAATTCAGGGTTTGTAACAGCTGAATATCTAACTGAGTTAAAGTGGAAATATTTTTAGAAAAAAATTGCTTAATAACTGATTTTCTTATTCAGATATTACTGAAATTTCTTTGGACTAACAGTCTTGAAAAAAAATCTTGAAAAAAACAAAACTTAAATTTCCCTTTGAGGATGAATAAAGTATTCTTGATCTTGATTGATCTAACTTGTGTCATCCCTTTCAGTGCCTGTGTTATTATATGACATCTAACTTCGCCTCAGATATAAATTACTTGCTTTATTATGTTATTTCATCCTGCAGTGCTAAATATGTGGCTGAATTTGAATATCTATTTAAATAAAACAAAACAAAACAAAAAAAACTGTATTTATTAAAGCTGGCTCAGAAAGAGGAAGAGCTCATAGAGGGGGAGGAGGGTAAGTCAACAATCACTGCCAGAATGGTGGTATTCCTGTGGGTGTTGTGACCTGATGCCCACACAAGAAGAATGCTGATGTTTTGGCATATTGTAAGTCATGACTCAGTTGATACTTTTGGCATCTTACAGGCTGATGGAGAGCTTGTTTTGAAAAGGATCCTGCTTTGCTGGCCAGGTCAAAAAATTATTTTAGCTAATAAAATGACCTCTGCACAATCTGCAGAATGTTTCTCCGTAGCAGTTTTTTTTTTTTTTTTTTTAACTAAGAAGAGGAAAAAAAATGCTTAGATGTAAGATTTTGGTCTTCTCATTGATTAAAAGTTGTATTTATGATAAATAAAAATGATGATATATAAGGTATAATTAACAAAAGAAAAGAATTCATGCATTTAGATCAAGAACTGCTAAGTTGCACTAAGTGTGTTGCCGAATTTATTTAAAATAATAAAAAAACACAAACCAATTTTTTTTCTCTGAATGCTAGAAAACTGTAAGCTTCTCTTTTTCCCCACTGTAGCTTTAATATACCTTTAGACAACTCTCTCTCTTTTCTGTCCCACAGGTGTATCCTGTATCCCTTTTGCAACATTGCCAGCCATGAAATTTCAGAAAAGGGCTTTTCCTTCAGCGAGGTGTAATGAATGGATCCACAAGTGACAACTCCTTGAAATAAAGCTTGAGGGCTTTGCAAATTGCAGCAGTATTCCCAGGTGTAAAGGGATTGTAAGAGAAGGTGCAAAGAGATGACTTTTAAATGTGTGAAAACCCTCCAAAATTACTCATGTTGGGAGTGAGTCAGTTGCTAGGGTTATTTTTTAGTCTATCGATAATTTGGTACAAAAGTTAATTTCTTTAAGAGGACCAAGGTGGTTGGATGTGTGACAAGCTGACACATCACTGCGGTCACCTTTAGTAAAGTAAGAAAATTAGCCAAAAGAAATGGCCTGATCGTTTATTATGGTTTTTTTTTTCTCCATCATTCGTGCTGAAGCAGAACTGGACACAACAAAATCATTCAATAATCATGAGAGGCACTTTGAGCCTTTGTGAATGTCTTACAGAAGGGCTTTACAAGCCAGTATAAAGGTGGCTGCTGACTAAAAATAGACCTGCAGCGGGGTCCCATAAATGGGAAGGAGAAACAGTAAAGAGGAACGAAACGAAAAACACACACACACACACATCCAAGTGGGTGATTTCATTTCCCTACCTGTCATTGTGCAGCTAAATAACTCTGGTCAGGGTATTACACGCTCTGGGCTCAGTGGCTCTGAACAGCAATCCCATACAGGTGGGAAATGAGTAGGAGGAAAATAGAGGGAAGGAAAGCGATAAGAGGGAGAAAAAGGGTGGATACGTACAGCACAAATGAAGAGTGGAAGAGATGGATAGACCAAGAAGTAGGGTACAGAGGGGAGATGATGGGAGTAAAAAAAAAAAGAAGGCAGAGAAATAAATAAAAATAAAGTGGACCAGGAGAGAGATGAATAGAGGGATGAGGATATGTCTTAATAAGAGAGGGAAGGATGTAAATGGGACAAGGAGTCAGAGGGCCTGAAGGAACAGGAGGCGGTCTTGTTGTTGCATGTGATCATGAACGGACAACCACAGAAAACACGCACAGATATAAATATACAGGGTAAATCCCATCTGTAGACTGACAGATGGAATTAAAGGTTTATTTGTATAGCACCTTTCATGAATAAGACAATTCAAAGTGCCTTACATAAAATATTAAAAGCTTTACAGATGGTGTAAACACGTCCATAACTTTGTAACTGTGATAGAAACTTGCACAAAGTTTACTGTAGACTTTCTGTTGTCACAGTTTTCTGGACAAGGTTCATTCCTCAGGTAACTGTCTACCCTTTACATCCTCATTCATCCTCACAAAGAAAATCTTCTGCAACTACCCTCATAAGTACATTTATCTGTATGCACCATGGGGAGCCTGAGCCAAACTCCAAACATTTTACAATTAGAAACAAACCTTTTCTTTTTTTTTTTTTGTTTTTTTTGTTTTTTTTGTTCTCTTTTCTGTTCTCTTTCTGCCCCTTTCCTGTCCTTTCCAGTCGGGTCCAGCAGCATAAACTCTGTAATACAAGCTATTATCCAAAACAAATTGAAAAATAAAATAAGAATCAAGAAATACAAGGGGATCATTACATCTACAAAAGTTCCCCTTGGCAAAATAAATTTGCTCAGCAGAACACAGCATCCACAACATCAGTCTGCTTGCTTAAATGCTGGACAAGACAAAAAAAAAAAAAGAAACAAACCTTAACCTTCAGTTCACATCTCTGACCAATCCCTGCAGCTGGGATCATGCTCTCTGCGTTGATTACATGAGCGAAAGAGGATGTCACACTACACCATTCATACCCTTGATGGACACTGGACTGAGTGCAGTCTTCCTTCCTAACATGCTACTGAGAAAATTATTTAGCAGGAAACGCCGTACAAATAGCCGTACAGGAAACTTTAATGTGCTCCTAATGTTTTTGTAGTTGTTAAAACAATCATAATCAAGTCAAGTCAAACTTAATTTATAAAACACTTTTTATACACAAGTCGTGCAAAATGCTTAATAAAACAGTATTTTGAATATACTGTATATAAAACCTTCACACTCAAAAAGAAAACATCAAAGTTCAATAATAAACACATGATCACACTCTCTTTATCACTCACATCATCACACACATACCCATGCAGCGCATATACAATCCCACCCCTCCTTCCACCCTTCAGCACAAAAACACAGTTTCTATTTCTTTAACTGAGAAAATCAATATAAAATCATAATTGGAGACAAACATCTGAGGATAAACTTCCTGGTTTGAGGCTGAGGTGAGGAAACAATGTCTTTGGGGATCTGTTCACATGGGAGCCAAGGGGTGCAGAGGATGTCACCACGGGAACTGCCCAGGGGTCCACACTACAGCCAGGGCTGCAGTGCAGTAACCACCTGGAGCAGGACGATATCCATGGCAACGACCCTGCAGACCGAGTAGGCATAGCTCCTGATGTGGAGGATCCCCATGAGGAAAACACTGGAGTTAAAAAGTAAAAAAAAAGAAAAAAAAAAGATCAAAATAAACCTAAAAGCAATTAGAACGAAAGAGAAAAACAAATATAATAGAAAAAGAAATCTTGGGTTTTAACAGGACATACAGGGAACTGTGGAAACAAACGTCTTCCCTGCAGGTCTTCCTGCTTTGCAGATGCACTGATCTGTGAAGAGGGGTGTCATTGTGCCAGCAAATTGGGACATGAACACATAACTATTACAGCACTTTGAGGTGCAACGGACTTAGTGCAGTCTTTATCTTCAACAGAGGGTGTCGCTACTATGAAAAATGATACCTCAACACCACAGGAATAGCTCGATCACACAGGAAGCAAATCACATAGAAACAGAAAACAAACATAAAAATGTTCAGACAGTACTGCAGAAATTTTTTTTTTAAAGTTGAGAATGTTGAACCCTAACTTAACCAGGATTTCAGAAACAACATTTTGCCTCATTAGGGCTTAGCCTCGACTCCCATGAGGATCACATGTTTTAATGAGGCCAAATTTAATACTGGAAAAGGTCTCAAAAAGCTTACACACACAAAAAGCATGAGACAACAGTAAAAACAGAGGTACTGTAAGCGAGGCCAATCTGCAACGCTGTAACAATCTGCAGGCGTCTCCTGCTAAGAGAAAACTACAGAGTGTTAAAGAGGCAAGAGGAGAAAGAGTTGCAGGTGGAAAATGAAAAACAGACAGCGATACACTGGAGACAATGGCGAAGACAATTGAAAAGTAAATAGTGTGCTTTTTAGTAGCTGTGCCAAAGCGGAGCAGAGACAGGACTCAGCTTGCAACTAAATGGCAGTCATTAAAATCGGCGCCTACAGTGGGCAGTGCAGGTATTATATTTAAAGTCATCCTAGCCTTCCAGCCAGTATAAGAGTGCATGATCTGAGTGTATTTAGGCTTCAAGGACACTTGATTGAAGTCATAAAAATGAAAGATGACTTGTTGGAACAGAGTCACTGCGGAATCTCTCTCTTAACTTCTTTTCCTCTCCCTTCTCATCCCTCTCTTCCCCCCCATCTCACTCTCTCCTCTGCAGACTCTTTATCCTGCCAAAACAGTGCCTTCGTCCCTAACCCTCAGAGGTGGAGGCAGGGATAATTGAAAAAGTTCTCACACTGGGAGTTAAGTAAAACAGATAAGAGGAAAAGTTGCAAGGCGGAAGGGGGGGGGGGGGGGGGGGGGGGGGGGGGATGTTTGCTGTGCAACAAACACACATGATCAATGTGTTTGTTGGGTGAGGATGTTTGCAGGGAGACAGAAGGGAAAAGTGTAGGAAGAGAGAATTTTTCTGCCCTGAGGGGAAAAAAAAAAGAGAGCAAAAAGACAAGTGTAAGCAATAAATAGGTAGAGAAAGAGCGAATGAAAGCTTCATCTTATACTTCAGCCATCGCATCTGTCCACTGGCTCAGAGTGTAATACTCACTTATGCAAATACGTCCACATCTTTGTTCCCATGATGCTGTGGGAGCCCTAACAACAGTTTAACAAAGTGTGTTTTTTTTGTTCACGCTTGTGTGTAAATACACCTTAGGATCTGTGTGTAGCTGAGTGGATGTGTGTATGGGAAACTGCTGCGCCAGGAAAGGCGCCACCATCCCCTTCTGCTACACCTCTCATCCCTCTGCCATATATCCATGCCTCGCTTCCCTTCATCCCTCTTCCCATATTCCTTCTTCCATGCCGCCCTCCCTGCTGACATCCTTCTTTTCCCATCCAGCTCTTTTCATTCCAGCGCTCCTGCCTCTCTGTCCCTCCACTCAGAACTTCACTGCCCTCTTCTACCTCTCCTCTCTTTCTGTCGCTGCCTTTGTTTTTTCCCGGCCACCTCAAATGGCTTCAGATCAATCAAAGGCACTCAACGGAGTATGTTAGCTAGCCACCGTGGAGGGAGAAAGGAGTCATGCACCCAGGGGTCTGCTGCCCTCATAATTAAACAGCTGGAGGAATGAGTGCTTTCCTGTGCAGGACCTCCTGGCTTCACCGCTGACAATCTACCTCCAGGCGATTTCTGCCACCGCTGCAAAACTAATCACTTAGGTCTGGACAGTTCCAGGCATGCTATAGAGAGTGAACCAGCATATAATAATATGTTTTGGAAAATGTCCACTGATAATAAATGGAGGCGCAGCAGATGCTAATTTTGAAGGCAGGGTTGCCCCAATGGCTGGATGGAGAGGGGAGGCAGGTGGTCCATGGGATGGCACATCCAGGTCTGAGAGCTATCAATCACAAAATGATTTACCTAAAGCGGGAAAATAAGTTGTATGTGCTGCGATCAATATCTCATCCTTTAAGTACCAGCAAGGAATTACAACCTGCACCTGACCTGTACTCTTTCTACAGCACACAGTGTCCACAATACAATCATTCAATGTTCATGTTTATGGGGGAATGGATCCAACAGATTTTTATTAAATCTCAAACGAGAGCATAAATAAGAAAGAAATCAATTAGATTTTACGTGTAGCTTCATTGCCACCAGTGGATCAAATTTCTATATGAACACTTTAGTTAATAATGACAAGTCAGCTGGAAAAAGTCGTCGAATGCCTGAAAAATCCTGCAACTTAACAGCTTCTCAAACACTGTTATCATCACAGTGTTCATACAAAAGAAAACCTGAAAAAAGTTGATTCTGCATAAAACATGACTGATCATTGAATGCAACAGCTTTCAAATCATTCAAGTTGATGACAAATCAGGAAGAAAAAATGTCAGATTTCTTCTCTATTTAATTAAACAGTAGTTGTTTTAGTAAATTGTTTCCCTATTTTTGCTTAAAATCCTCAACAGTTGATGCCTTACTTTATTTTTCACTGTTGTCCCCCACATACTGAGATTTCTGGGTTATCTCCCAATTATTTAACAGTATCATAAACTGTATGGGTAATTAACCCCCTTTTTTTTTCTCAATTTCTTGGCCAAAAATGTTTCTTTCTAGTTAAACTATTTGTCTCTCCCAGATTGTATTATATTTAAGAAAAATATCTTTTTACAGAGACTTTTGACAATATACTTCACTTGATGAATTGTCCAATCTCATGAAAAGGCAAATGCCGTCTCACACACACAGACTGCAGCTTTCTGTGACACCATCATGAGCACAAATGCAGTCTTGATAAACTTTTTCGCATAAAAGTCTGAATGTCTGAATTACTGAATGTCACCTCTTTGGCAGACTGATGTTGCCATTAATGTTACAAATTCTGAGCTGGACAATGGCTCTGGATATTGAATAAGTGTGGATATTAGAAACAGGTTTTCAAAACATTTTATAATAGAAAGTATTGAAACCTTTAATTTGCTGCTATTTAAAAGAATGGAAATTTATTTTTTATAGGTTTTTAAAAGCCAAACACAGCTCTAACATCAAGATGGAAAAATAGTGCTTGAAACCCCAGGAGGAGAAGAAATGAGATCATCTTATATTACAGTGGGCAACTTAATCTGTTGAGTGATAATAAAACCAAACTTTAGATCAAAGAAGTGCAAAAAGGGTGTGTGTGTGCCAAAGCCAGACACGGAGGGAATGCATGTTCACACTTCCAAAGAAGCACACACCAGCTTTTTGCCACATCCAGTATTGAGACAAAAGGCACAGGCAGAGTGCCGCCACCGCTGGGAGAGCCTTGGCAGTCAACCTGTAACCCCCTGCTGATACAGTGGAGATGGTCAGATTAAGGCTGACACAGAACGGACGGGGAACAATCAGGCATTCCTTGACCAGAGCAGACAGGCCCGCCAATAAATCCTGCAACTCTACTACTGTACCATTTCGAAAATTAACACTGTTCAACAAAGCGTGGCATCAACTGCTGCTGGAAAACCCAATACAATTGTGTTGCTGAGTCAGAGGCTTTCGCTTTATTTCTTCAGCCAAAAAGCAAATGAGCAAACAAAAAGGGACTCCATCAATGAGAAACTGTTTACACAAGAACCTAGATGAGAGAGATGGCAAAGTCTGCCTGTTGACTCACATGCAGAATCCAAGTTTACGTTAAGTTTAAGCCAATGAAACAAAAAAAAAAAAAACCCAAAACAAAACAACAAATACTGAAATCATGAAATTAGAATGTCAATGCTTCGTCTTTTTTCTGTTGCAAACATGTGAGTAATGGGATGTGGGTAATATATTTAAAAATTGTTACATAATCTTGGCACAGCTATTCTGTTTCATGATGATTTAAATGGCAACTTCAAGTCTGCGGCTGATTTATGTTGTGATTCAGATCTATTGGTAGCTGATATTTAAGTGCGGCGGCCCCTTTAGACAAGGCCGGGACAGCGCTGTGAATTTTACTCCCCTGTCAAGAACTTTTCTACCGAAGGAGCAATTTACTCCAAGCTAATCATCATCCTTTAATTTTCTTTAGAGAAAAGACAAAATTATATGTAGTCATGCTGCTACAGACTGCAGATGCAGGCAGATGGTGGGGGGGCATAAGGCAAAATTTTTTCATATGCATAAATGACAATGCACTAGTTTACATTAACCCATTTGTGGCATAAAAAAATAAATGTAATCTTTAAAACAAGATTTGGTTTCATGTGGGAACTCAGTCAAATTGAGATACTGCTTCTCAAGCCCAATTTTCTACCCGACCAGTCTCACCCAGCTGTAGTCACCAGTGAGTGAGCTGCGTGAACGATATCTCCATCCAAACATTTTGCCCGGCTGTCCTGCTCGAAAAAGGTCTCTGAACCAAACCATTCCACCTGCATGCCTCAGTGCCAGTTCACTCTTGTGTCATATTTGGAAAAAAATTAAAATAAACAACCTGCCTTGGGCAAAAAACGTGTGCTGGTCCACTCTACTGCTCATAAACAGAAAGAGAGGGGGGGGGGATACAAGCAATGTAACAAGCAATATGCCCAGAAAAAAAAAATAAGATGTGTCTGTCCATTTCTTTTTTTTCTCAATTAAAAAAAAAAATCTTCCCTCCGTCCACTTTCCTTGCCTGGGGTAGTTCAGGATTTATGGATTCAGCTCAGCTATATGCTGATTCCAGCTTCAAAAGCAGCATCAAACCTCCAGCCGGTTTTTTTTTTTTTCTCTCGTCCAAGACTATAAACAAACTCAGTCAAATTTATATCATGTTTTCACAGCCAGCACCAGCTGATAAATATTATTCATTTACTTAGCTAAATACAATTTGTCATCTTACTCAAACGTGCGTCTTTCCGTTTTCAAATACTCCAGATCTTGTCTGTTCTATAAATCTTAGAAAGTGTTATTAATTGTTGCAATTTGACAATGTTCTTCATTACTTCCTTTAAAAAGCAGCTGAGCTAATTGGGGCTAGGAACAAGATATATGAATGCTACTGACCTGAATTAGAGTGAAATATTGCCCGGTTCTCTAGCGTGACTTGGCATGAGATAAGTGTGACGGGGAAGCTTCTTTAGCCCTATCTGGAGGATGATACGTCCTCTATTGTGAAGGGCAATGAGGAAGGAAAATTGATCATATCCTTTTCCACTTCACCCTTTCACAGGTTTTTTCCCCTCTCCTCGTTTATTTCTCCATCTCTTCTTGACTCTTTATGTCATTCCACCAGGAAGATCTCATTTACAGTGTTCTTGCCTCATTCCCCATCAATTTGTTTCAATGCTCTCCCCATCAAATCTGGTTTCCAGCATTCATGTATGATGTGACTCTGCAAAGCCTGAACCATGTCTGCACGTCTCCTCCCATCCCATAAATAGAGTTTATGAGTTAGATGTTGTGCATATCAATATCAGATCATCTTGACATTTCCTCTGCTCTTGAAGTTAGCCTGGGACATTGCTCAGGATTTATCCGTCTTTCTGCTCTGCTCTGCTCTACTCTATAGAGGCAGCTTCAATTCAGAGGTCAATAAAGAAAAGAGAGAGAGAGAGAGACAGAGAGCGAGCGAGAGAAAGAACACAAGAGAGAGACAAGACTTCCCAAAAAGTGGTAACCGCTTGTATATGATGGATACACACAGATATAATCTTGTTCATAACTATGTGTGTGAGGCAGAGCTGTGACTGTAATGTCTGAGTGGGTCCCAATGTGTATTTCACTTCATTTCTTGTCCTCAAGAGTGTAGTACGAGGGAGAGAGGTTGTGTGTGTGTAATTGCATCGGCAGCTCTGTGTCTATAAAGTATATTGCAGTTAGAGTAGATTACAGGAGGGTTATAGGAATGGTGTGCACTTCTGCTGTGTGCAGGGTGCATTTATCTGTGTCGAGGTGGCAGTCAGAAGACATGTTGTGACATCTTTACCCCTGCAAAGAAAATTACATTTTTGTTGCGGTTTGTCTGATTGTTGGAGGAGGTGAAAAGCAGGCAGAGGCAGAAGAGCCCATCTGCACATGGAGCTACGTGCAGCCAAAAATGGGTCAAAGTTGGAGCTGCTTTAATGTAGTTTTACATTTCATGCCTGATTTGCTGTTAGATTCTTTAGATCAAGTTGAATTCAAAGCCCAGCAACAACTTTTCGAAATGTACGCAGGACATTTTTTTTCTATCTTCACCTAAATTGACTTTCGACTGTCACTGCTTTCACATCAGACATCTGTTCCACCGCATCTTTTGATATTTTCTGAGCTTCCCATGTTCTTTCTTCCTGATATTCCTACCGTTGTCCTCTACAGTTTATTATCAACAACACTGGCTGTTAATCCTTCACCACTTTGTCACTCTTACAATATCCTGGCTCTGTCATTCTTCATACTTGGTACAGAATGTTCCTGAACATTACTCCAGCCACTTGGTTATTATTACATGGTTATTCCATGTGTTAAAGCCTGTCTCTCACATCCTGTCAGTACGTACTGGATTGTCTAATGAGCTTCTTTGCACAACCTGTAGCAGGAAGGCTGTCTGCTGTGGTTGACTCCAGCCTCTTTTGCACTTGTGCTAAACATCTGATTCACTAACTTGTAAAACCAACTTCAGCTGCAGTAGTTTGAACTGATGGTTTATGATGTTATCTATCTTTTAGGTTATTGCCAAGTCGTTTTAGTCTAGTAATGCATTGCAATACCTTGACTCTTTTATTCTTTAGACGATCTGTTGTGAAGTTGATGTTGTCCTTGGGATCATAAACTAATCCCAGTTGAATGAATCCAACATGACTGCCGACCTGTCCGGGGTCCGGTCCTGTATCTTGCTTCTAACACAAATGCGGCTTTCAGTCCTTTTCATCAGCGGAACAGTCTAAAGCAACAAGAGTCACTTTTCTAAGAGTGCTGATGTCTTTCTTCCTTGACATTGACTTAAAACCTAAACCTAAAAGCTCCAGACGAGCAAATTGCTAAAACCTTTGCTATAATAGATGTGCTCACACTTATTATGATCAATAAATCACGCACGTTTGATTAGCAGCACTTGGCTGCTACTTACCCTCTTAATTCCTATGAAAGCAGCAAGGCGAGTCGGACTTTTTCACACACACACACACACACACACACACACACACACACACACACACACACACACACACACACAAACACACACACACACACACACACACACTAACTATGTATCTATCTATATGTCTGTCTGTCTATCTATCTATCTATCTATCTATCTATTTATGTTCTATATAAGCATCTATATATATATATATATATATATATAGATACATATATATGTATCTATTTATACATACATATATATATATATATATATATATATATATATATATATATATATATATATATAGAGAGAGAGAGAGAGAGAGAGAGAGAGAGAGAGAGAGAGAGAGAGAGAGAGAGAGAGAGAGATTGATATATATATAGATATAGATATATGCGTTTATTTATTTTTTAAAGTTAGCTCAAATAACCCTACTTGGATTTGCTGCCACATGCACATCATGCTACCGACACAGCAAACCTTTTCAATCACAGCGGTGCACTTAAGCCATCAGTGCTCTGCTCTTTCTTTGCTGCATGCCTGCACACTCTAATAACGCCCCACTCCCTGCTGAGTTGAGCTCAGTGTTTCCTTGCGAGTAGGGATGAGGTCAGAGCCTTGACACCAACATAAATGCTGTACATATTCTACATTTCCATAATAATCTATTCCATGGGAGATGGCTAACTGAACGACTTGGATCCAGTTGCAATAAGCCTGTAAAAACATTTTCTGCTCTTAACACAAAAGTGACGATCAGACTTGATATTTGATACTTGGATGTAAAACTGAAAAGCCAACATCAGGCAAAGAGATGTCTGTCTATTCATTTACTGCAACTTGTGTTTAGGATGTCAGAATGTGAGTTTGTGAATGTATGAATATCATTGGTTGCACTGTTTATGTCTAAGTCAAGACAGCCTTTCCTCTGAGGGCAGGTGCGGTTGAAGCCCGTTCTGATGGGCTCTAAATCACACCTGTTTTCAAGCCAACTCACAACATAAATATCCTAGAAGGAACACAGAAGTTACCTTGGGGTCTGCCATCTTTCAGTCTCCTGTCTATAACATGCCTGCCTCTAAAACGCCTTCATCACTGACAGGCTGTAGCTGTGCCACATTTCCACTCCTCCTGGACTCTTTTTCCTCACTTTTGTTTCTTACCTCCTTGCTCATTTCATTCTGCTGTCTCCGTCTCGGTTTTTAAATCTTGTTTCTTCCTCTCAACCTGTCTGAATCACTTTGTCTGTCAGGATGTGTTTGGTTCTGTGTCTGTTTCTCATGCGTACTCTCTGCCCTTCCTTTGTTACTCTTTTGAATTTTGTCTTTCTCCTTTCTAGACATTTACCCCATTTCTCCGTCTTTGCTGCGGGTGTTTGGCTAACCTGTCGCTTTGGCACTCGCTCAGCCGTGTCCCACGGCCATCTGTCAGCATCTGTGTAATCTCACATCAGCACGTCTCTCACCTTCTCTCCCCTGACTTACCTCCTGTCTGCCTTTCCCGTCTGCTTGTCTTTCACCTCTGACCTACGCCTATGGGAACTTCTATATAGCTGCTGTGTGTGAGGATTGTTTCTGGGGTCTGCCCTTATCACTAACGCCCACCTGCCCAAGATTTGTTGTTCTGCACACAGTTGCCACATACTGTAACAGCATGGCAAACATATTCAGCAACAAACAGCTGAACAACCAAAAGCTCCATGGAGTTTGAACTTTAGGTGGATGCAGAAAGTCTGGAAGTAGGCTATGTGTTTTTGCAAAAAGGCTTACCGAGTCGAAAGAGGTTAAAAAATGTGTAATTTCATTAATAAACTTTAAAAATATAAACAAATGTTTTATTGTCTATTTTAACATTGCTTCTGTGTGCATTGGTCATTTTCTTCATAAAATGCACACAAACAAAACTCCCTGGTACGTTGTTGAGGCGTCAGTAACATTTATGTTAGCAGGCTGAACACTAGCGGTGCTGAATAATGTACAGTGATAAAATTTTCAATACAAACTTCAGCAACCTCGCTGCTGATCTTCAGATACACTGAAGGCATTGTGCGATACAACATGTGGGAATGTCATGTACAAATCTATGTAATGTTAATGTTAACTTTAATGAAGCAGAGTGTTTGTGACTTGAGAGATCAGCCGATGCATGAAATTGAAGTTGTGAATGAACTGTGAGTGTCCATGCTACACATTAAAGGATGCCAAAAGCCCACGCAAGAGAGATCGCCACAACTGCAGACAGCATGATCTGTCAAGATTTCCAGCAACAGTTTATTCCGTAGGTTTGCATGGGAGTTTTAATTCCTGTTTAATTCCGAATAAAAGTTAATTCCGCTTTAAACTGATGAAAAATTACCATGTAAACAGTTCCTAATGCAAATTTCTATTCAGAATTAAACTTAATTCTGATGTAAGTGGCTGGTTTATTCGCATTTTAATTCCGATCTATTTAATTCCTCTGTCATGTAAACCTTCATTCCGCTCTATGTTAATTCCACATGCTCGTTACCTTATCCTGTCCCAGTAACGCGCGTTGTTTTGCCTCCCATGTTCTGTGGTATCTTTCTCCTTCTTCTCAGTTGCTGCAAAAAGTGAAGTAGTATGCTGGCGTTGAGCTGGTACTTCAAATTTATAATGAAAATACTGAAACTGAACCAAAACTAGTACTTATTATGTAGTTTTTACAAGTTGTGACTGAAAAGACAAGAAGCAGGGAGCCAACGTTGTTTATTTCTGGTATGGGTTACACGTACGTGCTGCCTCTGTCCAATCAGAACCCTTCCCAACCTGCCGCTCTAAAGAGGAATTAATTGAGGACGTGTTTCATGTAAACCTCCATTTGGAATTAGTATTTTCATGGAAACTCATAGGGGAATATGTTCATTCTAAATTATTTAATTCCGAATGATTAATTCTGAATTAAAAAACACCATGTAACCATACCCTTTGTGTCTGCTTAAGTAAAGGCCAGAGGTGACGACCGATGACATACGCGATTGTTGAAGCGGTGTCCCAGTACGTAGGGGTTGACTTTCAGCCGTACCCCTTGTAGTGCTGTTTTAACTGGTAAATGGCAAGGGCTAGGGGTAAATTAGAGAAATAGGGTTGGGCCTAAATCTCTGTGAACTGGACCTTTGAGTACAGAAATGAAGCCCTTATTTCTCTGTGGTGACTTCTGACTAGATCAATGCAAGGGAGCTGGAGAGGAAAGCTTGTTGAACACGAGACAAAAGCAAAATCCCAATACTCGATATAATGATTCATTTAAACTTCCCCAAGAAACTTTTGACTCGTTGTTTAATTAGGTCTAGGAAATGGTCTCCTTCTAGGTTTAGAAACGAACATCATTTGGTTGGGGTTGAAAAATGACACCTGGTTTCATTACCATATTATCTCGTGTGTTTGATAAGAAAAATCTGCACAAAATACCTCCCAGCCTCCAGCATCCTTCTCCAGTCCCAGCTAACTTTGATCTTTTTTCCCTTCTGTCAATCCCTTCTTTCCATTTCACCTCCCACCCAGTTCTATTTCTTCTTCCTTTATCCTCCCCTCCTTAGTTCTAACACTCTGACCTTTTTTTCCTTGATCCAGCTTTCATGGGTCCGTCCCTTCATGCAAGTGATTGCTTGCTTTTCCCCTCGATGTCTTCTTCCCTCTTAACTTACTTTCTGCCGTCTTGGCCATCGCTGCAGTTTGTCTTTTCTTCAAATGTTACTTCAAATACATTTTTTTCTCATCAGATCAATCCTTTAACAGCTGTTCTTCAGACTTTATATCTTTATTACTTCATTCCTTGATCACTGCTGTTATACTAAAACACAATATCTCCTCCTTTCTGGGTTTGTTAGTAACTCCTTTCCTCTTACCCTACATACCGCCATGGATCACAACCTATTAATAACTTAATTCCATACAATTAAAACCCACGTCTGTTTTCCTACTGGGTACACAAGTCCTTATTCACTTTTCCTTCTTCTTCTTTTTCCACCATTGAAGTTCTTAATTTACTTTTGAGCTCTGCAGAAAAAACCTTGAATCGGTATGGGATTACAGGAGACAATTGTTTCACCAAAGGCAAAAACAAAAGGCAAACACAATCCGAATATTGGAACACAAACTCAAACGTCATACTGAGCAGCTCAAGCAGACCCATGGTCCTTTAGGTAATACATACTCCACTGTTTCTGCTCTGCTCAATTAATCTGGCTCAGTCAAGACTGCGGTGAACTGTCATCATAACGCTAATAAAGAAAAAGCTTTGAGCTGTTTGCATTAAGTGGCCTGCTTGTCTCAAACTGTCAGTTTGCCTGCAGCTCTGGTAAAGCGCGAGTTTTGTCCCTCTCGTTCGTTTATTCCACTGTGGCCAGGGCACAAATCCCCTCTTCATCCCAAAGAAAACACTAAAGGCAGCATGGCCTTGTAAAGCCTCATTAGGCTTAATAACCTTTAGTGAGCACATAGCAGACACTGTATGCGAATATACATTTGTTTGAGGCCCGTGCATGTACTCCTCTGTGAACCCACACGTACATGCATATGTGTGTGTGTGAATGTACGCACGTGTACGTGTGTGAGAATGCGTGTGCAGCATGTGTGTCCTCTGAGAGCAAGGCTAGCTCAGAGCCACAATGTGTATTATTCAGCAGGGTCCCAGGATTAAAATGTAATTTCATTCAAAGTCGCAAATTGGGTTTTTTACTGTACTAATCTTCATTTTACTAAGCAGAATGAGGTATGCCATTAAAAAGAAAATGTGACTTAATGAAAGAATGCAGGATGGATAGATTGCAGAGAAGAATGTGGTTACCTACTAGAACGACAAAGGTTATTCTTAAAGATAAACGGTAAAAACCTCATGAATAATACATTGCACGGCTGTATGAGTGTGTATTATAGTCACATTTTAGTGATAGGGATAATGACATCAAGATATGCTCTTTAAGCATTCAGATAACGTTATGATTCAGAAGGACTTAAAGTTCAGCGGCAAAATAAGCTCAGTTACAGATTCGGATCAAATTATCATCATCGTTTCATATGCAAGGAGCGGCAGATGTTAGGGATAATAAGCTTTTGTACTGCAGTGTGTATATGCAGCAAGTTTGAACTAAACTTTATGAAACAGGAATGAAAAGCTCCTCTGTAGAGTAGTTAGAGTTAGTAGGTTGTGATAAAATAGGATTTTTTTTTTTTTTTTATTTCTTTCAGAGTTAAATAAACTTCAAAGCGGAAAAAAAGTAATTGAAATTAGACTCTGTGAAATTGAGTCTTGTACATTTTACTTTGTGGAACACTTCCAAGATGTATTGCAATAGTATTAAGTGCAACTGGGAGTGTAGTGATATGCAGGAACACAGCTTCCACTGTGAAGAATGACAAATAATGAATTCGCACCATACCATCCCACTCACCTAATCACATTCAGGAATCAGCAAAACCATTTCCTTCAGCTCTCGCTGCTAATGCATCCTCCAAATAGAAATCATGATCCACAAAATAATTTCTGCGATATTATCAGTAAATCTGGAATTGTCTAGTCAGGCCGTGCTGTATAGAATCTGGCCACATTATTAATGCATAGATGTTCCTTTTCAATTACATCTGTTGCCAAATTGCACACAAACATTTCAGTTTATTTAATAATGACAGCATGAGCATTTTCCACATACTAACATGGCTGTGGAATATCAATTCAAAACCCCATTTCACCCATTTTGGGGTTAATCAAGGTTATTATTTTATTTTCATTTTTCCACATTCAAAGTCCTCAATTAAATTTCTTAGTCTGATTGCATAAAAAGCTTCTGATGAGAAAATCACCTGCCCAAATAGCTATAATGGACCTAATGGGAATTTGAAGCCCATTTCCTTCTTCGTTCCCCTCCCTGCTCTGTCTCCTCTTCCCCCTCGCCTCGCTTCTCCTCTTCTCTCCTCTCTTCTCCTCTCCTGGCTGTCATCCTGCTCACCAAAGATGGGCGAGAGAGATTTACAGTTGGGGGTCACACAGTGGTTCTAATTAGCTTAAGTAGGTAGAGAGGAATAAGCACTTCCTTGTTGAGGCGCATCACATACTTGCAAAGCTCTGTGTGACCAAGCAGAGAGAGAGAGGGAGGAAAACACAGATGGACAACTGACCCCTGTCTATGTCTGCCTTTCCATCCCTCCGTCTGCCTGTGTCCTTTAATCTCTAAGTTTCTGCAGCCATGAAGGAATTTTAGCATCTTTGTGACATGGGAATATTTTGCAAGTATTTGACTTTCTGAAAGGAGAAATGAGCAAAGATGGCACTGATCCCTTTTTCTTTTTCTTTGAAGTCACATGGAAAATTTAATATGGCCAAACTAGCTGAGAGGAGGAAAACAGTATGATCCATATCAACTGATCAATTCCTGAAACACTTGAAAAAGCTGTGTATTCTCTGGGATTTTTAAATGTGTGTGTAGCCTTTACTTAAAACTTGGGAAGGAGCACAAAGAGTTTCATTCACCATGCTGAAATAAATTCTGTTTAATTCTGCTTCTGTTTCTTTCTCAGAGACAGATTCTGCCAATCACAAAAACTTGGGTACAAATCCCATTGCCCTGAAGAAAAATCACAATTTCAAAAACCTCGGGGCAACGATTCGTTCCAAAATTAAAGAAAAACACACCTCCTCATTTGGATCAGTCTGAGACAGATCCAGCACATTTTCTGGCAGAGGTGTTTGTTTTGTGTCTGTCTTTCTCAAGCCCTCCTTCCCATCTCAGGAGCACTCCTCCCTGCTGATGTAAAAATGTAAATTGCATTTTTAATTAAAATGATATCTCCTGTTTCTGTGATTTGCTATCAGCAGTGCAACCGGTGCTCCATGTTTGAGCAGCCAAACAATGTGCCTCCCTGTTGACCTAACCTCCTGGTCGGTACCCTCTTCATGTGTGTCTGAGAGCCTGTCCCACCTCCAACCAGCCTGCTATTATTCCTCCCATTGCTCCCATACCAAGTGCACCACAGTGTAAGAAAGAAAGCATTTCAATCCATCCCTGCCACTCCTGATAAATTAAATTTGGTGCCACAATGCCACTCTTTTTTTTTTCTGTCAATAAATTAAATGATTATAAATGCATCCGTTTTTTGGCAGCAAATGAGTCAATATGTCAGAAAACCGCAAAACACGAAACAAAATATTTTTGTGCTTTTGAATAAAAATCTGAAAGATTTGTGTTTGATTCGTTTCCAATTTCTGGTCCTTGCAACTGTAGCCACTATTCTTTGCAGCTTACAAACATAATCTGGCCAGAAAAGTTGAGCACATATCCTTCAATAAACCAAGACACAGCGGCCCGCCACTAAGAAGAAATGAAATCATGAATTTAATATGAGGCTGAAATGCTTTTCCTTGTAAACATAAAGGCAAACCAAAACAGGCATCCGTTTGGACATAAATTATGCTTGGAATTATTGCTGAAAATATTGAAAAGGCCGTGCCACCAAGACACAAAGGAAAAGAGTGATTTTTTCCCCCCTTATTTTGCCAATTGACTGCTTGGCACAGTTCTGCAGAACTGAATAGCCTCCCACAGCTAAAAAAAAAAAAGAAAAAAGAAAAAAAGAAAAGCCCTCTCCCTTTTCCCACCCCATCCTGTTCCTTCCTCTCCTCTTACCCTGCTTATCTCCTTGCATTGCCAACACATTCGTCAAGTGGTTTGACTTCTCATTCACGCAAGCTTGATTGAAACAGAATGAGCAATCCGTTGTTGAAAAAGAGACACAAAGATTTCAGAATGAAACTGTAGCTCTTCCTCTAACCTCTTCTCCCTCATTTCCTCTCCTCTCCGTCCTTCTGCTGCTCCCTGCTAGCCAGAGTGTGAGGATGCCTCAGCTGAACCTGTGTGAAAGTTGAAAGTCCTCTTTATGTGCATGTGGCCATCGATGTGTGTGGTGGTTGCCCCCCACCCCCAGTGCGGGAGTGCATACACTCAAATGAGTGTGTGACAGAGGGATGCAGTTGGCTGCTCAGTTGGATAGAGGCGGATATGGCAGGAGCTGGATTGACTGACTGGCAAGGAGCTCTACACTTGCTGCTGGGAATACTAACATGACACACTCGCACACACACTTCTTGTCCACCTAATCTGTACACAGAGAGAGCAGCAAAACACAAATAAAAAGAAGAAATATGTGATCACACAAATAGCATGAGGTGTAGGGGTGACACATCTTTGCAACAGCTATCTGACACCATCCCGACTGACTGAATCCACTCAGACAGGTGCCAAAAAACCATCTTCAAACAAATATGCACACATTTCTGTTTTGGCTCACACTGAATCAGACTCTGTAAACACACACACATACAAAATTTAGAGCTTAAAGAGAGAGAGAGAGAGAGAAAAAAATGGCTTGAGGTTTCTGTCCATACCAGATATTAAACATGCATGTTGAGGGCCTGCAGGTTCACCACATTGCTTAACTAAACTCAAACTGACATCAGACTTGCTGGAAGATGTCGTTTCTATGTTTAAATCTGAGACAATGCATCTGAGGCTCAAATGATCTTCATTACATTTTCACTGTTTCTGTTTCTAACTTTGTTATTTGAATCATCCTTGTAGATTAAGCTCAAGGATAATTGCCCTCATTATCCTGGGTACAATTACTTCCCCTTAAAGCATCCATTTTGCCGTTCCAAGACTTAATATTTGGCTGGTGAGAAACATTTAGCAACAGCTCAGACGAGAAAGTCGTGGCCACAAGCAAGAGGATCAGTCAAAGGGTCATTGCCAAGTGTCAGCTCAGTTTTGCCTTTGGTTCCTGTTTATTTCAGGAAGAGGCGAAGGGAACATAAAAGCCTTATTATATGCCAAAGTGACTCTTTTTCTGTTATTTATTATAGCTGTAAGAAGCTACAGGTGCTAGGGACAGTTCAGAAACACACACACAAGCCAGCTTTACCTTCGTCACAAGGGGCTCTGTGTCCTCCAGGATGGAGATGAAGGGGATCTCCATGAAAGAGGAAAGGAACTCCACTTGGATCAGCTCTTCCCTGGAGCGAGGAAAAGCGAGCATTGCTGACACACCTCTGACCACCAGGTCCTGACAGGCACTACGGGACAAGGACTCTGGGTCCCAACCCGAGGGCGACCGTGCCACAATCTCCAGGCTGAGGTTGTAGGGCAGCAGGGGAGCCGGCTGCGAGGCTGTGGTGGTGGAGTCTGCCCCTCCGCTTTGGTGCCGAATGCTGGCCAGGGCGCGGTTGAGCGCGTTTTGTATCCGTGCCGGCTGGCGGGTCGGCAAGAGCGCACCGAGGCGCACGGTGTGTCCTATCCGCGCCAGGATGTGGCAAGACTCCGGGTGCAGCAAGCAGGGCTCGGAGGAGGAAAAGGTGGCTAATAAGAGAAGCAGCAGGAGCGACCTGGCAGAGAGGAGAAGGAGATGAGTTCTCCTCGGGGCAAGGCAGTGGGTCCAGAGTCCAGAAAGAGACACCATGCTGTAGCTCCGACACGCAACTGAGGAGGACTGGGCTCTGCTCGGCGGGAGATGGCATAGCTCCCCTCTTTTTCCACCCGGCTCTACTGCTCTTCTCGGACTTGATGGCTCTTTTCTGTCCCCCCTTTTCTTTTGTCGGCTGTAATTTGTCGGCGTTTTGACGTTTCTCCCCTCACCTCTTCAAAGTTTCTATGCCAACTGTAAAAAGACGCGCTGGTGGAGGAGAGCAGAGATGAGCGCTCACAGCTTAGAGCGGTCGCCCCGCTTCTGTCAGTCTGCTGGAGGAAGGAGCACCAGCTGGAAAGTGCGCGTGAGTGCGTTTCAGCGAGTTGCTGCGCGCGCGCGCGCGCGCGTGTGTATGTGTGTCTGCCCGCCAATAATCTAACCTCTCACGGAGCTTGCCTCTTGGTGAATTTTAAGGAAATCTTCTTGGATAACATTTCGTTCTGCTCCTCCTGGGGAAAATGCACATTTGAATTTTGGATCACTGCAAAGAAAAACGCAGGAATGTCACCTTGTGCATTCATTTATTGAAATTATTACCTTCCCCTGAATAAAATGAGTTATTTTAACTCGTCTGATTAAATGTTTTGATTCAACGGCAGCAGGTAAATTCACAAGCATCTTGGAAGTTTCCTTAAATTGACTAAAAGGAAATCAGTGATCTTATTGAAATGTGTATTGTGAACATTCCCTGGCTTCAGATCTCTAAAAGATTAATTTTAGGTTTTTAAAACAAAAAAGAAGAAGAAGAATTGGAAGTTTCCCTGATATGTCGAATCCTTTAATAAATGGCGGTCGTTTGTTTTCTGAGGTAATGGGCCACTTTGAAGCGCCTTTGGGGCTCAAACTGTGATGTTCCTGCCCGGTTGGCCGACACAAAACTAATAGCTCGCTGAGATCTCAATTTTCCCCCCCGAGATTTATCCCCACATCCTCCCTGCCGTCCAAGCAGAGCATTACGCGTTGTGTAACCACGTCTTTTCAGCACCACGGACAGCGCCAGTGCCATAAAAGAGATCTACTGTGCATGTTAATTTAGCTTCAAGCAAAGGACAGCACTCAGTCCTTCATTCATACATTCAATAGCCCATAGCCCCCATCTGGTGTGCCATCTCTGGAGCAGGACATCCAGTAAATTTGAATGTCTGACAAGGGAAGTATCTGTTCCCATGGTCTCCACAGTCAATTTTTCTGACATCTTCTGGATTGTCTGCCTAAGATGCTTTGGTTTTTTTTTGTCTGTGATTTCCTTTCTCTGTCACTCTCAATGATTTTTAGAGTCAGCTGAAGCTCCAGGGCCATTTTCAGTCTGAGGCCTGACATGGGAAAGTTTCTCTGACCAACCTGCATGTAACCGCATGGCTACCTTTTTTCCTCTCTTTCCCATTTTCACCCACACTCACATTCCAGGGATCAACAAGTCATTTCACGCCTTGCTGGGTGACCTGGTGTGAAAGCATCTCGTTTTACTGATAAATCTGAAACAGTTGTTGGGGAGAAGAAAAAAAAAAAGTATCTTCTTAGCGCTCTTCCTGTTACTCATGCTCCACTTGCTCCATATGGAGTACAGATGAAAACCAACACTGTAGGCTTTGTTCTGCTGCAGAAACAGCAACATTAAACTTGTATGGCTCCTCTCACACACTCCCTCTGGTACTTGTTGAAGCTGGGCATAGCCAAGTACAAGCAGAGCATATCCAAATATATTTCAGTTAGCCTTATAGCTTTTGAAATGCCGTAATCATTGGGGACAGTCAAGTTCCTGACAAGGTGTCTCGTATGAAATGCGGAAATGTACAAGAGCTAAGCTGCTAAGGTGCATCTGTAACCACAATGGCACATTTTATCCCCAACAACAGTAATACCCCTGATCTGAGTCGAACATTTTTCCAGCTAAACACAGTTATCTTTGCTGTTTTGTTAGCAAGCACATAGGCCTTTAAGATGTTACATTCATCTGCCAAAAATGAAAAGAAACCCAGACGCTGTTGATAATATACAATTTCAGAGGGAAAAAAATGACCATACTTTAAAATCAATTTTTGCAGTTTGGTTTAAGAGTACTTATACCATCACAAGTTCTCACAAACAGCAACAAACCTGCCATGAAGGACATACAGTACTGGGTAAAGTGAGTCTCTGCTTGTCTTATTTATTTATATTTTGTATATTGCAGGAGAAAGAGGAAATGAATGCAGCAATGTATTGAGAAAAAAAAAAAAACCCTGACAGAATATGTGTAAACACAATGTATCGTACAAATTCAGAGGCATACTATTCAAACTTTAACCCTCTTGAGGAAGCTTTCTTGTGGGAATACTTCTCCAAGTTTTTTGACTGACATTCAAAGGTTTTCTTTGGCTCTTGGCTGCCTTTTGTTCTGTTCAATGACAAGATGATCACACACTGCTGAGGTCTAGACTCTGGGGAGGATTCTTCGCCCCATAAGACTTGTAGCAGGCACTGATTTCCAACCCAGTTCTTGTGTCATACCGTCGCCTTCTCCTTGTTTATCTTTCATTCAGATGCTGTTAATCTGGTGTAGGTTGTTTTCTTACACCTTTTGTGTTTCACTTGTCCAAACTCTGCACACTAGGTGGATGTATGCTAAAATTTTTCTCTAATACTACTTTGGAATCACCGTATTAATGCAAAAATGCAATTTTAAGTTCTCAAATTGTAACCCTGGAAAGGCTGGCTGTCTGATAGCAAAATATTAAGAAATGAGGGCCAGCTCAAGAGTACTGGAAGCTTCAGGCATAGAGGGTAAAAGTGGATAGTTGGAGTCAGTCGGGGTTGTTACGTCTCTGGAGTAGACCAACATTTCTGTTATGACTTCATCCAACATATATCACTCATGGAAATCCTGAGAAAATTGTGTGCTTCAGTTTTTGAAGCCTTATGAGATATTCATTTGAGCACTTCCACACTTAGTCCTCTACTGTTTGATTTTGTGCTTGTGTCGTAAGTGGCTTTTTATAAAACTGCTACATGACTGTAGAATAGAATAGAGTTTGGAAATTCATTTTTGCTGTTTATTACTTGGAACTTGAACCACTAGCTTGATCTTATATCATAGCAAAACTCAGCTTCCTTTTCTTTGAAGAATGTTCCAGTGTCCTGAGATTAAAATCCAATTAATTTTATTACTTTTCTCACAAAATATCCTGATTTTGTTTTTAACACCAATCCATCCATTTTCTTAACCACTTGTTCCAATTCAGGGTTGTGTGAAAGCTGCAGCCGATCCCAGCAATCACTGGGTGTCTGTACCACATTGCTTTTAAATATCAATTTTATAATTTTGTGACTGTTTGAAGATGATAAATCAATGGAAATATTCACAGTAAAATAGATGATGCATGTTTTGAGGCATAATATGGGTCATTATTGTAGAAAATTGACTACATAAAACATTAAAGACAAGATATAAATATCTTTCCGCCACTGACAGAAGCTCAAGTGAAAGTGTTTCATTTTTGGATGATGTGAGTTTCTTCCACTTGTTGCTCTCTTGCATGAATATGTGAGTGTATTCAGAAATAGAATAGTGTTGCAATAACATTCCTGTAGCACAATACATTTCAGGAGAGAGACGCTCATTAAGAGTCTCAAGTGTGGTTGCAAAGCCCTTCTGGTGCCCAGATTGGTGCACAGGGAGAGCGATGACTGGGACATGTCCTTAGTGTGTCCCCAGAGGTGGTCTACAGGTGCCCCACATGCATCCCCTATCTGTATTACAGTTTCCTATTAACAGCTTCTCCCCCGATGGGTGTATTTGTTTTGATTATGTACATTGTGGGGGATTAATATGGAGAATAGGATTAAGCAGGCATCAGAAACCCAATTAAAGTAGCCCTTCATCTTTGCAAGAGGGGCCATGTCTCTGTTTCACAGTGTGAGATCCCTCCTCCTGCTCACTCATCACCTCCTGCCCTCTGTTTGTTCTGGCCCTCCTTCTACAGTGCCTGCTATCCGTCTTAGCATTTTAAATATGCACACATCCTGCCTCCCTCCTTCCTTTTTCGTTTATCTCTTCAGCCCCACCTCTTTCCCCCTGCATTCACCTTCATCCCCTTTCCCTCTGATCTTTTCCTCCTACATCCCTACTCTGCCTTTCATATTTTCTGCCCTTTCGAGGTAGACAGCAAATTAGCCATTTACCCCTAAAATGTACAGCCTACACTATTAAACTAGATCAGTGATTCATACCTGAACCAAAAACTTCAATTATACGGGTAAAAAGACTGCTAGACAACAAAGAGGTTCAGCTAATGGGTGAGCCAACAACAACTGCCAATTTGAGAAAGGGTGAATGCTCCTCTGTGAGGGGAAATGGCACGTGTGCCTCACAGTGTGTGTGTGTGAAAATGTAATCCTAAGTAATCTGGCAGTGCAAACCCAGGTAGCACAGAGGCTTTTTGAAATGCCAGGGAGCTGTGAGTTAGTATTCCTGGCACAGAACTAAAGGCACTATAATATCACCTCTTAGCACAATGCTCACTAACAAGGAGCAAGACAGAAACAAGGGAGGACAGGGACAGAGAGGAGGAAAAGAAAAAAGACGAAGTCATTCCAGGGCTGCAAAGCTGGAAAGGGTTGCAGTAGGACAAGCCACACAGGTCTGGAGAAGTGGGAATGTTTCGGGAAGATTTGGAGCTGGCGCGCATTGTGTCTTCAGAGTTGAAGCAAATTAACAACACAAGTTCCTTCCTCTTAGCTCCTCTCCCACTCTGCTCTCCCCGTCGTACAAAGACAGTGGTCTATGGAGAGAGACTTATCTAGAAGCAACAGCAGCACCCTGTTTATGTATGTGTGCCTCTGTGAACTGAGTATCTGTGTGTGTGTTGGTGCCTGTTTTTCATGTACTGTGTCATTACATTTGTACTATGTATGGTAACATGCATGTGTCTGACAAAAGCGCACACTTGTTGTGAGAGTGTATGTGTGTGCAAGTGTGGGTTATTCTGTTTACACTCTACTTCTCTATGATTCTCCCCATCGTAGTTAAGGTGGGACTCATCTGGAAGACTCTGGACCATCTGTGAGGGTGCTGTTTTTGGACTTCAGCTCTGTGTTAAATAATCATTCCCAGCAGATTGGAGACCAAACTGTGGGACCTACATATGAACCAGTACACATGCAGCTGGGGAAAGGGCTTTCTAATCAAAGCCAGAATCAGAGATTAGGACTTATTACCTTTTCTCTTTGATGATCACGACTGGAGCACAGCCTGCAACTTTTCACCAACACAGAATAAAACACTGTAGTTACGTTTGCAGACCATGCCACTGTGGAAGGGGATCGAAATGATTGCCTATGATTAGGCCTGCAGATTGAATTACTGGTGTTCCACCAATAACCTGGCACTAAATATCTCCAAACAAAGTAGATCATCACAAGCTTTATAAAAACAAAAGGAGGATCATGCGCCATGCCAGAAATTGCTAATGTCCCATTATTGTTGCACTAAAAGCTTCCTCACAGACAGTGAACTGCTGAGGTTTCCCAGCTGCATGGCTGCTGAAAGCAATCTATCCAGTAGATTAGCAGGAGAGTCCGAAACATCACTGATACTTAGTTACCAGCACTGGAGGATCTACACAAAAGCCATTGTCAACAAAAAACTGTTCGGGACTCTTCTCATACAGGAGACCTACACCTTCCACCTCTGCCCTTTGGAAGGTGGTAAAGATCCATAAAAGCTTGGGCTTCCAGCCTCTTAGAGTTTTTAACACATTATTTTGCTCAATTACCACCTTGTTGCTGCCTTAGATAAATTCTCGGTGTTTTTTTTTTTTAGCCACAGGGGACATGATTTCATTGTACTACTGTGCCGTAAAAATGGTCAGCTTTTATATGCTTTTGAAGGCTGATAGAAATAACAATTTCCCTGCAAACAAACACTCCGATTTTCATATCTACACACAGTAGAAAATACTGTACATCTCAGAGAAAGAAAAAAAAAACATAAAGAAACAAAACAAAGCTAGAGGTACTCAGAAAGCATAGACCTCTGCCAAACCATTCAATTCTATTGTATTTATTTACATTCCAATGATTGTGGGCATTACTTTTTAGTCAGAAACTCCAATAGCAAAATTATTCCAATCTCGCCTTTGCAGAGGTAAAAAAAAAAAAAACTATGTAGCATGTGTCTTAGCCCTTCAAATATCTTTATGTATTAATTATCATTTTCTATTGTTGTTTAGTTTCAGGAAATTTTACGTTGAGGTCATGAAAGTATCAAAGATACTTTTGTCTCTTTCTGTTTGGGCTGAGGCAAGAAAACATGGTTAGGACAAGACAAAGAACAATGCCACTTTCTCTTAGACAGACATCAGTTTTGTAGCTTAACAGTAGTTGCTCTCAAGTCTTTTAGAAAACAGGTATTTGTAACATGTAATGTTGGTCATGACTCCCTGCATCAACAAACAACCCATGTGTTGTTTTTTTTTGGGAGGGGACATGATTTTTATTCAATTGCTTTTTTTACTCAAAGTAGATTCCAAAAAAATGGATGTAGCTGCCATGACATGACCTCTCTCTTGAGGAATTCTGGTTTTAGGAGTACACTTTTTCAGTTAGCCACAGTTATCTTGGATTGGAGTGAAACTCAGCGGGAATTTCAGACTATATACATCCACTGGGTAGCAAAGATGCCGTTGCTTTTTAATTAAAGTTGCATTCATTAGGAGAAACATTAAACTCCCATTAACTTTTCATCCAGCTGTGCAAGAATGTCAAAGGTTTCTGTTGCCCACTTGTCATTTCCTGTATGATTCTTTCAGTGGGATGATGCAGAATACATGTACGCAGAATCACATTTAAAAGAAATAGAAAGTCTGAATAAATAACTCTTGTCATTGTATCATAGAAATCCACTTTTGCCAGATGAGATTAAATTTTCTTGAGCGAGGGCAGTATGAAGGCACAAAGACATTTGGTGGTTGGTGTGATGGCCGAATCACGCAAAGATATCATGGAGACCTGAGATTAACTCCAGTCTGTGACCACTGACCAGTGTAACATACTCAACTCAACTCTACTCAACTTTATTCATGTAGCACTTTCACACAGCACCAGCTGCAACAAAGTGCTGAGCAGTAAAGACATGCAGTGAGATTATAACAATAGAAGTTAAGGGAATAAAAGATAAAACAATCAAAGCAATCAAATGTAAAAGAAATTAAAACATTAAAACAAAAACAATAAAGCAGTACATAAGAGAGAATAAAAAAGCAGAGTCTCAAACTGGATAAAATGCCAGATCATAAAAATAGGTCTTTAGGCATAGTTCATAGTTCAGCTACACTGTAAGAAAAGGTTTGTGCTCTTTTGCTGTTGCATATCTGTAGTCTTACTTATGAGCTTTCTCTTTCCTGTTGTGTATGTTTTCATTCATAGTCCCTGTTTGCTTTACAAATTGGTTAAGGCAAGGAAATCCTCCTTGTTCAACATACAATGCAACCTGGGTGTTCCAAGTACTGGCGGGAACCAGGCACATGCCGTGAGCTCTAGGGTTAGGTAGGCAGATGGTCACAAACTGCCCCTGACACACAAATGATCATTTAAATGTGTAGGCAGGAAAGTGCCTGCTTAATCTAACTCAAACAAGATTGTAAAACACCATTAAAAACTTGCAAAGCTTGTTAAATTATTCAATAGCAGTTCCCAGGCTATATAACTTTGTTTGTCATAACAATCAGTGGGGTATGATGACGTTTTTTCTCCAAAGAAAGGCATGAAAATTGTTTAAGCCTCACTAACATGGTCATTCCTCCAGTGAGCTTGTCAACCAATTTTGAGAGAGAAGTTCCAATTCACAAATTGTCTGTGAACGTACGTAGGCCATTTGCATAGTGCAACAATGTAAAAAGGCAGCGTAGCAATCTGCCTTTTTACATATATAATGGGGGAACGGAGTGCGCCTGTGCTAATACACATCGTTGCAATGATATGAGAGGAAACGTCAGAGCAGGACTGTGCTTACGACCTCCACCGTACAGCCCTGAAGTAGGTTGTGCAGCTTCTCTTCCTGGCCAGGAGGAGGTGCTGCTGAGTCATTTTTATTGAACTATGAATGAAATGCCATCAGTTTCATGTCGTTAGGTACTAAAGGCTATGAAAAATTATCATCTGGAAAATTATATTTAGATAATACTTATAAAAGACAGTGAAACTTATATAAACTAATCATAAAATTAAATGATTACATTTTTTCTGCTTTGGTCGGCACCTCTTACCCTTCCTACCCTGACTGCACACCACTGGTGGGAACAACCTTAACATATTTACTCCTGTTTAATGGAAACATATGTGCTGTTTTTCCTTTGGTGGCTGTGTTTACTATAAAATTTAAATGAGTGCTCCCCTCTTGGTTAATATGCCTATAAATCCCTTAGCTCATATAGCACCAATGTCAGGTTTAATTTGTCTAACAACATGCTTTTTGTTCCAGTTTGCATCAATGTCAATTGGACATGGGTTATTTTTACTTAATAAATATTGGGATTTAAACTTAATTCATAGAGTAAACTCAAATATATCATGGATTCTAAACATCAGCATGTTCCATATTGACAGTAAATTTAACCCAAGCTGCAGAACATGCAATCATGTTTTATAGCACAACAGACATTATAACAGAGAAATGCCATTATGTGGTAAATTATTTCACACAAAAAAGATTTTAACCAGTCAGAGTGTGAATAAAGTATGCATTTGTAATGTTCGTTTAGAATTTTATGTATTTTTTAAAAACTAGGTGAATGTTTTATTGCACTTAATATTTTACTTTGAATCATGAGTTATCAGTGAATCATAGGAAAAGCATGTCCTAAAAGAACTTGCCATCCCTGACATAGACACAAAGCACTCCGCCTTATACTTCATCCAGAGCCAGTGTGATAAACTGCCATCTCCACTGCCACCAATTTCTCATAACAAAAGCATCACCAGCAGTTCATCTCATTAGCAGCTGGCCTGCGGTACACAGAAGAAATGGAAGAACAAAAATAAAAAGAAAGAAAGAAAGAAAAACACATTAAGCACTTCTGTAACCACAAAAGTGGATCCATTTTTTAGGATTGAATTCACAAACCCATTAGAGCCCAAACTGTCAAGGTAAATTTCGGGAGGAATACATTGTTGTGGTTCATAAATAGTGAGGAGAAGGCAAGATGACTAATGGCATGATAGCAGCAGATTCAGTCAAGGACCATCTGTGGTGAAGAGCTGCGCTGATTAGCTCAAACAGTTTCCAAATATGCTGGAGGCATGAACCACTGCCAGGAATTTGCGCACACACGCATCCATTTGCGTGTGCATGAAGGCATGCAAAGCATGGTAAAGTAAACCTACAACAAAACAAAAGTGTATTTGCACGTAAAGAAGACACACTGCGAGACATGTCTATTCAGATGTGTGCTCCAAGAGTGGGTTTGTGCATGTGTCCGCTCAATCAACTCCCTATGAGATGACGAGGATTTGTGCAGACGAGTAAGGTGAAGTGTTTATCAAGACCTGAGGAAATGCTTCCACGAATTTATATGTGCAAAATAATAGGAACATTTGGTTAATACCCAAGTTAGAATGCACTTATGTCCATGAATGTGCTAAAAGACTTATTAGTATGTTCATTATACTGTGCAGTACAAAATGTTCTCTTGAGATTCAGTGGGTAAGTTTGAAACTGTAAATGACATCTATCTTATTTGCTTAAAAACAACATTGCCCCTACAGAAGATTAGAAAAGCCCAATTTTCCCTCTGCTTTTTCCCCACAAAGGGTTTGAATTGACATTCAGGGAGGTGGGACTCAGTTCTAATTAGGTTGGCTCACACATTCCAAGATTCAACCAATCAATGGGCCGCTAATGGGCTGTCAGTCAAATGGCAAGGCCTGGGACAGGTCAGGGTCACCAGAGGAATGCCTTAATTTCTCAGCAGAATGGGACAAAATAGGCCAAATAGGAGTCAGACCAATGGGGGCAATTATAGAAAATGATGAGGTTCAATAGTAGGACAAAATGCATAATGAGTAGCAGGTCTGTGGAAGAAGGGATGGATACTGCAAGCGTTTTAATCATTAAATCCTTCCCAAGGTGGAAATTTGAGTTAGCCAGAAGCGTTTCTTTCTGTGCATATTTTTCTTGGTCTTTCATACGCTCAGTTAAATTGGAAAGAGCCCTCAGACACTTTATAACATGCTCTAATTCTAAAACAACAATCAAAAGGTTGACTTAGTGTGACATCTACTCCTTTTATCTCCTTTGAAATTCAACACCTGTTGCAGATGCATGAAAAAACGTGATCAACCAGCTCTTGTTCATCCTGTGATTTGATATGTCAGCTTCAAAGGTGGGAAAAATTATAACATTAACAGAAAAATACAATTTTAGACAGTCCAGATTTTTAAAAAAAATAAATGCTTAATGTGTAATAAAAAAAAAGAGCATGCAGGATCTTCTTTTTTAGAGTAAGCTTTCTATCAAAGAGGTAACAGGTTTTTTCACTAAACACAAGTTTTTGAGCACAAATTGGACCTGACACCTGTCAAGATGTTACATGCAAGTGTTAAAGTTAGACAAAAAGAGTTCTGACAATGATTGCTTTGCATATTTTATAATAGCTTTTGAGCACATTTTAGCTTTATTCAATCTGAAAATGCACTTCATATGCATCATCTGAATAAATCAACTGACTTTATAATGCTAAAAGGGAAACACAATGGCTAGTCCACATAGGCATCAAATTCTGCAGCCTTTTAACTCTTAAATTCCATTTGCGTTATTTTTGATACATGTAGCTTTTTAAGACCTTTTGTATCATTTTATGGTAAAAACTTTGCACACAACCCTCTTAAACACAATCTGAAACTTGCCTTCTACACCCTGGTGGATACATTAGGTATTACAGTAATTTTGACATCACACAGTAATAAATGTTAAATGTATAAAAACGGATTTTTTATTGAAAAAAAAATATATATTTAAAGCGCCAAATGACAACTTCAAAGACAACTTTTTTTTTTTTTTATTGTTCAATCTTTAAGGGTTAGGATTGGATATTATGTTGGATTGTCAATACCCATCCATGATATTGTTACATATGTATTGCTGTCATTCTTTTATACAAATTACCAAAAAGCAAAATGTTTCATATCCCAGAAAAAAAGAAAAAAAAAGTCCAGCAATAAAAGTTTTTATAGTGTAACCGATTAATTCAGAGAGGTCACAGCTTGAGGAAAAAAAGTCTTTCTAAAGTCTGCCAATATGATGGTGGAAACTTCTGTAGCAGCTGTAAGACACAGCAAGGTAAACAGGCTGTGGTTGTTTTTGTCTTTTAGTGTCCTTCAGGCTCTGCACAAACACCTCACCTCACAGAAATAACGTGCTCTGTTGACGGATACTGACGACATTCTGGGCAGGTTTAATCGATCACCATACCGCCTTCCTGTCTTGAGTTGTTCACATCCCATACCACATGGTGACAATTGTAGTTCCAAAACTCTCTATTACTTCTCTTTAGAAATTTAATGAAACATTTTGTAGGAATTTTGTCATTTCTGAGCTTTTTAAAACAGGGGAACAATTATACATGTGTAATTATTCACAGTCTGTGATGAGGACGGCACCCTCTGTGGTTCTGATTACTGGACAAAAACTATTTATGGACAACACCTCAGATCAACATTGACAGACGTGTGCATGTTTTCTTTCTGTTTCTCTAAATAAAAGAGCTAGTTCTATTGTTCAGTTTATCCTGAGCAGCAGGTTATGCACCATGCGGAGACTCTCAACTGCCTGTTGCCATTTTGCTCCTTTTCTAATAAATACAAAATAGACAAAAACTCAGTCAGTCAAAAAGGTCCTTGAAAAACACATACTACTTGATATTTGGTGATATTTTCAAAGGCTGACTCATACAGCGTCAAAAAGTGAGCAGTTGTTTTGACTAGACAACACTATTTAAGTTCACAGTGTCAAAGAGAAACATGTCGCTTTAAATCTATAATGGAAAGCACTGAATTAAAAAAGCTAGTTGATTCTAGCTGACTAAATACCTTCAAAGCAGCACTAAAGTTTTTGTCTCCAAGCTGAACATTTACAAATACACAGGTGACATGGTTGGCGACAAACACTGACAAGATAATGAACGACATCATATACAAATGTCATTGAACAAACCACACTTTATGAGAAAGTCCTTGCTTTTGCTTCAAGTTTAGTTTCACAAAATTCTTATTTAGTTTTTTTTTTTTTTGGAAGTTTTTGCATGTAAAATCATGACACAAGTTAAATAACTGGTGCTACATATATAATTGTCCCATATGTTGCAGGCTAGCAGATAACCCTTTGAAAAGTCACAAAGACAAAGACAAAGACTTTGGCAGGAAATTTGAAAAAAATTATGCAAACATTTCCGTGTGAGAAGAAGTTATACTTGTCTAAAGTGGGACTCTGGCTTACTGAGCTTCATCTCTGAGGCATGAACAATAATTATAATCCCACAACACCACAAGGCTGGTGTCGTAATGTGTTTTCTCTGTTAGCTAGTAAAAGATCACTTTAGCAAATGTCTGGATGCATGCTGCAACATGCCGTTTGAATGGAATATGAATCAACCAGCACCTCTACCTCTGATACACAGCCTACTAAAAGAAGAAGAAGTCATTGTAATCTTTATATGACAATAAACTTGCATGTTGACAAGTTTACTGTCAGTAAAAAGCAAACGCTTTACATCACAGAACAAGCTAATGGGTTTCTTACCAGTTCAGTGGCAACACTGCAAAGTTGGCATCCACCTTGCATTCTGATTATTCTCTAAACTCCCAGAGAGTAAAAACCATTGCCATTGTTCTCTCTTTTTCCTCATTGGCTTGGATCTCTTCAGTGCATCGCATCTAATGTGGCTTTATTTTTATTTAAATTTTTTTAAATTAATTTTTTCTTTAAATTTGATGTCAGTCTAGTCTGACCATAGTACCATCCTGGAAACCAAATTTGCTAAACACATTTTCTTTACTCCTGCTTGCTTCAGGGATGTTACAGGCTCAGAAATGTGCATAATCGTGTCAGTGGGCTATCAAAATGAGTCACATGCACATACTTTCAGGGATCAAGTAGTTCCTATAGCCTTTCTGCAGTGCAGCTGGAACAGTTATAGAAGTGGAAGCCTTTTGGAATTTGACTCCTCAGAAATAAGACGTAGAAATAAAACTGTTAGAAATTAATGTTATTCATTGGGACAATTTTACAGCAAATTGCATACATTACGCAGAAAATGGAAAATTACATGGCTGCAGAATGAATAAAGCAATGAAATGACTTCCAGCATATGTGTCCTCTTAAAGAACATGCACATAGCAAAGCTATGGAAGAGGAAGGACAGTGACAAGGTGCAACACTGCACTGCTCTGTAGTTTGTAATGAGGTTTTATGGAAAATGTGATCTTTATTTAGAGATGCAAAGGCATTTCAGACTATCTGCGTGAAATGGAAGCTATACATGTCCTTTCAACCATGGTTTCATTTATGTGAGGCAATTACAGCAGGCCTTCAGAATTAATGTGACGATGATATATGATGTACAAACCAGTAACTTTAGTTTAGTTCCTGGTGCAGAATCTGTAAAATATAAAAGATCCAATCTGAAAATGTTGGCACATATCAATTTGTCAACCAGCCTGTGCCATATTAAATATTACTGAGCGAATTTTAAAGTCATTTTATGTCCTTTTCTTCTTTATAAAAGTCCATTTGGTCTAAAATGACTCAAGTTCACTCTCAAAATAGTGCGACTGACTTTGAAGAGCTTTTTCCTTTATATTCTTTTGGAAGTCTAATATTTCATTTCATCGCCATGCTCAGAGTTTCATCATCATTTTTGAGTCTTTGATCCACATTATTTGCCCCTTTCCACACAATCTTTGTAACTGGCACGACCACAAGTTTTAGGACTGTTTCAGTGGAAAATGAATATCTTCGAGATCTAAACAAATAAAGAGCAAACTGTCTTTGATCATATTGATATGTGTGAACAAAGTCTTTCATGCCTGGGAGGATGTGTGGGTTAATTACATTTCTTGTACATTAACATGCTAGAAAGATTAGCTGTACCTTAAAACTGTTTTTCCAATTCAATTTTCTCAACTGTGGAAAAATAAATGTTCCCAATACTCCTCGCTAAGATAGAGATCCCCTTCGAAACTGCAGTATGGAGAAATCCTCTATTAAACATTGCTCACCTTCTTTACATTGTATCAGATAAGGAAAAGACGAAAAGAAAAGAAGAAAAAGTCACGTTGCAGCAGACTGTCATGGTGAGCAAGATGTACATGTTGAGTTCCACAGGTTAATGTCCCCTGGCTAACAGTGAGCTGTGATAATAGGTAAGAGCTGCACCCATTACTCCCATTGTCGTAAGAGAGGCTGTACGATGCTGAGCTGGCAGAGCTAGGTGCAGGGGATTACATTAATATAGGCCACTATGGCTCTCCCCAGGCGTTCACAGCAATTTGCAATGCGTAGAAGAGAAGGTAGTGTTGTGGGAGGAAGTAGAGGGGGCCGGGGAGCCTAAATTCACCAGGAGCAGGAACATGACCCAGCTGGGTAATAATGAGAGGTCCCGAATGAGGCTAATATCAGCTAATCTGAGTCATCTATGATCTATTTCAATCTAATCAGAATCCATCCCATGTAGGCCATTTGTCACTGGGTTAACATGGGACTTGCTAATGAAGTTGATGACAGACAGACCGCCTTACTGGCCAGCGCTGGGCCAATATAATTACACCATCACAGGAGTACATCTGCTCTGTCCACCTCTTGCTACTCATCTTTTAAATTGCCATGGCACCTACATTTTCATGCTCACTCGAGTCGAAGATCTTTTGTGACCATTTCCAGACAGCTAACTTTGTCAGAGTCTTCTGTTCTTAATTTCTTCGCAGCATAAAATCACCACTAGCTATTTTCACATGTGTCACAGGATCGTCTTATGAAGACAGTGTGATAATGTTTCCCTTTAACGGACATTTGGCAAACGTGAGATTTGTCAAATCTTGCCAAAGCTCAACAAACATTTGCTTAGGTTTGGTAACGGATCTGCCAAATCCCTGGAAATATCTGTTTGTTTTTTTTTGTTTTTTTCTTTTTTACTTCAGTGTGTTTACAACTTGTTGCCAATATTGCTTTTCTGCCTCCAGGTTGCCGACAGCCATTTTGCTGTGAAACAGCTGCAGCTGGAAACAAGTTTATTAGCGGAACTAAAACAGTTAAGTTGCAGGCTGTGAAACCTTAGCCATAAGCTGACACATGCTAAAAATCTCTGGAGGGAGCTGCTCCCCGCAGGAGAGGTTCCCCTCAGAGATTTGTTCTACTTGTTCTGTTTGTTTGCCACTGTAAACAAATCCCCCTGAAATTCCACAGTCGCCTGGAAAGCTGACTCTCGTTCCTATGGTATTAAATACAGACGTTTCATCAAAGGTATACTGACAGAAGGATGCTGCACGGAATGCACAAGTTGTCCTTTTTCAGCATAGTCCTGCGAAACACTAAAGATAGTATTAACCTGTGCTTTGACTTCTTTTTTTTTCTTGTTTTTACTGTTAAGGTTTTTAGAGCCGTGACACTACCACAAATCTCTTATCCAACTCTGTCTTTTTTTCTCACTGCAATAATTTATTACAACAAAGATGACAAGATAAAAAAAAAGTGTACCTATATTAAAATGACACAAATATGATGAGAAGTGAGGCTCTTTATGCTTACCCTTGGTATCACTACTGCAATGACAATGCTGATCCCTAGAAGCATATGCTGCCTTATTAATAAGAGGCAGTTGGGAGGTGCGAGGGGCGGTAGTGGAAAAGGTAATGACTTTAGTTTTGGACTCCCATATGAGATTTAGTCACCCCCCCCCATTTTGTTTCATCCTCCCCATCAATTCACATCCATTATAGTTTAGCTCAATATACCTTTTTAACATTTCATAACAGTGATTTGACTACTTTTGACCTACTCACTTCCTTTTTTTGGCTGCATTTTAGATTAACCTTTAACTAAGAATTTATGACAGTGAAAGCAGAAATCTGTGCTCTGTTCAAGCACATCGACAAGAGCAATTACAGTTTTGATCCTTACACATAATAAAATGTCATTCATGTACAGTACATCATAAATCCTAGAAAACTTGATTGCAGGGTCATTTTTTGTCCCTCTCCATCACTAACTACATCAAATGCTTGATCACTCTTTTCCTCTATCTGCACTTCATTTCCTTCTCACCTGAACATCCTCATTTACACGCAGCTCTCTTCCTTTCTTCCTTTACTGTCTCCGCTCTTCACCTCTTGTTACTCAATGATAACTTGCTGCTTTTTATCCCTTCTTCCTACCCTTTCCTTTCATTCACTGCTTGATCACTCATTCATTCTTTTCCTGTGTTGTTCTTCCTTTTGCTTGCCTCCTTCATCCATTCTTGTCACATTGGCTCTTGCTTCATTCTATACTCTCTTAATTCTCACACTCTCACCAGCTCCTTATTACTCTTATCCCTCTGTGATGCTTTTCTGCTTTCCCTCCCACTAATGATGCACTCTCCCGCTCACTTTTTTCCATCCCTCCCTCCTCTCCGCTCTCACTTTTCTCCCTCCCTCGCTTTCCCTGCATCCCATCTATTATTCTCCCTCTCCCTCAATCTTTCTGTCCCCTACACCCCACCCCACCCCATATATTTCTCAATGTCTCTCTGTCTCTCTCCTTTCTATTCACTGTGAGCGATGGCTCTATTGATTCTCTCTGTGATGATATTGCCCAAGGACGACCACGGGGCAGAAAACCTCTTTAACTTATCAGAGTCTGTCTGTGTATATAGCAAGTGCTTTTTTTTCTTTTTTTTTTTCATTGTTTGTGTTTTGGTAATGTGTGTGCACCATCACTAATCGTATGTCAGAACACAGCCTCTGGCTTGTGCACAGTCATGTGCTCTTCTATGGGTATAAAGTTGAATCAGTTTGATGCAGTTAAGGAAAAATCTAAGTTTTGACTTCTAATTTTTTCTGATCCCATGTTGTGTGTTGGTCTCTAATTTCCTGTTTCAGCTTGCGATAATTTCCACTTACCTGCCAAATCTTTGGAGTGCCCACTGCTGGCTTGCACAACAGGTGGAGGACTGCCGCAGCAGATGCAGACGCCTCTAAAGTAGCCAGATTTTGAGGACAGATTTTTTGCAATCAGGAGGACACATGCTACCTCATGGGTACACACTAATACACGTGAGCACTAATACCCAAACTTTTACATATGTGCACATATGCACAGTCAGATAAACAAAAAAGATACCAGAGAGGGAATAAACAATAAAAAAGCAGAGTCTGCAAACTGACTTCCCCCCCCACCCCCATTGGTGTTCATTTATTTAAGTTCCTTGACATTTTGAGCTGCACAGCAAATATTTATTCAATTCACTGAAAATGAACCTGCTGTGGTGGCTATTGTAGAAATTCTGCCTTGCGTGCAGCTATCCCGTATTAGTACTACAAGGAAGCAATTTGTTTTGGTTACAGTATTTCCCGTAAGTACAGCAGCGGCGCGGAAAGCATCTAAAATGCCTTCCCCACTTCATCTGTATTCATCCCCATGGGCCGCATTTAATGCAGTTACATAATGTTGGGCTGTCAAGTAACTACCTATAAACCTCAAAACTCATGGAAAACATTCGGCAAATATGCTGAATAATCATAAGTAATTTCGTGTCTTCACCACTACAGATTACATTACTTTACAATCATTTAGCGGATGCTTTTATCCACAGCGACTTAAGAGCGCGGAACGCCCGGCGGGCAGGGTGGGTTTAAGCATTTTGCCTGTTTTTAATCAAGATCATAAAACTAGAAAACATTTCACACAATTTATTCTCACAGAAATAATTAGATACACCACATGACATGTCATTCCTGCTCCCCACTCTGATATAATGGAAGACTTGCTGGTTGATGTCGTATTAATTGAGATTTTGCTGCTCACTAATAAGATCTTACAGTCATTCAATTTCTTAACTGCTTAGTCCAATTCTAGGTTGCAGGAAGCTGGAACCTGTTCCAGCAATTATTGGGCGAGAGGAAGGGCACACACTGGACAGGTCACCAGTCTGTCACACAGAGACAAACAACCATTCACATTCAGACTCACTCCTGTCATTGGACAGTGGCAGGAAGCTGGAGTACCTGGAAAGAAAGCCACTCATGCACAGGGGAGAACATGCAAACTCCACACAGAAAAGCCACTGTTCAAGGTTTGAACAAGTGCCCTTCTTTGCTGTGAGGCCAAAGTGCTAACCGTCACGCCACCTTGCAGCCTGTTATCTATATAAAAGGAGCAAAAAATTAATCTCACAGCCTTGAAAGAGTTTTTGTTTCTGCACCAAAACAACAAAAATTACTTCAAAAGCATTTCTATAATCTGACGACATACCTACCTGATCCCAAATGCTTACAACCAGTTTAAATGTTGGTTTAATATCAGTCATTTCTGAGGCGTGACAGGCTCATGAAACTGTAAAGCTAATGTAAATGATAACATGTGATTGGTGCAATATTTCTAAACATGCTCATAAAGTCTGAATATTTACAGCACTGATACTGAAATGTTGACTCAACGTATGGCAAGTTATAAATAAACACTGTGCTAGCTACATTTTACTTGCGGCCATCTCATTTGACATATTGTGAATTTTTACATGACTAAATGCAGCATGAATAAAACTTATTGCATTACCTTGTCTGTTTTCATCTCTTCTGCTCGAGTCACGTATGATAAGAGGCATTCCTGTAGTAAAAACAACAAAGCTGCCTTTCTCCTGCACCATATTGCAACAGGCTAAATGACAGCTTCTGTCATTTTGTCTTTAAGAGACATCGAGCAGCAGAAATGACTGTGCATTTCTGTAAAAGCAGATATATCATACTAATTTCTGGGTAGATTTGATACACATTGGAATTTATGGGGAGGGTGGTGGGGTGGTGGAAGTAATGGCCCCTTTAATCTCCCCTCAGTTAATTTACTGTCCAAAAGAAGTTGAGATCTCCTTTAAGAGCATTTCCTCCTGGGCTTTGTTGAAAGCTTTTACAGTAAGTAAGGACATTTTTTCCTTTCAATTAGAAATGGCAGCTTATTTAAATCCATGTAAAGATTTGATCACAACTCCGTTTTTCTGAATGAAAGTGGGCAACATGGGAACAGCAGGTTTAAATCGAACAACAAATAACAAAAAACATTTAGCCAGACCTGATCCGAACAACATGAAATCATTGAAATAATATGATAAAATAATAAATCAACTCTCCTTAATTGCTACTTTGGATACTTTATTTTGTTTTTATTTCTTAGTGAAATTCAGTGTTAACAATGGGCTTCACTAAGCAGCTCTAAGCAGCCACCTTATAAAAACATGTAGGGGGCCGTGATAATCGCAACAATGTAGTTTAGTTTAGGGCTTTAAAATGTTTTACTCACATGAATGTCTGTCCCATTAATGATAAGACTAGCAAAATCATAAACTGATCTTTAAATGTCTTGTTAAGCTTTGTAAGTGCTCCCCAGCCATTTTAAAAAGACGTTTCCAGAGTTACAGCTGCTGATAACAGATTCCAGTTCTTCACAGATGCTGTAGACATCCATACACTGCTTTTGTCTTTATTTTTTTTCCGCTGACAGCTTCAGGAGCAGTGAAGTTCAAGACTGCTACTCAGCAAAACCGTTCCTCGGCTTCACATTTCTTCCTGTCGAGTGTATGAAACGGCGCGCCTTGTTTGTAAAGCATTCATTTCTGCACAATAGGTTGACCTGTTATTTAATTCCTTTCTTCAGACGCACTCACCTTTCTTCTCTGAGGCATTTTCACAGACTCGTATAAACCGGTGGGCATCATGCTTGTGATACAGTAAGGCTGTTACTGTATTAACATTTGCTCGTATGCAGTTGCTTAAAGCTAAACATACACAACCCAAGCCATGTTTAATTTGTAACACCTCCTGTGATACGGTGTACTGTAATTGCTCTGAACCGCAGGCGGCTTGGCTATTTTTCCAGGATAAGATAACATAGAACAGGGTCTGATGAGGTTCCCACAGAGAAAAGAGAGGAAGAGGGGGCTGCAGAAAGAACAGGAAGGTGCAAAAAAAAAAAAAAAAAAAGAAAGACAAGGACGAAGAAGGTGTATGATGAAGGGAAAACCCTCAATCTTTACTTTTGCTCATGCTGCGGCAGGCATGGGCCCACACACACAGTGGATTCTCACGTTTCCGTGCATGTTCCTACATCCATTCACAGTCTCAGCCTCTGTCGAACACATATTGTCACACATACAAAAGGCACACACCTATCTGCGCATTTATGCATGGCTGCGCACACATTTACACTCTCACTGTACATAGCCAATAACACAAAGTGAGAGCGTGCATAAATTCTTGTCAGTGGTAGCAGCTTGTCCCATGAAGGTCAGAGCTCTGTTTTTCAGTGGGCCTGCCGTTTGACAGATCCCTGCTTCTTCTATCTACATCTGTGCACAGCCCACGTCTTTTGTCCCCCGCACCCCCCCTCATGTTCTTCGTATTCTTATATTTTGCATCTACTTTTTATTCATTCTCCTTGCCACTTTCTGATCATTCATCTTCCTTCCCTGCAAGCTTTTTTTCTTCGTCCTCCTGTTTTTGATTTGCCTGAACTGAACCTGTTTGCTTTCTCTTTCCTTTTCCAGCTCCACGACTTTTTTCTGTCTTCCCTCATTTCTTCCTCTGTCTCTTTGATCCGTGCCAAACTTGTCTTCACCGTCTCTTCTGTGTCATTATTGATAGAATAAGAGAGGATCACAAACCCCGTCGCTTTCTGTCACACTCCTTCTTTTTCTGTCCAAGAGTCAATGAGATTTATCCCTAATGATGAAACAGAGACAAACACAAACATGTCTGAGCAGCTCATTCAGAGCATCTCCTTCCTCTAATCCCATCGCCACTGCTCTTTACACTACAACTCAGTATTTGCTAGTTTATGTATGTGTGTGATCTAAGGACGCTCTGTGTGTGTCTATCAGACGCAGAGCTAATTGAGGTCATTGGTGGTGCACATGCAGAAGCAGGGAGTCTGGGAAAAAAAAAAAAATCCCACAGCTTTGAACCTTCTCTCTGCTCAGCACACTACCAAAAAAAAAAAAAAAAAATTCTCGTCTCACTCTATCACCATACACTAATAACACACACCAACTCGCTTTCTTTCTCACACACACACACACACACAAACACATACACGAAAAGCCACACACATTTAATTTGTGACCAAACAGAAGCTCTTAATCCTCGGATTTAAGTGATGGCTGTTCATGTGTGTTTACAGCTTATAGGATGTGTGTAAGTGTGTATATATCTCTCGTTTTAGATGAATAAGGGGGTTGTAAGGTAGTCCTAAGAGGAATAGTCAGAAATTAACATAGAACACTGACTACAGCATCTTCTTTCAACCCGGGGGGTGTTTCTGTCCTTCTTCTGGTGTCTGAAACCATGAAAACATGTGCACACACATACACACACACCCAGAGCCAATAAGACTCGCCTGCTCCCTTGGCACTGTAGGCGCAGCTGATGGCGACTGATAACTCACTGAGGTGGAGGAAAAAAACCAAAATGTCAGGGTTCATTTGAAGCACTGTGATTTCATTTAACCCAAAGATGTTTTGGAAATCTCTTGGGAAAATTCTGAAAGAAGCTTTGTGTTCAGAAAATCACAAAAGGCCTTTTCATATATTTTGAAGGAGGACTAAAGGGATTCACAATTTCATTGTTACAGCTCAAGTCAAATGTTTAAGCAGTGGAATGAGAGGCTAACATGGCACACCTGGATTGAAGAAACACCCCTGGGTGCTGGTCCCATATGACCCCATCAGCTTGTTTACCTCTCCAACATTCACAACCTGCCTTTTGAAAGCACGTGGTCAGGAGACACATTTTGGAGGCCGTAGATTTTGTTTCCCTTTCATCGACTGAAAGGTATTCTTGCAGAAGGAATATCAATGCGGCAGTATTCAGGGCTCCAGTCCCTAGACTTGATATTATATTTCTGCACGTCATCACTTAAAAACAGAAAGAGAAAAGTTTTAAAGTCAAGGGCATGGATTAATGTTTGAAGTTGGCAAGCCAAATATACAGTAAAATTTGTCAGACATTGCAGTCAAAACACCACTTTGCTGTCTGGAAAGGCTGACAGTGGAATAAAAGCAACTCATTTTATGATGAAAAGACTTGTGCGTGAACATCTGAGTTAAACCTGAGGGTTCCATATTGTTTTTAGTCTTTATGCTGAAACAATTAGAAACAAAAGACGTCATTGCACAAATAAGTCAGATAAGTTTGAAATGTGTTAAGTATGTAAAAGTTATCACACTGTATTGTTATGGTGTTTAATCCTATTTTTTGTGGATTTTTGATACTATGGCTTGGATTAATGTACAGAAAACTGTAGCAACACTTCAGTTTTATTGGCAATAACAGCAAACATATTTAAAAATATACCTTATTGTTGGGGAAAAAGAACAAAAACCAAATGTCCTATGGATGTGCTGTTTGTTTACCTAATTTAATTGGTGCTTATTTGACCATTTATCCTATCTTTTTGATTACACATTTGAATAAGTCTTACCCCAGGACTTATTGCACCAATGCATGACTGTTGGACTTTACCAGTGACAGCTGCTTTGAAGAAAGTCATTTGCTAAATGACTGAATGTAATGTGGCGTAATGTCTTTGGGAGGACAGGAATTAAATGAGAATACTGCGAGCCAATGACTAAAACTGATGTTGGACAGAGATGCGATCTGATGAGGTAGCCAAAGGCTCTTTGTACAATACCTCCAGCACTCTTTACTAAAATATACTTTGCTGCAGGCAATGACTGCTTTAAGGCCTGAGCCCATGGCCATTAGCCAAAAAAAGACCAAAAAAAAAGACCAAAGAAAAAAAAATTTTGGATGCTTTAGTTTCCTGGCTTTCTGCCTTAAGTTTTGTCTTCTGCTAGCAAGATGCAGCTTTAGCATGCTGAAATCCAGTTGCAGTCCCTGGAAGGCCAGTCTCCCTGCATTAAGAACTCCTTTCGCCATATCATGCCACCTAATGTGGCGAAAAACTAAAAAACATCTGAAACTTTTGAGTTAATTGTCCAATTAGACTGAAGTCCATGAAAAATGTGATTTTACATTTTAGACCTGTGACTTGTTAAACCTTCGTCTGCTTTAGATAACAGCAAAAGCCGCAAATTAAAGCTGAGAGTCTGCACTGCAACTTAAATATGTTTTAATATTCAGCTGCAAGAGTAACATTTATAACAGTTTGGACAGTACATATATACATAACTCCACATTCAAACGTTTGGTTAGGTTGATTTTATTTATTTATTTATTTTTTTTGTAGATTCCCATAGTGACAGTTGCTATGGAAAAGAAACCGACCTGTCAGCAGGTTTGTCTTTGTGTAACAAAAAACACAAAACATCCTAAAATATAAAACTATAAACTGAATTTAGAATCCATGTTAAGATGACTTACAGATTATGTTTCTGAGCAGTGCAGAATTTTAAGGATGTGATCGGACATTTCCTGTTCGCAGCTTCCGACTCCTGGCTTTTGTCATTGAATTTAAACGTCTCATCACTTCAACTGAGTCCTGACTTTAGTTTCTTCTAATTAAGAAGGTAGTTGGGATTATTTTGAGGAGAGTAACTTCAGCTACTTTTTGTGTATTTTCAAAGTTCAAACACAAAAAACTGTTTATATTTCAACAGACTGACCTCTCTTGAGATTATGCATCATATCACTGTGCTTCAAACAGACTTAGGAGGCTGAGTTCAGTATTTTTATATGAGAAGACAAAAAGTATATTTTTTAAATAAACATGTAATTGAAGCCTTTAAGATCAAAATTAAATGTTTTCATAAAAGGTGTTTTATGTTCATTTAAACTTCTTTAAACTATGAAAATCCATCAGTGTAAGTTTGTCAGGTCACATAAATAAATCTTTAACTGTAGTCAGTAGGAGGGATTATTTTTCTTCGTGCACACATTCAGGTAGACACATCCTAACAATCCGTTCTGGTGATAGCTCTTTCCACATGACATGAATCAAATGACAACAGCTGAGCCGTCTCCACGATCACTGAAAAATCTCCATCTGCGGATGATGTGTATGATTTACTTCTGGAACATCTCCAGCAAGCAAAAGATCCATTTACGGTACTATTTATCCTTAATAACAGCTGATTCAAAATGGAAGGTTTTTTATCCATCTAAACCTTTAAAAAGCTCTGCTTTCTAAAAATAACATTCCTTCTATGATCTTAACTAAAACAGAGCATAAAAAGGTAAAAGAAAAAACAAAACGATCGTGTGATGCCACATCAGTTTCCAGTGACAGCCCTCCATTAGTGATGCATCACCTCCTTCTGCTGCTGCATCATTTCTTCAGACAATTTAGCTCATTGATTAGTAGCCCGTGTGCAGAGGCACAGAAAGCATGGTGAGCACGGGGTCACAGGGTATGATCTTACACCGGGCTCAGAGGACAAATCGTTTTGTAAAACGCTTGTCGCTGCTGGCACAAGGCACCACCTAACACAATGATAACCATTCATCATATAAGCAGGCTGTTAATTATAACCATTCATAATTGAGCTCTAAACTGACAAATAATGAATACTGATCACAGCAGGGGAAAGAAACACGTTAAATGAGTTGAACATGCAAGTCTTCTTGATTATTCCCAAAATCAATATTCTGAGCCATTTTAACTTTGACCTCATGTCTGCTCATAATTCAGGGTCAGCATTTTAAAAACAGAGGGAAGATTGTGTTGTCAATGCAATAACATTCTTCATATCATTTCCATTGCTATGACATGCCACAGCGAATATCAATAAAACCATAATCAATTTCCAGGCATCAAGCCAGTTGGAAGATGGTTATGATACATTTTTACTACCACACTGAGAGACAGAATAATGGCCTGCTGGGTATGTTTGTTTCACAAAGTAAACAGAGCAGTCTATTGATCCACTCATGTGAACTCACTCAGTTAGAGAGAGGAAAAAAAAGTAGCATCTAATGAGAAACGTGATTCAGTCTCGGTAAATCTAATTTGAGGAATCTGCTGAACAATGGAAGCAAGGTTTATCCAAAGCGAGTAGAGTGAAGGTGTGCAACTTCTCTGCACACAAGAGTCTGTTGTGCATATTCAAAAGTTGTTAATATTTCATTCACAGCTCTTCACTCTTGTTGGACCCAATTCGCAGCAGAATTTAAAGGGAATCAATAACTCTGACATCAAAGACAGAAATTTGAACAGTAAAGCATATAAAGTAGGTTTCTAGCAGAGTAAAGTTTGAGCTTTTTCTCTGAGGTCCAGTCAATTTCTGCAATTAATAAATTGTTACTGACAATATGACACTTTGTTTACTGCTTCAGCCAGAGAGGATCATTTCTAATTTTACAACTTTCGTCTGACGGCGCTTGTTGCTTAGTTTGTAAAGCTAAACACCGCTTGGTTTGGTGCTCCATCGCCAAATCTAATGTAACTATCTGGAGTTGGTTCATTTTCACTCGCTGTTTGGATATTACTTCTCTTAAGTTTATGACACTTGACTTGCAGATGAATTAGCACAATAAATAACCTGAAAATACTGCAGTGAAGATTCACAAGGGCACCGTAAACAACTTTTACATAAGATCTAATTGCCTTGAGATGCCATAAAAGCAAAACTAAATCATCTAAAAGCCATATAATTTCTGTTCAGCCAGTGCCACTTCCCTGTCTCCCGCAGTCCCTGCCCCCAATTAGATTATGAAGGTCTCTCTTCTTCTCTCTACTTTTACAGCAGTGCCGCATTTGCTTTCATAAGGGAAAAGCCAAGACTCAGTCAGTTAGTCTCATTTTGGCATGGTTTAATGGGGCTGGAACCAGCAACCAGTAACTGGTTACCAATTCATTTGCTTCGGAAAATGCATGAAAATTGTTCATGTGTCATGTGCATTAATCGAGCAGAAACGTGAGATGGTAATATGTTCCAATGCCTGTTTTGTATAGCTAAGCACTCATGTGAACAATGTTATGCAGGCTAAAATTATATACTACACAACTTTAGTGGATCCCACCCCCCCCACCACACACACAAACACACACACACACACACACACACACACACACACACACACACACACACACACACACACACACACACACACACACACACACACACACACAAACACACACGCACATGCCCCATCCCACCCTGTCAATAGCTAATCTGGCATTCATCCTGCATCCTACCTGCACTGTAAGCACTGCCCAGCCATCAAAATATTTTAATCTTGTCTTATGTCTTGCTCTATCTATCTCTTTTTATTTCCCTTGAATTATGGGTAACTAAGGGGAGCTCGGCAACCCCAAAATGCAAAAAAGATATTTTGCAATCATTTATTTAAAACATAAAGATGAAGCAATAGAACAAAAAAAATCTGTTTTCAGGTAATATGTTATTTTTTGTTGGATTCTTGAATATTTCTTGAATTTAACCATTGCATAAATTCGGCAGCATTGCGTGCTCATTAAATTTCTAACATATTCTTTTACTGATTAAAACCAGTCTGCATTGATTTGTTCAGTGGCCATCCGTGCATGACAACACTGCAATTATCGGATTTACAAAGCCACCTATACCACTTACCTATGGAGTGTTACTGAATGCATGAGTAGCAAGTTTTTACTGTGGAAAACTGTAATGAAAACATCACAGCCCAGGGTGCAGTGGCCACTGTTGATTTGGGGGAGGTAATGAATGGGACTGACCTTGAGCCTGTTCATATTTTACGATACTGATAATGATCTGAGTGCTTTTCTGAACTAAGATACTCACTCTCAGATGTAACATTGGCTTTAACTGAATACTTTTAGTGAGTTTAAATTTCTTTTAATCTAGTTGGTATTAACACTTAAATAAATCATATGTACACAAAATTTTAATAACTAAATGTATTTAAGTTGAATTAGTGTTTTTAAAAAAGAGCTTTTTCTTTTCTTGTCAGACTTTACAGTGCATGTGATTCACTATGTTACAGAGAAACTGACTCAATAAAGGAGTGGATGGTTCAGAACCATGGACAGCAGAATTTACTTATGTGCCATTTTTACTTTTTTTTTTCTTTTTTTTTAAAATCATTCCTAATAACAATATTTCTGATTGTATCAGCTACATACACACACATATACATACAAGAAATCATTCCCACCAGGAGCCATCACACTCTAAAACAAGACATTATCTTTGTATTAATTAACCTACAACTGTATTATAATTTCTCTCTGAGAATAATTTAGGTCTTTTTTTTATTTTATTACACATTAGTACTTTTTTTTTTTTACCGTAAGTCCATCTTTTACCATGTTGCTGTGCCCCATTTGTGTATGTGTGTGTCTGTGTGTGTGTGTGTGTGTGTGTGTGTGTGTGCGTGCGCACATAACTTGGGAAGTTGAGATGCATGCTTCCCAAAAGCCCTTATGTAATTTGAACCCTGTCAGACACCATAATCCAACTCCATCCAATGTGAAGGCTTCCTTCAAATGTGCATATTAAAAGTGACTTGCTTAATTTTTGCACAATTATTTCCAACATGGCATCTGATAATGACTACAAACAACCAGTTCTGTGCAATCTGCGCCTGATTTGACTTATTGATCAAAGATGCCAATATTAAGTGTAAATGATATTCAGTCACCATCATCATCATTATTACTACCAGTGTATTTTTATCATCAAATGTTGCTTGTAGACTCCAAGAACATTATTGTATTATAACCAACAAGTGTAACAGTTTATTTTTCTAAGATCTATGATAAATACAGGCACTACTCTTTTTAAAAATATGCTTTTTAATAAAGTTTACTTGCTTGACAAGCTGAAATGAGTGTTTAGAGTTCTGCATACTGTGCAGCAGTATGTTCTATGTTTATATGTTACAGCAGTACTGTTACGCAATGGCCGTCAGCATGCAGCTTGTGTGAAAACACACAAAATATTGTGCAGTACATATTTTGTGCTGTGGTTCAATGCAGCTGCTGCACATTCTTGAGAGACACTGTGCCGTTAGCATAAAGACTTGCAACATGGCGACACTGCTTAACCTCTCGGTCAAGAGACATCAGCATTCACCCATCAGTTTAACTAAAGCTCTTCCAGTTGCATGGTGCCCTTCATCGTTTTTTCCTTTATCCCACTTCTGAAAAAAACTGAATTAAAATGCAAATAACAAAGGTAAATTTGCTGGAAGAGAATTGTTTAAACATAAGACGGAAGCTGCAAATCAGGAAGCAGTGTGATCAATGTCCATTTGCAAGGCTATAGCTAAAACCTTACTGGTTCCCACTTCACATCCTGGCAAGCTGAGGGAAATAACACACAACCCTACACACTGTCCCTGTAAGAGTGTGTATGGCAGAAAAAGAGACACTGTATTTGCTAAAAATACACTATTTGCAAAAAAAAAAGTTCACTATTTACCATGTATGTTGTTTTAGCAAGTTTGATATAAGCACACTGCAACATTTTCATTTCACTTATTATAAGCATATTCCATACTAAAACAATTTAATGACATGCTACAACTAGTGTCTAACAACTGCTAGAGAAAAGCTGATTAAAGTACAACTAAGATCACAGTAAGGCAGAACTAAACAGAGTACAGCTTAGCGTCTTCACCCCTTTGAAGAAACATTTATAGCTTACACTTACTGCTCTCATCACAGGTCGATTATATGTGCAGCAACTGCCGCATCCCTACTTTTTCCACTTCACACTTTACATTAATTATCAGAAAAAGATTGAGGCTGAAAAACAACACTATAGCATATTTAACATTTTTCTGTGTGTACACATTTGTACTATCACTTAATGAGTACATCCAGCTGCACGTTGGGTGATGAAAAATGCATGTTAAAGAGGACTAATGAGACTGGACGTGCTCAGGGAGCCAGCTGATGCACTGCGAGTTTGAAAACCCCTTGAAACTGCAGTAATGGGTCCTGTAGTTGTTGGTCCAACTGTGCACAAAACAAGCTGTTCTTCATATAACTTTATTGGTGTGGAATCAAGGCAGCAGACTGTGCCTCTGCCCTTTTCAAGCCTTTATGTTAAACTTTCTCTTGAAGTCTCCAAACAAAAGACTTAATTTGATTTTTGTCCTCAAGCAAAAAAAAAAGTTTGAGAAGTGCTGCCACTTGCCCTAATATGGCCAATGCAAATGAAAACATGGAAGATAGAAATAAAACAGACTTAATAAAGAGACCTTGATTAAAATAGATCAAAATGTAAAATAACTGCAATTTAAATTGGCTGCATTGGACCTCAACAATTAAAAACATTTTAGCACAATTACAATCAACACAGTATGAAATAACTGTACTAGGCAGAAAAAGCACACACCAGTACATTTCAGGATGCCAAAACAGCCATGATATTTATCTGTGTGACCCTATGTCAGTGCAGCTGCAGGGACAGCATATAGGATTGGCCCCCGAATGTGGTCAGGAAAGTCTGATACAGCAACAGAGTGCTGAGATAAAGCAGATGCCCAGCCATTCTGAATACCTCTGCATATCAGCACTGCTGACAAAACACACAGCGATCCCACATAATGAATACTGGCACACAAACATGCACAGCCTGTCTCGTATTGAAATGTGAGAATGCTCATGTCCGAATACAGACTCACACACACACACACACCCAGAGAGGCTAAGCAGTTGATGACCCTCGGCTAGCTCTTCCTATCAGTATAAGCCGGTCCTGGCTTAAGGATAAGCAAAAGGAAAAGACTGGAACTGACACTTTGGATAGATTTAGAAAATATTGTAATGCAGAATATCCTAAACCATAAATGAGTAACTGTGCTGTTTCAGAGTAAAGTAGCACTGCCTCCTCACACCTAAAACAATATGCATGAACCATCTTTACACATAAACTTGTGTTTTTTACAGGAAGGCTGTGTGAATGCCTCAAACATGCTACAGATCATATGTGTACACTTTTAGAAGCGGGGCCTGTTGAAAAAAGAAATAAAATATAAGGCCAGCTTCACAACCTGAATAATTTTTTTTACATAATCACCTACCGATATGTCCATCTCTTCTTTTACAGACTGCATTGTAAATAATTGACAAGGTTTGTTTGGAGATGCTTTTGTGATCCAAACATTCATTATTTTTGTTTTGTCATCTTTTTTTTTTTTTAAACTTACCTCTTCCAGGACTCTTTGCTCTGAACTTGATCGATAATATCCATAATCCCAGAACTGAGACCATTAAATTAAACTCATTTACTCTTCTCCAGTCGTGTGATGGGCTCCTGAGCTCACCACATTCAGAATAACTTTGCTTTTCTTTGCTGATATCCAGCAGCTTCCTATAGAAAATTGTTTTAGTTATATGCAAATGATTCATTAAAAAACAATTTACACCCTTTGGTGATTAAAAATGGAAGTATAAATTACACAATTTGACATAAGCAAAACATATTTTTTGATTTAGAATTGCAATACTATCATTAATAAATAAAAATCAAAATAGAGATCTGATATGAAAAATGTCTCGGCATATTTCTGTCATTACACAAACATACAGTTTCCTACAATCTTCAAAGGATTTCATGCCACATTTATGACTTAAATCTGTTGATGGACAGTCTACACAAGGTTTATATACTTTAAATTGTGCCCACAAGGCTATGGGAAGTATTTCCACCCCTCACAGTGACACTTTATTACAAATTGCTGAAGAAAGGAAGCGGTCAAAAGCTTCAATCACCTCTGAGGTGCTAAATTTTTCATTGGAGTATAAAATTTGCCAAAGACAGATCAGCTAGAGGATTTAATCAGGGGAGGAAAAAAATGAAATAAAATCATTTTTAAAAAATCCTTCTGTCCTCAGATTTCCCAGCTACTTAAATCCCACATGAGCAGAACTCGCCAAAGCATCACAGTCATTCCAGCAGCCAGTGGTGAACTTGCAAATCCCCTTTCTTCTGCTTCTCACAGCTTAGAGCTGCAGTGCAAGTGGAGTGGTGGGATACGGCGCGAGTCTTTGAGGCATTCAAAACACACACACACTTAAACATGAACAGGAGTGTGGTCAACTGGCAGCTGCGGTGGGGTTATCTTTATATGCATCCATGTACATCTTTATATAAATACAAACTTGCATGTATGCTTGTATGCACATGTTTTCGCGAGTATATTCAGTACACCCATTAGACTGGTCTTTTTGTGCGAGACTGTAGCTCCACTTCCTCATGCCTGGCTCACTGCTGATAAGGATGCGATTCTCTCAAGACTTAAATACACAGCAAATTGAAGAGACAATTAGTGTTCTGTTATACAATCAATAAAGTTGCTGCAGCACAGTTACAACACACAAGTTTATTGAATTAGCCCGATGATGGGTCACTTGTTGTCAGTGCGGCCTCCAATGCAACTGCTTTTAAAGCAGGTGTGAAAAGTCATAACTGAGACAATTTTGACTAAAGTATGCAATGCATTGCCAAAAGGTGATTTATGAGGTTCAGACTGGTAACATGAGGCCTGATCTATCCTATTCAACCTTGTATATCAAACATCGATCTCGCGACGACATCCTCCAGAGTCTTATTAATTGTTTAGCCCCTCTCCGTGCCCTTTTATAGAATTGCCTATTACTGCTTTCTTCTGTTCCAAAACAACTAAGCCCACAGGTCATCAGAGTTGCACTGTATCAGATACTCATCCATCTCCTCTATCCAAAATAGTTGCTCACACCATAGCTCCATCTCCCCCAGCCACTCTCCCCCCCATGGTCCCCCCTGGCTGAGTTCAAGATATGAATTACCAAAGTCCTTGAGAAAGCCTAATTCGGACAATTCGGTGTCAGTTGCACAGCCCCCCCAGCATCCCCCTTGTGATCCTTGCCTGTCCATCTATTACTCCTCTTTAGACAACTCTGCTCCTCGGCCTCCTCCTCACAGGCTCAGCTGATACTAAATCACCTCAGCAGTTATCTCAGCCTGCAGGAGGGAGAGTTTGTGTGTGTGTGTGTGTGTGTGTGTGTGTGTGTGTGTGTGTGTGTGTGTGTGTGTGTGTGTGTGTGTGTGTGTGTGTGTGTGTGTGTGTGTGAATGTATGTGAGGTGTGGCTGCTGAAATACACAGAAATACTGATTTCAAATCACATTCTCACTTAATAGCTCATTATCTGTTGCTTTTCTCGCTGTCACTGGTAATTACTCATAAGTTAAACTTTCATCATGAAGGAAAAAAAGAAAAGGAAAGGACAAATTTTACAAGCGTAAAAGTGCACTGATGTGCAGCATGACTCAGTGACATCTGTAAAACAGGGGTGAGAAAGGGGGTGAGGGGTCTCAAAAGTACAGATCTGTAGTATTTGACAAGAATGTTAATTGAAAAGGGCATCAAAGATAATTAGTTTCTGAAATCTCAGTCTCCAGTGTGTTAAATTAGGATTACATTTTCCAAGGCAAGAAAATGATTAAACAGACACTCGGACGTCTCGGCCAAGAACATATTTTACATGTAATGACTTTTGAGTCCACAGGTAAGTCATCGTGCTGAGTCTGTCCGAGTCATTACAGAGAGAAAGGTGACATGTAAGTCTGCACTCCGACATCTAGTTAAGCAGGTATCATCTCACATTTCCCTTCTGCAGGTTTTCCAGGTCATTGTCGAGCTGTTTAAGAAAAAAGCATCTCACCCTTTGAACAGATGGAAACTACACCATTTTCTTACTTGTTCAGTTCTGTAGGATATGCTTCTGCTTTAACAGCAGCTTGTAGCAGGACAGGTCATTTCTCCAAGCCAGCCCCGGTTGCAGAGCAGAAGAGGACATACCTCATCAGTTGTAGTCCAAGACAAGTGGACAAAGAGTGTCTTTGTGGGATGAGACACTCACTGAATATGCAGCAAATCAGATATAATCCAAACTAATTTACTTCTAACTTCTTGGTAATTTGTATATTTTCCTAAGACCATCTCATAAACTTGAATCACGCCCATTTGTATCAATTTCAGCCCCACCCTACATTCTGCTTTGTCCCGCTGGGTTTTCAAGCACGCCTCGTCTCCGGTTAACAGACAAGCCCATGTCGTTGTATAAAGGCGTAGAAAAATGTCGCATCCATCTTTCCTAGTGGACCGACGTCAAGCCCACTTTCATATGAGGAGTTTGTTTGTGTGACAAACAGCCCTGGAGCGAGCCAGCAGAGCAGATGAGGGGCAGTGGGAAGGATGCGGACCATTTTAATATCAGGATGATGGAGACACTACTCTGGTATTCCACAGAAGGGCCCACAGCCAGATTGCCTCTTTTGAGAAATGAATTAAGCTCACCCCCACCACCACCACCACCTCCAACAGGAGACAGGAAGTGTACAAAAATGAACTGAATTAAAGCAAAAGTCACGCAGGTGCTGCTATTTGTGGAAAAATGATTGATGGCATGCAAGATCAGGATTTCCTTTAGTAGAGTGATTCATGCCTGTCCTGAAATAACAGTAATGTCATTCATTGCAATACATTTGCCCTGGTTTATTTCACATAAGACCAGGCCACTGTGTGCGTGTGTGGGTGTGTGTGTGTGGGAGGGAGTTTCTAATCTCTATTTATCCACAGAAAGTTTGCTCAGCACTTAGGGTCTTTTTGCAGTGTCCTCTGCTGAACATATATCTAGTTTAAAACATTCACATATATGCATTTTCGAAACCATTTGAAAGTTATACTGTGTCAGCTGCAGAACAGTTCAAATGAATAATAAAAAAAAAGGAATAAGCCCCTGATAAATGCATCATGGTAGTATTTGCTTGTACTAAAAGGGAGTATTTACAGGTTATTTTGCTGTATGAAGATCAGCTTTTCTATTTTAAACACATGATGTGACATTATGAAATCACCACAGTTGCTTGGGGAAAAGCCCGAAAGGAGCCACTTTTATTGGTTGACACTTTGTGACAAAATGAGTGTGTACTTAAATCATAGAAAGAAAAAAAAATCATTAGGAATAAAGACCCAAACAGATGCTGATCAACTGATCTTCAGGGACAAAGTGAGGTCTTGTTTGCCTGTTAGAGCTGATGCTCCATAACTAAGACAAGAAAGATGAAACAAGATCCGCACATGTACACACGGTACTGTATGCATACAAACAAACAGCACAGGAGGGTAGGTGTACTAGGTGCCCTGCCACAGCTGACTGAGTCGCTGAGTGGCAAGGTCAAACCGATTTTGGATGAGTACGCTGGGCATCACTGAACCAGGCACTGACGGGGGAAGTGGGGATGCATGTGCATGCTTGCAAGCACCCACACAAGCCTGCAGGGGATTTCTCTCACACTACCACACACAGACACACACACACACACACACACACACACACAGTCACTTCTAGACACAAACAAGTAAACACTTACACACACACACACACACACACACACACATACACACAGAGCAATGCACAAGGGCAAAGAAGCCTCCATGATTAAATTGGTTTATTTAAGAGGGGGAAAGCAGGGTTGGCAGTCAGAGAGAAAAGGCAGATAGGGGGTAAATACATTTAAATGCATTTGTATGGTTGGGTGGGGATTTGAGGTTAGAGAGAAACCATTAAATGCAAGTTTTTTTTTGTAATTATTTGCAGGCCAAAAGTGCTGGAAGAACATAAGGCAAAGGGTCATAAGAAAACACAGATAATATATATACACAATTAAATGTTTGGAGGCAACAAATATAAAAACATCCACCGCTAACATAAAGAAATACATATAATTAATACGCTGCAGAATATTGGTGCATGTGACAGACTTGCTCACACACAAATGCAGTCTTCACACAGTAATAGTCAGAGACAGGCTGGTGGTTAAGGCTGGAGCAGTTCCCAACTGCCTCTTTGACAGGCAGCTAAACCGCATTAGCAGAAACAATGGAGCACTCAATCTCTTCCACGTTCTCTGGGGAGTCCCACAGAGGGGTAGTGGGGTTAGAGGAAGGAGATTTAGCCTAATATGCATGTGGGGTGTGGGGGTGTGGCGGGAGCTCAGGCTTTGGCTTGACCCCGATTCCACATGCCTGTCTGACAGCTGGTAATTGAGGAATAGCAAGGTATAGGCCGGTACCTGAGTCAGATAAGTAATGATCTCCTCGGGTCATTGACCCCAGTTCATTACATTTAATCTAATCTGAAAAAATAAATAATAAAATTCACGTATGAGGCCCTCCAGGAGTGGGTCGGCACTCATGACAATGTGTCAGCATTCGTGCTGAGAAGTGTCAATTCCTGACTACTTGAAAGACAGAAACGGCAAGATGATTCTCGTGGACCAGTCACAGCTGCTTCAAATGCCTGACTGCCCAGGAAATTATACCACAATATGGGAGTGTCTGCCTCCCAGCCTTCCTGTCTGCTTACCCGTCTGTCTTTCAAGCAATATTGATTTCTTCTTTTCTGTACATTGGGTTCAACGGAACAAACTAAACTCAGCATTGCCGTATCTTATTATTGTTGATATGGCAAATACGTTGTTCAGCCGACACAGAACATTTGGAATTGTGTTTTTCATGACCCGATGAATTCAGGTCCAGTATTTTCCTCTCCATTAGCACAGCTCTATCAAAACCTGAGGGAAATATCTTTAGCAGCTAAATGCTCCACAAAGTTCTCTGGTCGGGTTCCAGCTTTGTTGGCGGTGGACATGCAGTATGGATTTTCACTGGTTTTTTTCTTTAAAAAAAACCAAGCTGCTGTGCCTAAAATCAAGGACTGTAAGTACAGTCAGAAAAGTGAAGTTGAAGGTCATGACAGTAGTAGAAAGAAGTAAAACAGACATAGATAAAAACTTTGACCGAGTGCTTGCAATGCCTGCACATTAACTTGTGTTCATGTTTAGCATAGCTTAGCAGAATAACAGAATACTGGCAAAAGGAGCAGCTGGTCTCCTTTCAACAGCCAGCCCACATAAGTCAGCTTTACAGGCAAAATTCTTGTGAGGATATACAGTTCATCCAGTAAGAAGGGTCATTATCACACAGATTTCTCAACAGGTGGGACACCGAGCAAAGCCGATTCTCTGGAAGTAGATGAGTGAGCGGGGAGGGTTGTCAGCTTGCTGAGGAGGGATCAGCTATCATCTCATTCAGGGAGAAGTCCACCAGAAAGGATGGAAAATTGCATCAGCAGGATGGTGGGAATAAGACAACAGCAGGCCATCTGAGAGTACTGGATATGATGAAAGATCCCCTCCAACATCTAACAAATAGACTCCCTTCATGGCATATTATTTTTCCAAGATGTCAATAAATTATTCAGGAAGTTGAACCAAACAGTCATGTGTGGGACGAAAATGAAATGCCCTCCTGCGCAAGAAGAAAACTTTTAAAGCTGCTGATAGCCTTTATATACAGGCTGCTGTATGAACACAAACATGACCCAACACCACACAAAGACAATCACATTCCTCTGACCAGGAAGGAAGCTCTGTGTAAACCATACATCAAAGTCTGGTTGCCTGTCACAACAGCCGACTGGCAGCTGACCTAGCCAAGCAGCTTAAGTTTCCACACAGTCTTAACCAGCCGTGACCGTTATTCATCAAGTATCTCAGGATGCTGGAACCTTTTAGTGTTCCGGCACAAGAAGTACGTCAAGTACCAGAAGCTTGTAATCAGGGAGCAGAGGGAAGCCTGGTGAACTTACTGTGAGGTGGACTGCTAAGGATTTGGAAGGCATTCACTATGCAAAGTGCATATGTTGCAGAGAGTCATGTCTTTGATCATCTAAATCTGGGGTTGGAAAGGTTTTGATCACTGAGTCAGTTCAAGAAACTAGCATATGATTGAGGTCTACTCAGGAAAAATGCACACATACAACCCTTTCAAACTCTCCATTGCTGAATGACTTTAGATTACTTAGCAATCTTGGGAGCCATCCAACTTCAAAAGACACCAGTGAGTCCCAATCGGTTTGAACACACAGATGTAGAAGCCCCCAAAAAGGAGCCTGAATATCCTTTTACAGCCAGAAGGTTCGTCTCTTGTTGGCCATAAAAAAAAAAGGAATGCAGGTTTAAAGCACTGTTGCACTAAATTAATTTGTCAACCTTGAGTGGGGTGACACTCTTTTGTAAAGTCTATACTGCACCATGATACCACATAAACTTCAGGTTTATGTAAATGTTTTTCAAAACCTTTCCAAAAAACACAGAAGATTCCCCAGAAAACGGCACCAAACCGTTAAATGATTCACAGTCATCCGATGGTTCCCGTGTAACCTAACTTCAACTTGGTCCGGTGTTGCAGAGCTCCTCGTCAAAATGATATACGAGTCATGACATGGCTTGCTTTCTCTATCTCTCCATCTCTCCCTCACTCCTTCTCTCTGTCTTACTGCCCAACACGTTCCCATCTCCTACATTAGATAATGCACACCCCACCATGTAAAAAGCAATAGATTATTCTCAATTCTTGGTGACAACAGAAAAGAGGGGGGTTGGATTGTAAAGAGTACTGATGGGGAGGCTAATTTAAGCAGTTTGGAAATGCTGGAGAGAGAGAGAGAGGGGTAGAGAGATGGAAAGGTTTCAAAGTATATTTATGCATCAGGTTTCAGAGCGTGCATTGTGGGGCACAAAATGCCCCTTCCCTAATTCACTCTTCTTCTCCTGCTACCTGTGTAAATCTCTTCCCAGCACTAATGAACTATTATGACAAATACGAGAGAGTATTTACTGTGTTGACAGAGTCTGCGCTCCTCTATCCCCGAGGGCCAAAATGAGTTATAAATTACCTTCTTTTTCATTTCTCTTCCCCCTGCCTCCTCTCCTTGCCTGTTTCCAGTTGTAACTTCTTTTTATGCCAGTTCTACAGCCATATGGGGAGTGACATATGTATCCCCCATTTGCTCCCACAGAGCGGCTGGGCTGCGGGTCGCTGTTATGTTCTGTATGGTATATAGTTAGCAGACCCTGCAGTGATGTATTGGGTGTAATGACCAACAGCGTTTGTTGAGATTAATTGATACTAATGGCGAACACAGTTAGCAGTGAGTGATGGCTGCTGCACCGCAGACACACTGGAGGACTAGACACAAATCAAGTTGTGACTGTGCTCCCACTGCAGCAACAAGCCCCGTCTATTCAGCTATACCGTCTAAAAAGAAAAAAAAAAAGAAAGCAGTGCTGGACCATAAAAGCAGCGTCTCTGCCAAAAGTCAGATGGGAGCTTAGAGGAGGGTCTGGTTGTTAAAGTTTATTATTGGAAAAATGGCTCTTATTTAGTTTAAAGTTATAAACACCGGCTCAACAGCAACAGCTGGAACAGGTACCTCTCGGGTGTGAGTTGCTCTAAAGAAGATCAAAGACAGAAATAAAACAGAAAACGCATTATCCAACTCAAACTTGTGATTGCAATTTCAAACTGAAACGCTGACAGGAAGTGATGTAAATAGTGAACGTGCAAAGAGAGAAAAGGCGAGCATAATCCACCCCACAGTCACAGCTTTGCAGGATTCTTCAAAGAAGAGTTAATATAAGGCATGGAGTCGGGGTTGTAAAAATAACTCTCTCCTGTGCAGCTAAAAGGTAACTTAGAGTTGGGAAGCTATGTGAGCTGGAGGTATGGAAGCAGGAGAAGGGTTTGCTTCACGTTGCCTTATCCAGTATCAAAATGTCAGCAAAAACTAAGCCAAGATGTTCTGAGCTGTAAGTGCAAAATAGCTGAACTTCACTGGAGTTTCTCAAATACTGACAACGTCCTTGTGAATTCTGTCTTCGTAGAACGACCAATAAAAGACAGCCAGTGCGGAGAGACAGAAGCCGTAACCTGATCGAGCACATTAATCCAGGCTGAACATCAGGAAATAAAACCTGCAGGATTATTTGAAGAGTTTTAATTGCAACAGCAATATCACTAAAATATAAATTTTTTTAATTATGTGCTTAAGATTTTTGGCAGCCAAATGTTTCTGGCATTTCGATAATTGCCAGTTCCCCCTTCCACCCTTCAACACATTGACTGCACAGTAATTTGATTGAAGCCTTATCAGTTTGAGTCATGTCACTGGTGCACTGTGGGATAAACTGATCATCTTTCCTGAGCTTCTGCTTCTCTTAATCACAAAATGTGACTTGACAACTATTTGAAAAATAGTCATCCACACACTGTAGGCATGGGTGACTCATCCAGTATGACTGCCAATCAATCACAAGGAGGCTGGTTGAAAAAGGTTTCCTTCTTCCCCCCGATTACTCTCTCATTGCTCCTCTTCACCTCCTGACTCATAACTCATTCTCTTCAAATGTAACCCCACCTCAGAACTGAACCACTAAGAGCATGTCATTGCTCTTCATCTCTTCCTGCTGATTGACTGACAGCTCTGACAACACGAGGGGTTTGAGGAGTAACTGTCATTCTCCCACTCCTCTTACTCACACAGTCTACTTCTTTTCCCCCTCCCAGGAGAACTAGGATCCCACCATCCCTCTATGTCAGCACAGTCGCTGCAGTCTTTGACTCATTAGCATAATATTCCCATTCTCTTGCTGCTTCACTCCTCGGGTACATCAGACAAAATGCTCTGGGAATAATACTGGGATATCCTCTGTTCAGGCACAGACTTCTTCTCATCCTCATGCATACACACCAGAGCCTTCACAGATATCCTTGTAAGAACACTGCATGGACTTCCATTCACCTGGAGACTAGAAGCCAAACTCTGGTGGGGGGGGCTACATGAGATCCAGAGTAATGGTGCAAGAGATGAAGTGTAACACTGTTTACATGGCTGACTGACTCAAATCACTTACCCCAATGATCTATAATGTGTTTATATTCTAACACTTTTACTCTAATATGACAGTGTATTATCCGACTGAGTACGTATAAAAATGTGTTTTTATGTACTCCTTTCCACTTGAATGAAACTCAACTTTTCCCGCATACATTACATGATAAATGTCACCAGTATAAGAACAGTCACCTGCAATGCCCACAAAAAGGCATAATCCTTACTCAAGTGTCAGCTAAAGGTAATGAAAGAGCTGGAGGGCTGACTGGAGTAGTGTCAGGCAGCTGTAGATTGTGTGGCAGAGTCGGTGTAATTGCCTAAACTCCACTAAGTGCCTGAAGCTATCCATCTAATCTGGAGTTAAAAAAAAAACAAAGCAAAAGAAAAAAAAACCTAATTTGCTCTTGTACAAGTACATAAAAGGAGTGATCAAGAAGTAGTCTCGTTTAGCACGTTAATGCTACTCTGAGTGACCAAAACTCAGCGTCGACTACTTGCAGTGGAACCAGGTGAAAGCCTTAATTGATTATCTTCAGCTGAAGGTTTTTCCCTTTGAAGCAGCAGCAAGAAATACTGAGCATGTATTAACAAGATACAGTGTCATCACTGGAGAGACGCAGGCTGCAACTTAAGTTTTTCAGGTACTCTTTTAATACATGAAGTCTTTATTTCCCTTACTCTGGCGCCTTCTTGAATTAAAAGAAAAATAAAAGTAAGCTACCTTTATCGGATTTCAATAAGTCATTTAAGGAGATGGGCAGGTGCTGATTCACTTTTCCTATAAGATGCTGAAAAATAACCCCACATTCAGGGGTACATACAGCCTTTTTACAGTCAGGATTCTCATTATCAAGTTGTTTTTGTGACATAATGCATGACCCAAAAAGGCACAAGAGGACTGAAGAAAGCAAGGGGAGGAAGAAGTGAGGCCAAAACGTGACCTTGCAAGCCTACAAATGCGCTAAAAAAAAAAAATCAGTAGGACAGGAGGTCTGTCTTCCTGTACAGCTGATTGGCATGCTGTTGCTGCTGCGTCACTTTCAGGATGTGGAGGACTTACTTGACTCCATCCAGCAAGGACAAGAGAAATGAAACAATATGTCCTACAGCTCCTGAATGTCAATTATGGACCGCTGCTGTGCTATGTCGCCCCCTGCTGATGACTTGGACCATAAATCATTGGATACGAGATTAAACCTTCAGCAGGAGGAATGCTGGCCAAGCTGATAACTTGTCATTATATATAGCAAACCCTGAAATCATACAAGCATTGAGAAAAAAAACAATCAAACAAGTATGGCTGAAAGAACAATTCCCAACCTACTGGCAGCCTCACTTCTTCATGATATTATTCAGTGCAAATATGAAGAGTCCCCTGTTTGTTTCTGATGGTAAGACAAACAATTTATCTCCGGAAATGTCAGTGCGGCTTGTCAGGTGCAGTGACCAACAGGTTACTTCATGCAGGAAAGGAAGTTTACAGCTGGAGTTGATGAGGCCTAAAATTGACTGTCATTCACAAATGAATGAGGATACCAGTCTAGTCTCAGCACTGGGAACGGCTGTGGAAGTGTCCCATCACAAATATTTCATGATTTTTCACTAATTTGAAGTAACTCCACGCAGATATCAGTGCGCACATCGTGTCTCTGCAGAGCTTCTGCAATGGCTTTTTCTGCTGCTGGAGAGTAGAATCTAACAAACAGGCTACTCAGAAAGTCATATATACTACCAGTCAGAAGTTTGGACACACTTTTACATTGAATCTAATGGGAAAGTGTGTGCAAAGTTTTGACTAGTAATGTATGTATATTTATTTTTATTAAAACCAGTTGAGATAATTAAGATTTGGGCTCTGTACAAATGAAAGGATTTGCAGGTCTTAGGCCCACTTTGACCAGGAGACACTAGTACACAGAATCAACGTTTAAAAAATATTTTTTCTTTTTCTTTCTTTTTTCTTTCTTACAAAATGTAGAACAATGGACTCCACATGGCTTGGAAATGGCCTCATAACCCTTCCCAGACTGATGGACAGCAACATTTCCTTCTCTCAGGACAATCCTGACACCTATTGGGTTAACACACACTAACATTAAAGCCCCCAAACGTCTGCCTTGGATATATAATTAAAAACAATGTTTTTATTGATATCTAATCCCTTTACTGTTATGTTTTTTATAATATTAGAATAAGACATTCAAATGTACCTGCTTGGGTCTGCATACATGGTAGCTGCCATATTGGTGCTACATGTTTACTACAGTGTGATGAGCCTCTGAGCTTTAAAAGTACAGTACCAGCTTTGCTGATGAGTGATTAAACACTGTTTGGTATTATACCTTAAAGGGCACATAAAGGAAGATTGTACATGCATACACAAATTTAAGTCACCTGTACTGCAGTCATTGCTGATCCTGAGGCAACTGGATAGACTTGCAGATAAAAGACCCGACAAGGACACGTGTTCTCTGAGGGGCCATCCTGAGCCTGGATAAGGTTAAATAGTACCCACCAAACACCAGCATCTGCATCAACAGTCAGGAGGTGACTTCAGGATGCTGGTCTTGGATGAATTGCAAAGAAAAAGCCATTACTCACGCTGATCAATAAAAAGAAAAGAACTGAAATGAGCAAAGCAGAAGAGACACTGGAACCAGAAGACAAGAAGAACATAGTCAACATGTTGAAGCCATCACTGATCTCTGGGGCATTTTTAGAGCTGATAAACTAACAAACAGCACAGAATAGAAGAGACACTGAGGAAAGAAAGCTATCACAAGATTTGCCTGATTTTGTGGACACTGGGGCCAGTTTCATCCAACAGCTAGAAAATGAAATATACCTTAAACATGTGTCAATAATTGTTAAAAAAAAAAAAAAAAAAAAAAAAAAAAAAACAGGAATAGTATCCAGCACAGTGTCCAGGTGTGAACCATATTTATGTATGTTGGAGCTGCTTGACAGTGAGGTGTGAAGGAAGACTCCATCAACTGGAAACATTCATTCATTCATTTATTCATTATCCTAACCGACGAAGTGTCGCAGGGAAGCTGGAGCCTATCCCAGCAGTCTCTTGGGCGAAAGGCGGGGTACACCCTGGACATTTGATGCCTGACAATTCAAAACACAACCAGCAGATGGCAGCAGATCTTTTTTAAAGTATGCTCAAATCTTAAACTTCATCATTCACATGACAAGGGCAACGCACCAGAGAAAGATAGAGGGGGGGGAAGAAAAAAAGAGATGAAAGATCATGTCTCTGATTGGCTGAAAGTTTTGGTCTTTTTTCCCCACTTTTCTGAACTCCTTATAAAACTTATGATGGTGCAAAAAGCTTCATTCTTTTGAAAAGCGTGTCAGAGCTCATTTGATGGAATCACTAAATTGGATTGGGAAAGTCAGCTTTATACTGGATTAACTTGTTTAGTGGACCATCAGATCAAGATCAGAATTTTCAACATTTTCTTTGTTTTTTGTCATTTTTCTTTGCTTTGGTTTTAAACTTAATAACAGTTTCTTGCGTCAAAACAAGTGGTCTTTACACTCCCTTTGCACCATGGCAAACTCTTGTCTGCAACTGAGCGGCTTTCTCCTTAGTTTCCTCGGCTGGATCGGTATCATGATTGCAACGTCAACAAACGACTGGGTGATTATGTGTAAATACGGGCTGAACACCTGCAAAAAGATGGATGAGTTAGGAGCCAAGGGACCCTGGGCGGACTGTGTCATCTCCACAGCACTCTACCACTGCGTGACCCTAACTCAGATCCTTGACCTGCCAGGTAGATACTATATAGTAAAAAGCAAAATGTTCATTTTTTCCTTTTCCTTTCCTTGCTTTGCTAAATGTTTGTGCACTTAATGTCGTTGTCATGTTATTTTTACTTCTTACTATTGAACTTTGCTGACTGAATCGAGGTGACTTGTCATTAGTATTTAGCTCGTGTCATTTTTGACAACACAACCTCATGAAAGATTTTTCTTTGTTTTCCTTTATTGTCTCTACAGCCTACATTCAGACAACCCGAGCTCTGATGGTTACAGGATCTATCCTAGGTCTCCCAGCAGTAGGAATCATTGTTATGTCCATGCCCTGCATAAGCCTTGGAAATGAACCCCAGAGCTCCAAGAACAAACGTGCCATCTTGGGAGGTGTACTGATACTTATAGTTTGTAAGTTTGTTTTATTATTTTGCAGGTTGACGTGTTAAATGCTGTGTTTAGAGAAAATGTAACTGAGACTGTGAGTCCCTGACATGTTAACACCAACATCTCCTCCAGACTTCCCAGTTATGACCTCGCCTCTAATGCTTACAAGCTGCAGAGAGCAGGGGATGTTGAATATGACCGGTTTCCTCCCGAGGGTGGACACATACGCACACATTCACACTCACTCATTTATATGTTCCTGTTCCATTGAACCCTTCCCCTCAGACCCCATCACATTCCTGTTGTCCACCTACTCTGATCCACACCCTCTCTTTGTCCTGAGCCACATGGGAATTCCCTCCCTGAGCAGTTTGCTGATGAGAAATATTTCACTTCTGCTGATTTCACCATTTCTGAAAACAGATTTTAGCACCTGCATCTGAATTATTATAGCTTTCCTTTTTCCAGTTTGTTTTCCAGAAGTGATCACAACCTCTGACTTGGTAAAGTGATGTTTGCATACATGTCATGCTGCCTATCATGGCGGTTTTTTTTTTTAACGGAATATAAAAAAAAGTTCAGCTTTTATCCTCTTGTGTATCCAACCTCCCAAAAAAAAAACATATTTTATGGAGTGTAAGCAACACTTGATGATATTTTTCTCGATTTACCCTTAAATAGTGGTGTTATGGTTTCATGCTGTTGCTCCTGTGTATGTTTGGATAAGAGCCAAACATGTACCAGAAAATGTCTCTGTCAATTGTACTTAGAGAGTAATTTCACCGCACTGCTCCATCCATAGAGTTACACTCACTGTGACTGCATGAGTGTGAATGGAAAGTCCAGTATTCAGATTAATTACACTTCAAACTTCAAAAGATTATTTAATAGATAAAAAAAACAAAACACATAGTTGGCTGATTGTTTGTGGGGGAAAGTTTAGCTTAATCGCAAGTAACAGTGAAAAAACAAGGTGTGATAAATTAAGATAATAGTCATTGGATTCTATCGAATGGCAGTTTATGAACCAATGCTATTGGCTACCTGCCCCCGCTTACCAAAATGTTTTTTATTGGAAGTGGACAACAATCATTTAATCCCAATTTATACCTACGTCAAAACATCAGTATTTTTACAGCAACACAAAGCGCTTTACACAGCAGGAAAAATGAAAAACAAGATAAGGTTTTTGTTGCAAGATGCATCTTTGTGTGTTCAGCTGCTCATGTAGAAATCTAAGTTTTAGCAGTGTGTCACCACCTTCTGCCATCAGGTTGCAATCAATGGGTTGCCCTTTCATTTTTGTTTCCCCCATCTTAATCCTCACCAGGCTTCATACTGAGCAAACAGAGGAAATGTAGCATCTTATCTATTGGTTTGTGCTTTCATACAGTACTGGAGGCATTCTGGACAACCACAGACTTTAAGTCGTCATTTAGTGAAAACATTTGGATATATTTATTTTAAGAGGTAACACCATTTTAATCTGAACATATTTTTTGTCTTGTCCTCCTCAGCATTGTGTGGTATGGTGTCTACCGTCTGGTTTCCCATCGGCGCCCACCAGGAGCAAGGCCTCATGTCATTCGGCTTCTCCCTCTACACTGGATGGGTGGGCACTGTTTTCTGCTTGTTGGGTGGATCCATCCTTACCTGCTCATCAGAGTCATCCTCCTCCCGCTCCTACCAGGAGAACAACCATTTTTACTATTCCAAGCAGGGGGGTGGCAACCTGCCAGCTGCCTCCTCCACCAATCATGCCAAGAGCGCCCACGTCTAAGTTGGGACCGATTCTGAAACCTACATGAATGTGAAGGAGACTGTGTTTTTATGTAAAATAATGCAGAAAAGCAAACAAATGCCTATTTGACTTAAGTCTAATTCATTATGCGTGTCTTCAGTTGTACTGGAGGAGAAAGAGACACGTTCACACTCTCACCCATTTGGATTATATTGAGGAGCAAAAGCAAAAAGTTTGAGTAAATGATCACACTGAAATCCAGATGTCAAAAGACTGTATTGCGTGAGCTTTCTTTCTGTTCTGCAGAGCTCATCTTTCAGCCACTTCATGTTGGGTGTGGACTCACCCCACTGTTACTTAATATACAGTATTCTAAATAATGAGCTTTGTTTTTTTTTTTTTTGGTTTTTTTTTTATCATGTACCAAAAAATGAAATTGTATCATTGCTTTTGTTGAGTATGTTTTTTTTATTCTTTTATTTCAAAATGGCATAACTATGTATTGTTTTGATTAAAGCAGGGTATGGCAGTATTATAGTTTCATATTTTCCATGTACATTGATTTTTCTCTTGACAGTATTGTCCCGTTCTTAAGAGACAGACTTGATGGAAGTATTATAGCACTGCCTTTCCAAGGCCTCTCAGCGTGATCAGAAAATATAGCAAGAGAGTTTTATCCAGCAGTGTTATGTTCTACATTGAAGTCTCTGTATTTGCACTGTAATAACTTATTGTACATTTTACCGTTCAACCCTCTTTTCCTTACTAACTTCTGTTTTAGGTATGAATAATTACATGGCATAAAAAGCATCCTGTATGTCTGTTAGTGGAGCACCAAAGTATAGTGCTTGAAAATGCCTGTAGATAAAAGCTTATTGTGCCCTGTGCACCAAACCAGCATCATGCAGATGAGCTTCTTTCTGAAGAATCTACTGTAGGTTAGGTGGATGTTCTTCCCAAGCTGAGAGGACCTGGGATTTCCAGCACAGATCAGGAGAGATGCAGTGTCAATTATGGATATTTATTGTTTCACAGACGTGCTACCATTCCATTTTTTTTTTTCAAACAATAAAGCATTGAATGAATTAAAACTTTGTCTCAAGCCAAATGTTTTGTTTCCGCAAAAGCAGAAAGAAACGCAATGTGTGTGTGTGACGAATGGCTATCACTGCAATACGTATGTGGTCCGAATTTTGATACAGTGAGGTGACACACACTAGTCAACTAATTTACAGTATGTGTGTGTGTTTGCATCAGTGTTAATACGTATCTGAAGACAATGGGAAAACATTATGTTCTGTAATGTAATGTGCTGCTGTGACCTTGAGAGAGATAAGCATAGAAGAGTTTGTCCCTAAGACTGAAAACCACACACTCCTTTATCAACCCCAAACACACAGTATGCAACTGAGGGAGATAACTGTGTCCAACGTGTGCGCTCTATTGCTCATATCAAGGTCACTTGAGTCATTTCTGGTGACATGTACTAACTTACTGTCCTCAAGTCATCTTAAGACAGATATAAACACACAATCATTCAGTTTTTATCTCAATCTTTGCTCTTTATTTTGATGATTGTCACTTTTCATCTGAACTTCACGTCTGTGAGTGCAGGTGTGTAATCATGTGTGTATTCCCTGAAATGCGATGCTGTTCCAGGCATGGAGCCATCCAGTCCACAGGAGGCCACGTGGGAGGGTGGTGAGCAAACAAGCTGTCTTGTATTGATGAAAGAGACTTGTAGTGCTATGATATACTATACTTTAACACTGCTATCTAAAACTGCTGTTTACCATCAACAAAGCTGACTGGATGTTCAAAGAGAAGATGTCATTATTTTTTAATCTTCTCTTTGAAATTTGCCCAAGGTAAATTCAAAACGCTGCGATACTTTATCTTTTCCAACAATTATTTTCTGATGAACAATATAATTATCTGTTGAAGGGTGTCCCACTGTCCGTCAGTGTGCGTTTTGTTTTGTTTTTTTACCTCTTTCACAAAACCACTGAAAGACCTTGCTCAGTCGTTTTGGGGTTTTTTTTGTTTTTTTTTTAACTCTGAGTGAAGTGGGTCCTCATCCTGATAATAGTCTATAGATTTTGTAATCATGAACAATAAAAAAACATAGTTAGACCCCTCAGTTTACTGTAAATCTGTAAAAACTCTGACCAATCCAAACATTCGGACCAAAATGGAGTTGTTCATTTTCTTGTATTTTGTAAATTTCTACTCCCAGCTCTCTACCTCCCACAGTGCATACCTGATTCCACACCCTGCATATGAATAGCACATTAGGAGGAAAATACAAAGTAGTTAAGAAGAAACTCGGACGGTAAACATGGCTGATAAAATGCAGGAAGGATTTCCCCAGATCAGTTTATTTGCCTCCTCCTGCGAAACAGAATATTATTGTTGGTGGAAAAAGCTGCAAACAAAAAAGCCTTGGATCACGCAATGAGCAAAAACCAGAGGGGAAGGAGCCAGGACAGGGTGCCACTTTCAATCTTGCTAGCTCCCCAACATTTCCTATCCCAGCTTTAAACATCAACCAATAATACTTTTTCCTTCTGAAGTGAAAGATAGGAAATTAAATTATACTGATACCAAGAATGTTCGAGCAACGCAGAGAATTTCCAAACAAGAGTCAAAGAACCCTGAACAAAACAAACTGGGGTTTTGTTTATTTAAATTATGCTGCAATTAGAGGTTCTTTTGGAAATTCTAATTGATTTGTCAATATCATACTGATTCTGAGTAGAAAAAATTCTATACAATCTTTGAAGAAATATGTCAGACAAATGTTACATTTAATTCAGACTTTTTAGGTTGATAATAGTATATTTGTCTGGGCAATACCCAAACTACCCAAACAGACATTGTCGCAAATGTATTGAGAGAGGTGAATAAATCATGTCACTCTAATGTTTGTTTGTAGTTGGAGCTGTCTATGGAGCCCAGAGATTTGCTTGGCTTTAGCATAAAAATACACATTTTAATGCTGCCTAGACCAATGCAAAAAATGTTTGACGTCACATTACCTGGTATGTAGTTATTGCAGCTGTAATATGTGCATGTAATGAAACTCAATATTAAACAGAGAACAAACAGCATCCCCAGACTTCATCAGATAACTTCATCTGGAGATGCCATATTTAATCTCTCTTTGTCTCCTCTGAATACTTTTTTAACAGCACTGCCTAGTAGTGTGGAGTAGCTGTCTAGGAATTGATTGGACATAATATTTATTATTTTCTGTCTTAGTGGAGTGTTTTGGAAAAAACTGCAGTAAAGTGTGCAAACAGGTTTGATTCTGCATGGTCCATCAAAACCCAGAAAGGTACAACTTGGAAATGTTCCAAAAGCATAACCTACTGCCGAAAAACAAAGTGGAAAAGTTGAAACAGAGGACATGTGCTTCCTGTTCAACTCCTGGTGCTTTTCCTGCAGATAATCTGTGTTTTTTAATCAGTTGCATCACCTAAAGTTTAGCAAAGCTAGCATCACGTTTAGCAGTGTTATACAGCTGCGCATGATTTACGCAGTCTTGCTTCACTTCTGATGTCTTTTGCTTGCAGCTCACAGTGCAGTTTATAGATTAACTCTTTAGCTTTTACACTAACAAAAAGACCAAAGAATAATGTTTTTTTTTTGGGTTTTTCCATTTGTTTTTGCCAAGAAGAAACAGAATAAATATTTTTGGCAGATGCTTGACATGTTAAAAAGAAGAAGTTAATAATAATGTAACAAAAGTGAAATTGGTTGAAATTTTGATTGAAATTTTGAACAGTAGTGTTTTAACAAACACTTATTATAACTTATTTTGTATTACATTCCCAAACTAATTAGACCAGATGGCTTAGGCAGGTTTATTATTACAATTTTGTCAAGAAATGATCAAAGACACTGCAAATTTACCTTAACCTAATGGTGGACCGGGACCTGGAGGGGTTAATGGGGCTGCACAAACTGCACCTGATGAATAATGTGTTTAACCTTGTATCTGACTGTCACTACAATTTGAAACATGACAACCTCTACCACTGACCATTATCACATTGCATCTGTGTGACTCCTACTTTACGGCACCTTTGCATTTGCCACAGTTTTCCTGCACGTTGACCAGTGCATAAAAATGGACTGTGACTGCAAAGCATGCTTGGAGCGACTTGTTTGTTTCAGATTGCAAGGGTTTAGTTTTTACTTTTTCCAGGAGAGTGAACTGTCACGCACTGTTATCGTTTGTAAAATATTTTTTGAAGAGCAGATACAGTTACCCACACATATCTAAACTCACACACAAGCATAATGCCGTTGCAAAAGTATATAATGTGTACGCACAATCATTTCATAAATGAATAAATGAGCAAGCCTCTGGTTCTTGCAATAAATAACTTTCATTGTTGCATGGAAGCAATATCAACAACTCAGCATAATAACCAAAAGCAAAAATAACCACACGTATGGAAGAAACCTCTTTTAAAAAAAAAAAGAAAAAAAAAGAAGAAAAAAACTTACAAAGCAACAATATTACACAACTCTGTGCCAAAATATACAGAAGAAAAAAAGAATATCTAGTAGTTGCAAGAGAAGCCGATCTCAACAAGTCCAACACACACCAACTGGACACTTGGCCACAGCGAACACAGAGTACAGGAGGAACACTAGACGCATTCTCTGACATAAAATAAACAAACAGTAGCTCATTTCAAAAGCAATAGTGACAACATTTGATTATGCTTGTACTTTATCCATCATAGAATTGTAACAAAATAGTTTCAAGATTTTTTTTTGCAGTCCGAAACCTTCTAAACTCCTACACACATCTATAGAAACCATTTCAAAACCCTTTAAAGCAAAAGATTAAGCCTTACAAATGAGTTTTGCTTCTCTAGAGAGACTGGGGTTGTTAAAAAATATAGTTTAAGCCGTTTGTCCCTGGCCTCCTCCTGATTAAACAATAGCTGATAAAGTGAAGACTAATTGCTCCACCCAACTCAGCCGAGCACACCCACCTGAGAAGGGCCTGTGGATGGGAAACAGCTGTAGAAAAATACTTTTCTTAATCCTCACTCCTCTTTTGGTACTTTACTTTTCATTATATTATGTCCGTTCAGGACAAATGTCTGTAATTATTAGATTCTAGAATAATACTTTCCATTTTTAATGAAATACTCGGACAGAGAATTTAAAAAACAATCATAGTTCTTTTGGCTTAAGTCATTCTGATACAAGAAAATCTATTCGTTTATGGGAAAACAACTCATTGGCAGACCATCCCAAAAAAAGACTCCTTGCTGTGTTGTTTGCTAAATACTCATTTGAAGAAACTATGATCTTCTACGCTTAAAGTAAAGAGACATAGTGGCCTTTGGCTTGCGGAGGGTTGTGGTTGAAGGGATGGATAGAAGGAAGTAGGCATACTGTAGGTGTTCAAGAGAGGACGTGACAGGAGATATCCCCCACACCAGTGTTTGCTACATGGTCTTGTCAAACGAAGCCTTGGTTCCTGTATCCAGGTAAAGAAACTAGTCTAAAAAAAAAAAAGAAGTGAACTTGGCTTGAAATTTTAAAGGGATACCATGTAACTTTTGACCCAAACATTAGCTTAATGTGAGAAATAAAGGTTCGATTTTTGAGGTGAGTATATAGTGTTGGTGCTCCGAGTGGGGCTGCGCTCTTCGGAAACCAGACACTGTAACTTTCAGAAGCGGATCCGTCTCTCATGGGAACATGTGACCTGTAATGCTTTGCTTTATGGCTCCCCCTCTATAAACACAGTGGGCTCTGCTTTGTGCTACTTTTTCCTCTTTTTGAACAAACGATTGTCCTAGCAGAACGAAAACGGTGTCTGAGGACGACAAAAAGAAAAGAGATCGCTCCAGAGGAAATGCACAAGTTGACCCTGGCAAAGAATACGCTGGTTGAAGTCTGGTGAAGAGCATTGTAGGTGCAAAACCCACTCTCCAACTTTTCCTGTTGTACAAACGTAACAAAATGTGATGCACTTTTTCACATCGTTAAGCCAGCACTATTTCAACACAATGGCAGTGAGTGTAAGCTGCGGGGTGTGTGTTTATTTTACTGTTTAGCAGAAGCTAAATTTGGCTACTTGGAACTAATTGGCTACAATCCGAATCTTACAAGCCTCACTGAACATTTCACGCAAGTTGTGCTGGTTTGCATTCAATATATGCATTTCCTCTAATTGACATAAAAATCGAAGGAGTAACAGAACGATTAACAACTGGCCTGGTTTAGTTTTATATGCTGTTCAGTAGGAAGCAGCATGGACAGAGATGGTTTAGTTTTAGCAACCCTAGCAGCTAAAAGTTACTTGGTATTCTTTTAAAAATAGGTTTGGATCTCAAAAAAAAGAAAAACAAAAAAGAACAAGAAACTCTTGTAGTTTCCAAGAATTACAAAGAAAATTTTCTGGACAGTGTTTCATTTTTGTCTGTTATGACACATATGTTACATTCTTCCAGAGCACAGAAACCAAGGCTCCCATGTATCAGAACCAGGCCTGCAAGCAGTTTGGTTTAGTGTCTGTTACATCCTGTTGCAGTCAGTCACCACATGCAAGTACAATATACTGTATAAATTCTGGGCCTCGTGCATGATAGCATGCTACACATTCACCAGACAGTCACATTGAGGCGCAGGTGTACAGTAGAACACAGACACACATCAAAACACCCACATCTGCACTTGTACATGCATCCACACAGCTTTTATTCAGACACACAGCAGAAAACATGGCGAGTAACTGTACAGTCCAGTATCAGTTTGGCTGAGCTGTGAAAGCAAAGCATTTGGATTTTTTTGGCTGAGTTAGAAGGTGATATGGGCAGGTAAGGGATTTTAGCTGAATAGTACAAAACACATCATAATGCATGTTTGGATGTGGATGGAATATAATGTGCAAATGCTTAAGGACACATGACAGAGTTTTGATAATAGACATTTGTGCAGAACTGCAGATTATGTTCAGCACCAGGAATTTTTTTAAGTATCTAGTTCTTCTCCATGTTTAGTGTTTAAGACATGCTTGAAGTGGATGGCTGACTTGTGGAAAAAGTTAAATGAATTCACAAAAAAAAAATTCCTTTGAATAGGTATACTGTGAAATTATTTCTTGAGGTGCTTTTAAACCACAAAAACAAACGAAAAAAATCGAAAGAATGAAACTGTTTTTGTTGCCATTTAATAAAATTAAATCTTAAATATTTTAATAAGATATATCTTCACTATAACTTGTATACACTTGCATTTGATTAACAATTAAAGAAAACAGTGTATCTTTTTATCAGTATATATATATATATATATATATATATATATATATATATATATATATATATAATGCTGGGTTTCAGCTGATTTAGTCGTGACATTACAAAATGCAGATGGCGTCGGGAAGTCAATGCAGCAGCACAGAATTTCCCTCTGCTGACTCAAAATGCCTCAATTCTGTGCTGTGTACAGTTATTGCAGCTGGTCTAATTGGGAAAAAGTTAAATGTACTTTGAGTCCCTAAAGTTGTGTGTCGAAAGAGGGTCAATTAAAAAAATAACAGACGTGGATCAACAATCTCTGGCCAAAAACAGGAGCAGCAGAAACAGACAAGTGAGAGAGTTTGCAGCGACCACCTTAAAAGGCAAAGAAGGGAAAGCTATTCAGCGGAGAGATGCCTTAACATCAAAAAGAGACAAAATAAATTATATACAAGTAAATCCATAAAAATGACTGTGGTTCATCCATTAGCATTAGCATAGCTGATTATTCTAAAGATTATTAATTAAAAACATGGCAGCAGCCTTTTAATGCTTTAAATCGATCCTTAATGGTTGACAACCTAAAATAAAATTATTGTAGTTTTTTCAGGCATTTAAATGCCTTCATTTGGCTTGTAGTATGATGTGAAGTCTGCAGCATGAGATAATTTGTGATATCGTGTTTGCGCAGGTAAATCCTCCAGATTCTACGAAAAGTTAGATTTATATAAACAGTATGGGCCAGATCCTAAATTTACACGTTTTGTTTTTAGGTTTTTGCCGTATCGCATTTGTGGAAGCCAGTAAAATCCCTAAGCGTATTCACTCTTATCCATTGCACTGTGTTGAAGCGAAGCAAAACACTCCACCGACCATCTGAATATCGTGTGTTTCAGACCAGATGAGTAAAACCCAGCAATTCTTAGTAATACAATTCTTTAAACCTAGTTTGTCATTTCTAGTTTCAGAAATTACAGACAAAAATAAAATAAAATAGGATTATATGGGAACTTTTAATCTCAGCAAAGGACCTTTTTAGTCTCGATGCTTCAGTTCCTGCATAATAATCAACCTAAACACCTCAAAATCGGCCATCATTTGCATATTGCAAATCATTTTACCTAACCACACCAAAGGTTGTTTTTTTTTTTGTTTTTTTTTATTGATGACGGTTGTGGTAGGAGTGGGAAGGGGGTGAATGCTTAGCGTGGCATCCTTAGATTTAGTGCATTAGACAAATAAGGCTTCCCTGGAAGGGACTGATGCAGCAACAGGGGGCACAAAGAAAAGGGTTACAAGGGAGACAATCAGGGCAGGCAGAAGCACCAGAAGCTATTGAAGGAGCACCCTTCCACTCCCCAAACAACATGACAACAAAACAATTTCTTATTTGGTTTATGCAAAAATCCCACACAATGCCATGACTGCATAAGTACAATACCTTTCATGTAAAATATTTTCTCTCACAGGTAAACTTTGTCGCCTTGCCTTAAATTCTTAAATGGATTCAAACCCACACTGCAGGTAGCTTTATGCCCGGTACAGAGAACTGTTAGCGCCCATTGTTTGGTTTCAGTCATTTTGACAACTACCTCAGGGTGCTGCAACAACAGGTATTGTATAAAGAGAGAAACTTGAGCATTAGCCACATGCATAAAAGTAAAAGGAGTTCGAGGAAACGACAGGATCACATATACAGGCTTGGAGCAGAATCACAGGGAGAAAAATAAAATATCTTGGTCACACATTACAGAAGAAAAAAGAAAAGGTGCTTAAAGGGACACAGAAGCATATGGACCAAAAGACCACAAACAGCTTACTGTTAGGAATAAAAGACTGAAAACCACTCCTCGGTTTTTTACTTGTGACTCTCCAAAGACAATGCCGAGCTCATGTTAAGGGCAGAATGACATGGTAAACTGATGTAGAGAGCTGAGTTGGAAGAGCAAAGGAGCAGTGGAAGCATGTTGACAAGATGTGAGAAAGAAGGAACAGAGAAGGAAATAACTGAGAAGGGTGGATAGATTTCATTTTGCAGATAAAATCCTTCAGTACAAAAAAAACCCCCACTTTCTTTAATGAACTAATAATATATTCCTTCCAAAGCACCAAAAATGAGCTTTAACCTCATTGACTGAGAAAAAAAGACACAGAAAAGACTGAAAACAAAGCATGGCCTCATCTCTACAAATTCTTCTTCAGCCGACAGACAAATCTCTTTAGGTACAAGGAGGAGCACACGTTTCATTGCACTATGAGTTGCAGGTGAACTGATTTTAAGCTGCATGCTTGGGCAAGGTGGGGATAAAAAAAAAAAAAAATGTACACACACATGAACAAAAATTCTGAAAACCCACTTTATACACACATAGGCGTAAGAACCAATAAAAAGGTTGAGTTTGAGTGCACATACAATAGAACCCCCCCCCCCCCCCCCCCCGCACACACATACATACACAGGCAAACTTAAAGTAGAAAACAGACAGAACCAGAGACTCACACACAGTAGATGAAGGCACTATTGCAAGCAGTCCAAGTACGATTTGTCACAAAAAACATGAACACCCTTTTCCAAACCCACTTCTAAGTCCCTTGGGCTAGATGTTTAGGGAGAGAATGGTTGTTTTTTCAGCTTTATAAAAGATTTTGAGAGCATGTGTAAAAATGTTTTTCCTCTCTTTGGGAAAAAAAGACAGCAGGAAAAAGTCAGACGTGGCCTCAGGAAGTCATTTGGGCTTGGCACGCTTTCCTCTAACTTTCCTGTCAGTCTGTGCTGAAACAGGAAGAGAGGTGCTGATTCATCTGCACTGTATCATCACCCTCCCCGCGTCTCATAATTCCTGCTGATAAACAGTTAAAAAGTTGCTCGGTACATGATGTCACTTTTTTCACAGTGCAGTGATCCACATTCAATCTAATCTCTTGCTTCGTCTGCACTTCTCTAACTGGCCTTTCTTCATAGGATGTTGACTTCAGTGAGTGAATAACAATGTATCAAGACACCCATGACCTTGAGGTCTGCATTTGTGTGGGAGTGATGTGCAAAGCGTAGTTGAATAATGTAAAAAGCAAGCTGTTACACTGCCCAGAAACAATCTAGCCCAAGGCTTAGATACAAAAACAAATACACACACATGCAAACATGCACACTCACACGCATACACACTATCATTCATGCACTCACACACTCTTTCCCTCCCTTCCCCAGGCAGCAAACAAGGCAGTACATTCAGGATAACACAGAGTCAGTCCCTTCAGAAATCCATTGGATCCTCCTCTGCAAGGCCATTATTAGCAATGGTTCTGCCGCCATCTTTTGATGGCAACCCATCATTTTCAGGTTTTGCCTTGGGGGGAGAGGTCATCCCCGACCCCCCATCTGGAGCACCCCAGGTGTCAGTGGTAGGTGGGTAGAAATCATCATCGAAGCCGCAGAAACCCTCATCCACACCTTGATCGTAGCGCTGGTAGGTGGAGGCATGCACCTCGTTTTCTCTGGCTGTGATCTCCAGCGTACTATTCCACATGCCGTAACCAAAGTAGATGAGCACACCTGAAGAGACACACACGACAATGCACTCACATGTACAGTCATGCAGCACATACATGTGTGGATAAAGTATAATCCCCCTGCAGATCTTTGCATGTCAGCTTAAACAAATGCAGGGATAAATATTTCAAAAGATTCTATAATTGTATTAATGAAAACATAATAATAATATTCTATTCTACAGTCGTTTAGCAGACCCTTTAATCCAAAGTGACTTACATATGAGTGAGAACAAAACAAGCACGAAATCAAACAGTAGAGGACATCGTCGGAAGGTGTACTTCCTACTAATAATATTAATACTAATAATAATACTGGAAATAATAATAAATAACACTGCATTGAAACCAACTCAGTTATTCAGTTTCAATTAAGTTATGAGAATCCGCATGCCTAACTGTTTTGCATTCCTATTTCTCTCATTTTATTGCAGATAACGCAATATAAAATCTTGGCTTAATGTTAAATATTAGCAACGTTGCTGGTTAAAAAGAATTCATTTACCAAGCGCTACTGGTATATTAACCCCATGGACAAATTTGTATTTTTCTTTGTTTCCTACAATAAATCTGTTACATAATTCCACAGGCCAAAGGATAATCCAGAATACAGATGATTTTTTTTTTTTTTTAACTTACAGATATTGTTTCTATGAAAATCAGTTTTTACTACTAGTTAGTTACGAGTAGTTGCCATTGTGCTTTAGGTTCTCTTAATGTAACATAAATTACTTAATTTTATCAGTTAAGTAATTTGATTTAGTAATCGTTGCATGTGCAATGATTAAGATGAAAAGGCATTTATCCTTTTTTAACTTTAAAAAAAAAAAAAAGGAAAGTGGTGTGCGTTACTTTTGCTTTGTTCATTTCTTTTGTTTATAAATTGACCCAAAGAACAACAGCTTTCACATTTCCTAATTTAAATCCAAATGAGATAAACAGACTAAAATCTTTTCAGTTCAGAGGCGCCAAGTAGTTTTTATAGTTTAACACTATTTGCCTGCATATAAACATGTAAGAAACTGAAAGAAGAAAAATAAGAGGAAGTGAGGACCTTAAAGAATGATTTACCATCCAATCTGTCTGTGAAATACAAAAAAAAAAAAAAAAAAAAAATCAGACCCATAAAGTGAAGACATCCTGATGGTTGACTGACAAATTGTCGCTATGTGATATAATGAGGCAAATCACATAAATTCCTCTTTAAAGGCAAGACAAATACAGATACACAGACAGACACAAGCGACAGAGCAGAGGAACTTTAGGCCCCCTTGTTGTTCCATAAAAAAACAAACAAAGCAAGAGAAAGAAACCTCCTGGAAGTTTTCCTGTCACAGTGAGACAATAAGAAATTAATCATTTTCAAGAGTGATCAAATTAATCTCTGTATTATTAAAAGATAACTGAGATGAGTTTGTGTTTATTGTCAGAACAAACTTGTTTAATATGTCCAGGATGAAAGAAATTTGACCCAGCATTTAAAATATACCAAGAGATAATCTTTCAGGAGAAACAGACGACTTGGCACAGCACTAGCTTACCGACGAGGCACCAGATGGAAAATCGTATCCACGTGATGGCAGACAGTTTAAGCATGAGGTAGATGTTAACCAGCATTGCTGAAGCAGGTACAAATGGCACACAGGGCGCCATGTACGGCAGCCGCTTAGGGTTCTCTGGCTGCTGGAGGATGATGACGATCAATAGGGCGATGAAGATGATGAGGAAGATTAATAGCAGCAATGCCCACCAGCGACCCTCCCCAATGCTGCTCGCGCCTGAAAGAAAAGAAAGAATCAATGCATGCTCCCGTCGTGGTGTAAAGTTGAACGAGTTTGCAGTCTTGTTCTCACCAAAAATGATGAAGGAGCAGAAAACGAAGATGAAGATGAAGAGCAGCAGCACACACACAGTGACCGTTTTCCCTGTGGCTTGAGTTGGCCTGTCCATTTTTCCTGGGAGGCCGAGTCGAATCCTTAGCGTATAGTAGCGAGGTCCAATCAGCTTCTTCAGTCGTCGGGACATCCCCCCCTCTGACTCCTCTGCTTCAATGCCTGTGGTCATATCCACTGTGCCGTAGTTAGGGTGGCTGGCGGTGTAGGCGTTTTTGTCTGGTTTACCAATCAGCATCTCGTTGTCTCCTAGCGAGGGCAGATTCTTGGCTCCACAGGTGTTAGTAGGAGGGCCGCCGTACTCGTCCGCTTCGCTGGTTGGTGAGCAGGCGTCTTTCTCGCACTCAGCTAGAACACCTTCCTTCCTCTTGTTATTCTGCTCCTCTGAGAGGAAGTTCACAAAGCCGTGGATGTCGCCTTCAGGTTGATAACGTAAGAGCAGTACACAGAGGCTCACCTGCAACCCAACAAAGCAAACATCTGGTTTCATTATCAAATCAAACTTTATTTATATAGCACTTTTCGTGCTTAAAAAAAACAATACAAAGTGCTTCACATAATAAAACAATTTACATCAACAAAGATAAGACACACACACACATACATCCATAGTCCCCGTACACCCACTCACACCCACCCTCACCCGTGCACTATTAGCCCCTATAACAGTTAAAAGAAGACGAATGGCCGGGTACACGTGTATCAGATAAGGAAACGATATCCTCAGGGTGCATCTACACAAAGGGCTACCCCCACCCACGACCACCCAGGCTGTCACCGTGGGGACCACCCAGGTCCGGGCAGAGAAGACCCACGCCACAACTGTAAGGCTGCAGCGCTGGATCCTGACCACCAAGACAAGGACAGTCCCCACAGCAACACCCATGCAGTCAGAGCAGGGGTAGCCCTCGGTGAAGAGGACCCCAATGAGGAGAAAACTGGAGTGATAACTACACAAAAGTAAAATTTATCCAAAAATAATAATAAAATGTATACGAATATGTAAATAAATATATAAAATATAAATAAATCAAATTAACTAAAAAGAAGAATAAATATAGGCTAATACAAGAATGTTAAAACTTTGTTAAAAGATAAACTAAAAACGTAGATCGAGTGGTTTTTTTTTTCTTAAAAAAAAAAAAAAAAACAACAGTCTCTGAAGCCATGAGGCCCTCAGGCAGACTGTTCCATAGGCGAGGGCCCGTTGTGCTGAAATGTGGCCTCGCCATATGTTTTGGTACTAACTTTAGGAAGAACTAAAAGGCCAGTACCTGTGGACCTCAGGGTCCGCGAGGGCTCATACTTTAAAAGCAGGTCAGATAAATAAGGCCCAAGACCATGACGACATTTATAAACCACTAAAAGAACCTTAAAATGATAGGCTCTCATGCCTTTCTCAGGAAGAACTATTTACCTCTCTAAAGGTTTTTCACCACTTACCAGGGTATAAGCCAAGAGAGTTCCTATGGACATCATCTCTATGAGGTCTCTGAGGCTGACTAGAAGGGACAGCAGGGCAGCCAGAAAGCCTGACACCACACAGGCTACAGCAGGGGTCTCTGTATAGGAGGACACATGAGCCAGGAACCTACACACAAAGATGAGTTGATTCAGACTCAGATGCCTGCTTCATTTAAACTGATCTGAAAGGTGAATCCTACATCACAGTGATGACTCACTTAAACAGCAGGCCGTCCCCTGCCATGGCGTAGATAACCCTAGGCATGGGGAACAGTGACCCCAGGAGGGAAACAGTGAGCCCGGCTATGGATCCCACAGCCACAATGTACTTAGCAAACATACAGCCGTGCAGAGCAAACATCTCCATCAGCGGAGCGTCTGCATCAATCTCATTGTAAGGTACCATCAGTGTCAGGATCACAGAAACCTGCATGGATGACACAAATACCACGCTTGTCATTTCTTAGAATACCTTAATCTTCATTGTTCAGAGAAGATAAAAATCTATCTCATTTCATTAGCTGAAAGCAACAAAAGCTTCATCTACTGCCCTCGTGTAGAAATATAGTATAATAAGCTGAAAAAGATGGACAACAGACTTTCACAGGAAAACTAAAACAACATTTGATGTAAAGACTCTCATATAATTGAGAAAACAGAATGAGAACATTTGGTTGCATCCTTAACTGTTAGAAATTAAATATGTTATTAACTAATTTAGGTTTTAGAGCCTGCACTGCAAAAACCCAGCCTAAAAAAACAAGAAAATTTTTTACAAAAATTAGGTAAATGTTGCTAAAAATAAAGATAAATTATCTGCCAACAGAACAAGAAAATTTGGCTTGTCAAGACTTCCGAAAACAAGTAAAAATACTATTAAAACAAGAGGAATTCTCTGGTATTAAAACTAAGAATTATCTTACTTTTAAAAAAAATAAGCATATGTGTACTCAATTTAAGATTTTTAATATTACTAAGATTTCAGTTTTTGCAATGTGTTTAACAGAAAAACGGGAACCTTATACTATGTTCAGCCCTCTGTATATCCCATAACATGCTAAATGCACATTAGTCACAGTTATTTCTCAGTGTGTGTGTTTTTATTTTTTTCTTCAGGTCTGACTTGTGGAACCATGCAGGGCCATCTGTCATGAATGCTGCACTGCAAAAAAAAAAAAAAAAACTTAAGGATTTTAAAGAACCCGTCACATAAATGGATGAAACTACACTACTGAACCCTCTAAGTTTGATTTAAGGGTCTTGCATCCTGTCCCTTCTCTCATGTCTTTCCAGTCAGTATAAGTCAGTCAGATGCTGAGCTCCATCACTTCTCTCTTTCTTTTCTAGCTTCTTCTTCTACTTCTAACCCTTCTTATATGCTTTGATTTTGCTGAATCTGTTTAGATGCACATTCAAATCAGCCACTGGTGATATTCAATTGCTGCTGAGAGATGTGGTGCCACAAAGTAAACAAAAAAAAAAAAAAAAAAAAAACAGTTTTGCAAAAGGAGGAAAAAAAAAAGATATGAAGTGCAAGTTTCTCAGCTCTTTCTCAGGCCAAAGCCGGATCCAGGAATGTGTAGAATGAATGTCAATGTACAATACTATCGAAATGAGTTGGAAACAGAATCTTTAAGTTAGAAAGCTACACACAGACTAAGCTCACACAGCGAAGAAGATACAGAGATGAGCCTTCGTCTTAGTGACATGCTGACTTTTATTTGGTTCAGGCACAGAGTATTTGTGTGAACCAGTTAAAAGGGATTATACCTAACTGCAAGGAAACCTGCATAAATCCCTGTTAGTCTGTACATGCTGTTATATTTCATAACCACTGATGACAAATATCTATCTAAAATATCAAATGTACAAGATATATTTCATGAGTTCACATTCTGTTTTAGTTTTACAAATGGCTGGTTAGGTTTCCTGATTAGGTTTAGTCATACAAAGTACTTGATTAGGTTTAGAGAACACATGCATTTATTCAGGGCTGGGAAAGAAATGAGGGCTTGGACTGAAATATATTTATGTTGCTGACATTACAGTACTGCACACCAAATTGATTATTTATCAAAGTGTATCAGCTCAGGAATACACAATAAGACCCAGTAAACACAGCAAGTACCTACTGGGCCATATTAATTACAGAGCTGTGTAAGATCTGTAAGATCATAACGAGATCTGGTTCCGAGTTTACAGTGATCTTTGATTCTAACAGCTTTTTGTTTTGGTTTTTTATTTGTTTATCAGAAAATGGCTTACAGCGGGGCAACAAAAAGTATAGACACATGCAGTATTATCAGATTATCAGCACAGCATCTGTACCAGCCATAAACGCTTTAATATTAGATATTGGCACTGGTAATGAGATGCAGACAAGGCCATATTTAGCTTCCTTTGACTTATTCTAGAACAGATAAGTTTTTGTATATTGGGATGCTTTGCTTAAAGCTGTTGTACAGAAATATGTCTGCATTTATACATATTTGATTATTTTCAAAGTGACTTTGACTTTGACCATTGAAATATGAGTGGAAATAATATCCCAGTTCCACTATGGCAGAGTTTTTCTGAACATCTCTGTGTCAGGGTTGACTATTGGTCAGAATTAGATAAAAGTTAGCACATCAGATAACAGTGTAAATGCAATATGCATATCTATGACAGACATAATGCCTGGTGGCTAATGCTAGTTCAAGGCACAATGATAAATACTTATTTATAAATAATAACATTTCAAACCAGAAAAATGTAATTAAGGAGGTTTTTACTGTCAAAACGGTGTGCAGATGCATGTGACACACCACTCCATCTAGTCATTTAATCCCATAATTATTCAGTACAAGTCGTCCTTTTAAATGAATCTGTCATAATGGCACTTAGTAGCAAGAATGTGAAGAAACAGTCATCCATGTAAACACTGGAAGAGTGTCTCACAAACTCTAATTCATGTGTATTGCAAAAACCAATGTCAACAAGAAGACAACAACATCTAACATATCATTAAATATTACAGTTTTTCTAGAAATTGAATGTTAACCGCAGGAGTAAAACAAGAAGATTAAAAAAAAGACTGAGAAGAGAAAGTTTTGGATGCAGGGGGTGTGATGTGGAGGGGTGGATGTGACTGAGAGAGAGACATGGATTTCAAAAAGAAGTTGTTGAAGTTTGAAGTTGTTGCAATCTCTGCCCCAGGCAATTCTGACAAAATTCCTAAATTGTGATTGGCTGCTGTTACACTGCACCCGCAGTAATAGGCACCCAGCACACATTAGGCAGTCTGAAAGCTGTGCGAGCCGAATACATAAAGATCAGGGATGAGATACACACACCCACACAGACAGAGTGCAGGGAAAAGAGCTCTCTATCTTTGTATTAGAATTTCTTACACATTTGGGGCAACATTGTCAGCCTCCATCACAAATAAAACAATAAGAATTGAAGCCTCGGGCTCAAGCAGAGCATGTGAAGATGAGGAATGACAAGGTGCAGAGTAAACATATGATCACAGCATGAACTGAAACTAAGTTATGTCTTCAAATGAAACCTGCATCGCTTTAAGATTTGCATTTTAAAACAACTGAAAATCATATGCAGTTATATGAAGTAAAAACTCTACCAGTTTTGTACTAAACTGTCTCCTCAAGATGGCTATGGTCATACTCATTTATGAAGAAGAAATTCAGTTTGTCTGGTCAAGTAAATATCTCATTTCAGGGCCACACAAGTCACAACGACCATGAAAATTTTTTTCATTGTATAATTTCCCCTAAATTCAAAAACCATCTCTGAACTCTTAAATCCTCCTAAAGAGACACAAAGAAAGAATCTCTCCTTCATGTAGGTGGGATCTAGGCGTCTTTGGTCTGAGAGTTCACTTACAGATACGTAAGCAGTGAGGCAGGTAATAAGCGAGGCAGTGATGGCGTAGGGGATGGAAGTGTTGGGACTCTTGGCCTCCTCTCCTGTTGTAGCGATGATGTCAAACCCAATGAAGGCATAGAAACAGGTGGCTGCACCTTGCATCACCTGCAACCAACAAGAGGTAGAGAAAGTGATGGGTTAAAACCAGAATACATTCAATTCAATTGCATATTTGTGATTAGTGTGTGCGTGTGTGTGAATGCGTACCCCTGACCAGCCAAAGGGAAGGAATCTTCCCTCATCCCAGTTCTCTCCATTGACAAAGAACATTCCAGCAATCATCATAAACACCCACACTATGAGATTGATGACGTTCAGGACGTTGTTGAAGCCGACGGAGTTCTTCACTCCCAAAGCCACTATCACTGTCACCAGCAACGCGATCAGCAGCGCCAGCAGGTCCGGGTACGACTGCTCTCCTTTACCTAGAGAGTGAAACACACAGCTTCAACTGATAGAAAAGGATCATTGAAGTTGTAATTTATTCAAGGTAATGTTTTCAAAATATAATGTTTTGTCTTATTTACACACATTCAAAGTAAAGGTATTAAACTTAGATCAGCTTTGTTCAGCAAAGAAAAGTATACTGCCAAGTTAATTACCCTGCCGTTCTGATTGTTTGGAAAGTTGTCAAAATACAATAACTTGACAAAAAACATGTTTTTAGTGTTTTTATATAATGGATCTTTAGAGTAGTGTTAACCTCAGATGGAGACTGGAGAAATATTCAGCTCCAACTGGAGCATTCATTAAATATTTTCATGTCAACATGACTTAAATTCATTTAGAGTCATTTTCAATGACGCGAGAAAAGCCACAAAGTAAAATCTAAAAGGATTAAATTAGCAGCAAAAATCAGACAACGCTGGACAACATGGATGCAAATATGTTGGTGATTAGTTTTGCTCTGTTTCCATATCAAAACATCAAGGCATTCCAGAGTTACTTAACTTATTTGCTGGCTTTTTTTTTTTTTTTTTTTGGCAGAATTGTAAATGGAAACATATTTCTATTTGGCACAAAAATAAAACTATTTTGCCATTTAAACTGAAACATTAAGATGATATTTTAAAACAAGAGACAGTCCAGCTGGATAAGCCAGTGAAAATTATTTAATTTAAGATAACATACTTGTTCAGCAGGAACCCAGTAGATGTGTGTTTGGAAATTATTGGGATATATTTTGAGCTTCGAGGGTGTGGAGGGAAAACTGTCCAGCAGGAAAAAGCATCAGCTTTCCATTAGAACATGGAACAGCTGGACGTGCATGCCATGTGACCACCAGCACCACCTTGCTACAGCGAGGCTGGCTGTTAGAGCTTACTGGGTCACATACTGAAGTCGTTCCAGTCTAGCTCCAGCTAGGAGCTAGACTGGAACAGGAAGAATCTGACAAGGTAGTTTCACCCAGACAGACTCACTCTTGGAAGACACATCGGCTACAGCGTTGCACCAGACAGGCAGGCATCCTCCTCACAACTGTGACCTGGAAAACTGTGCTGCATAAATCACTTAAAAATTCAAGATGGCACTGCCACTGTTACTTCCCAATACGACTTCCAAGATAAACAGTAAAATGCCATTCGGATGCCTCCTGGAAAAATATTCTAGTGTGCTTTGGATGATTTCCCAGATAGTGCTCACATTCCACCATCAATATTTGAACTAGGATTTGAAAGCTGTACTGAAGAAGTAAAGCAGAGAAATGCAACTTTTCTTAGAAATGGTGGTGGGCCACTTTTCCATTTTAACCAGCTAATTAATGCCTCTAATGGACAACACAAGTTTTGTTTGTATGCAAATCCTAAATAATGTTAAGGCTTCAGTTTATTCAGTCTGCTGTTTGGGCAGCATATTATCCAAATTGTCGTTCTATCCAGGACAATTAGCTTTAAACTGAGGTAACAATACCTGATATACCTTTACATATGTCCAGTTCCCTTCTCCAAACCTCTGCATCTGTTTCACTTAACCCCAACAAATGTGCAAAACAAACCTTAAAACTCACCTTTAGATCATTATCAGCTCAAATCTTTGGGACAATTTCAATTTTTAAAAAGTCTATTTGCACTAAAGTGAATGCTCTTACCCAGTCCGTTGAGTGTGCCGATGTGAGAAATCATGAAGTTGCTAATGCTGTGATTAGCCAGAGAGTCGGCCATGCTGCTGAGAGCCGAAGCCCCTGCCGCCGTGCCGATCAGATACTCCAGAATTAAGTTCCAGCCGATGAAAAACGCCACACACTCCCCCACAGTCACGTAGCTGTATGTGTAGGCTGAACCTGTAGTCTTAGGCACGCGCACGCCAAACTCGGCGTAACACACCCCTTGGAGACACAGGGACCAGAACAGTACAGACACAGGATTAAAAGGCTGAGTTAAAGGTATTGATAGGAGCATTAGGGTTGCTACAAAAGTTCCCTTGAGTGCTTCTTAAATTATTGCTTTGCCCATGTAAAGTCTTTGCCCTTGTATTAACTGCATGCTCACTAAAAGGCTATTCATATAAATCATATTAGTTTAATGATGATAAGAATTGCAGTGTCCTTTATACTGGGGTGTAATTACGCTGCCCCGTGGAATGTAGAGTGGGAGATAATGAAAGTGTTTTAAACCAGAGTCAGTGCATGCATGTGCTAAAGCTCTCACCTGATAGTATGGAGGCCACAGCGGCAATAATGAAGGACACAATGACCCCAGGACCGGCCATCTCCTTGGCAACCAGCCCAGAGACCACATACATCCCCGTCCCAACACAGCTGCCCACACCTAGCGACACCAGGTCCACAGTGGATAACACCCGGGCCAGTTTGGTGCCATGTGAGCTTGTGCCCGACATGGATGAATCCAACATAGACTCCACAGGCTTGGTCCTCAGGACACGGGACGTAAAGGTGTTCCATGTTGAACCCCACTGTATCCTGCGAGGGTCCAGCTTCCCAACTAGACCACTCATACTGAGGGAGTGAGGTCAAAGTGGGGAAATTTACAAGAAAGAGGGCAAAACAGTGGTTCTGTGATGTTCTCTAACAGTTTTCTTGAGTATCCAGTCCACTACTACAATGTGAATTCCAAATTATTCCTCATCCATGTGATGGAAGAAACTCACTTTATTCTTTTGCTTGTTCTTCTGTTTCCGGTTAAGTCAGTTCCAGTTGCTAGTTTTTCCCCATATGGTGACAGTGAACGTTATCTGGAAGACAAAAGTGGGAATATTTAGTTTTGCAGCATTTCACAACACCAGTCATCTTCTTTAAAGCTCCTCGCATTGTGCTCATTTTTGACAACAAATCCCAAAAGCCAAAAGCCTGAATTGATGGTTATTTCCAGTTTTACCACAAACATAAGTACCATAATGAGAACTAATTAGAGATCCTCTCCTTGTATAACTGTTGCTATGGTAGCCAAGCTCATTAGCAACAGCTATGGGAGCTTATTCTTTTTCTTCTGTTTGTTAGGGAGCAAAATACTGAATGAATGCATTTATAATTCCATTAAATCTTGTTTCATTTTATTTGAAGCATCCAAACCTCCAAACATGTAACATTTTTAGAGATCATGAAAGTAAAAAAAAGGATTCTGATACTGAATTTAGTGGCACCTTAATGGCTTCAATATGTATGTTTGGTCAATACCTGGTAACTCTGAAAATCACATCGGATGTTAAAATACATCATGTAAAACTAAATTTTGTTCCCCCCGTGGAACCATGGGCTATTCCGGCATCCTCCTACTGTCCTAAGACATGCATGTTAGGTTAATTGGTTACTCTAAATTGTCCCTAGGAGGGAGAATGAGCATAAATGATTGTTTGTCTCTCTGTGTTTTGGCCATGTCATGGACTGGCAACCTGTCCAGGGTGTGCCCTGCTTCTCGCCCCGTGATTGCTGGGATCGGCTCCAGCATCCGCACGACCAAGCAGTTAAGAAAATGATTGACAGGGATAAAATAAAAAAATAAAAAAAAGAACAGCAACTTTGCTTAACAAAAAAAAACAAACATGAAATTAGTGGAAAAATGACAACTGTTCCCTCAAAACAAAGAAGCTAAAACTAACCAGTAATTTATCTGTGGGTAACTTATATTGAACCTGAAGCCTTTGAGCATAATGAGTGCTAATGTTAATACCTGAAGAAAAGGCTGAACTGGAGGATAAACACAGACACCGTGTGCAAGAAGTAAATAACATGCTTTTCTGGGAAAGTTGAGATTTTTTAGCATCTGCAGTAGGCGAGTCTGTGGTGGTGAGTGCTATCTGCTATGCTGTGATCTGTTGGGGGAGAAGTGATGCCACAAAGTCATCCATAATATTCCAAAACTTATGGTTTTTGTATCCCAAACAATAAAAGCTATGCGCAAATGTAGTTTGATAATGCCATCTGAATGGCAGCCATTAGCTAAAGCAAATTTGCAGCTCTTTGCAACTACAATATACTTATTGTATGTTACTTTTCAATAAGTAGGAGCTCTTTGATACTTTTCTGCATCACTCGCACAGAGTCTGTTATAAGCATGATAACAGTCTATTAGTGATGCTTGAAAAGAGAGCTATTATATTACTCATTCGTAGCACAGCTTGCCCTCCTCTCTCACTCTCTCTTAACAGCACTGAACTAGCCCTCACCATTCATCTACTTTGAAAAACAAACGCAAGTTACTGAACAAACACACAATCATATTCGGCACACCCACGTTGCCTCTCAGCTATGATGACTGCAATTATCCAGCTATTTAACCAGACGAGACCTGGGCTGCTTTTGTAGCTGCTCTTAGAGGGAGCATGAATGTGCGGTGGTAATAAAAACCTCAAAAGGGGGTTTATTTTAAGTGAGCACTGAGTGGGACGGGAGCTCTTTTACTGCTACTAGGCCAAATTATGGGTATGAAAAAGGTGACGCAACAGTTTGCTGGTAGAAAGATAAAGACATAAAGAAGTTCTAACTAACAGGCACATGTAAAGTGGGCTGTCTGCAAAGCTTAAGCAGAATGCTAACTTAGCTGAAAGTGAAACTAAAAATATCAGCCTGCATCAAAGTAAAAGTAGTCATAGGGGAAATGTGGATATAAAAAGATTGCCCTGTGATTCTGATTCCTGAAAACAAAGACTAATATCTCTTTGTTGTGTTGAATGAAACAAGAAAAGAAAACCAAACAGGAAGCTATCCTCACAAACGCATGCTCGCTCTGTATATACCTAGATTGATTCTTCACTTAGGACACCAGTGAAGAAACAATTGTTTCTAATTGTTACAGAAAAATCAGTCTTCTCCAGAACACGCATCATTTAACTGCTTTAAACTTTGCTGTGACAATACAAAGTATTTACTCCCCTACTTCTGAGAGCTGGTGTCCTTTGACATCATCAGTATGTGACACAATGGGAGACATAGAGGTAATAGTAAACTTAATGCTTGGTCTTTTTCTCTGAAACTCAAGGGAAAGAAACCAAGACATCCAGAGAAGGAACAGTCTGGAAATAAACAGGAGAGTTTGTCAGAAGGCTTGTGAAAGAGCCTATCTCTGACCAATCAGTGGCCTGCATTCTGTAAACCTTACATTGTCCGCTTGGCTCAACTCAATGGAACCCTGGTTGAGTAAAAGGTACCTGGTTCTAGGTTGCTTGTACCATATGGAAAACCCTGAAAACCAAGACATGTCGAGTCCAGCTGTGGTAATGGACCATTAGTTAGCATCATAGTTACACACACACACACAAATTACCGAACGGTGTCAAGATGATGACACTAGTCATTGTGTTACCATGCAATGTCATGATACAAAGCCTTTGATTTGCAGCACTGACAACAGGAGCTAGCAAGTCCCACATAGTGTATATAACAATCTAAACAAGAGAACTGTTCTTGTACAGTGCATCTTATCTCATGTTGTTGAAGCAGACAGCAACAGTCAACAAAATGTCGACCAGCAGAATTTAGCAGCACCATCCCCAAGATGGAGAGGGAGGAAAATGGCTCCATTCTCAAAGATGAGATGGAAAGAATGCTTGGCCAAACTGACCTTTCATCACCTTCACTTTCTCATCCTCCTCCTCCGTTGCCACCTCCTGTGATCTCGGCAGAGGATTTTGTCCCTCCCTTCAGCCTCCTAGAGCCCCTCGCTTGGTCAGTCAGGTAGGTGCTTATAGACTGGTTCAGGTGTGACACTGGTTTGAGGTAATGGATGCCACAGCAGCTTCTCAAGTCACATTGGTTTCTAAGAATCACATCTTGAAGGGGATTTTTGATGGAGTTGAAGCAGCTGACAGTATGTTGTCATGTGTCCACACAGTGGAGCTCCTTGTCACCAGAACAGCAGGCCAAATACTTCAGAAGCAAATGCAGTATGTCGACTTCATGAGCTGCAGCATCCAGACTGGTCCAACACTGATAACTATGTATTTTCTACCCAAACATAACCTCACAAAATGACCACAAAGAGTTTTATATCGGTTTGTATCAGAGTAATATTCTAAAGTGTTGATTTTAAAGGGTTAAAAAAAAAAAAAAAAAAAAAAAACACTAAGGAAGCCCCAGTGGCATGCAGCTTCCACCTCCTCTGAAAGGTAAAGCAATACTTGTGTAGATCAACGCATGTCATCATGTGATGAAAAGCTGACTTGTGACCTCACGAGTCACATTTGACTGGATTAGATCCCAGACTGCAGAACTGGACAGAAACTAGTTCAGTACTTTTTAATGAGCAGAAACTTTTGACAGCAACTGTCAGAGTTGAAATGAAAATCTTACTGATGCAGAAGCTGCATCTTGTCTTGAAAGTCTCTCAGAGCTATTTGTGTGTATTTGCATTACAGCTTTCTGTTCTCAACCAGATGACAGCCAGCTGCTGAAAATACAGAGTGTGCCCTATCAGGCAGAGCAGCCTCCAAGCTTAATGTGACATTAATGTAAGTCCCATAAGTCCCATCTATTGAGTCAGTCCTGCTCAGGTTCAACCAGAATTTATTAATGTTACGACCCAACTTTGCTCAGGCAAATGAGCCAAACAAAAGGAAGAACTGTGGCAAGATGTTGAAAGATGGACCAATACAAATTTTTTGTCTAGACTATGAGGGAATGAGCAGAGCAGGCAGCCATAACAATTAATTTCTCATCTTAGGGTTTTTTTTCCCCTGAAATCCATAAAAACACCCGAGCAACTTGGTTTAGTTACTTTGACTTTCTAGCACTTCTATAAGGAAAGTAGTCTAGCACATCATCCTTACAGACTAGAAAATTTTTACCCTTTCATGAATCATTCCACACATCATGTATAACTTAGTGAAAAAAATTATATAATTTATGTTTAATTTTTTCCTTATATGCACACAAGTGAACATGTCCACCCTGGAGTTTAGTCCAGGAACATCAAGGTCCAGGACTTAAGGACGATCTGAATCTGCTACAGTGATCACAAGCAATCTAATTGATGGGGTCGTAAGATCAAAATTGAATTGAAATCTTTTAAAATGTTGTAAATAGTTATGTATAATGTTTACTGTAAAGCGTTCTAAAAAAATACTTCTGTGCATTTAAATTTAAATGAAAAATTAAAAGTTATCTTTGAGTTAATGCAGGTTTTTGTACTTTCCCAGATTTATCTATTTACTTATCAATCAGCAAAAAAAATCCTCCATCCTTAAGCCTGCAAATAAATCCTCCATCCACCAGCCATCTATACCCACTTACACATCAAACACCAGCCGGCAAAAATTCCACATCCCATCTCCACATGCAGCTACTACCATCAGTGTTTCCCATAAACCTTCATGTAAACTCCATACTCAATCTCTCTTCACTTAAGAAATAAAAACAAGAAAAACAGAAAAAGCCTAATAATGTAGCACAAAGTAAAGATTATAAAAGAGCTGTTGAAGCTGACTAAATATATGCAGATGAAATATCATCTTTACAATAAACCTTCAGTTTGCCTACATCTCCGTCTCTGTGATGGCAACATCCATGATGACACATCATCAGATGTTTGCTTTGATGAATTTCTATACTGATCATTACTTAAGATAACGTCAGGAGTAAAGTTGGAGAATAAGCTTAGTGGACAAAACAGAGATGTAAAAGTGAAATGTATTGTAATTGTGTAAAGTTCCCCCCAAAAGCAAAGCAAACAGGGATGTTTAAAATGTGTTAAATGTGTCAAACTTGTTGCTTCCAGATGTTAAGCTAGAAAAGTGTTTGCATTTAGCAAAAAAGATGTCTAGAAATAAATAACTAATATATGTAAACATGCTAATTTACTTAAGGTTTTGCTGTGTAGATGAAAACCTGCCTTTGATTTACTTATTACTTTTTTATCATTTATTATCAATTTACTCCCAATTAACTACTACTTTAAAAAGTTTTTAGAATTCAAACTGATGGCTTAGTATTTTTTATTACTAAGCAATGTATACGCTAACAGCAAGAAGAAGTGATTTGTTTGATTTTTAGATCAAAGATTTATGTAATGAAGTATAATAAGTCTTATTATGATGTATCTGTTAAACCAAGAGCAGGAAGATGAAGTTGTTTATCATGCAAAGAGAGGGCTGCATAGGACACAAACAAGCATTAAAATATTGCACTTCCAAAAGATCTGCTAAAACATTGATATACAACTGATGCATTTGCTACATGAAGTGTGTTTGTAATTGATGAAAAATAAATTAAATTTACATTGAGATAATGCAGAGAGATAACCATACACATGCACACACATTCCCAGGAAGATTTCTACATTAGCAATCAACCTAACATACACGTCTGTGGATCATGTTAGGAAGCCTTGTATACATGGGGAGAACATGCATACTCCATACAGAAAGACCACTGCTGTAAGCCAAAATCTTCGCTGAATGCTTCTCAAGCCTGAGCAGGTTGACATGTGAAGGCACCACTCTGCTGTAACTTTACTGTTTCCTCCAAACGCAGCACGTGATTCCTTTCACCACCACCTGAAGGACCGGACAATGTTTGCTTTGGAATAATAAACAGTGGAATAACCAAGAGATTAGATCAATGTTGATATGGGCTCCAAATAATTGGGAACTACGATATAACTTTCTTCTCTGAAAAGTTGTGTAGCTGATATGAGCATGGAGGTCATGTGCTGATGGCGAAATACAGCTTATATACACATTTAAATATTTAAATGTTTGCATGAGAAAACTGCCCAGAAACAAACTATGACAACATTTTTCCCTTCAGAAAGCGTTTTAGATTATTGATTAGGACTGAAAAGCCAAACTGTTTAGAATCAGAATCAGAAAAATTTATTGTCATTGTCTGTGAACACAATTCACAGACCAGACCTATTTGGTGATATGGTGTAACATAAAAACACTGTAAAAGTACAAATACAACTATTTTATAAATAAGGTAAGGGCATGCAGAAAAATTTTCAATTTTCAATTTTAAAAAAAGAATATATAATAAAAAGTAAAATAATAATTAGCCTTAAAGAAATCCTGGAAGAGCTAAAATACATTCTTTCTACATGAGACCAGGGCCCTCATGGATGATATTTTGCCAGATGTTGCCGTAGATACATGTAGAGATGTGATACAATTCGGGTTTTGTTTTTTTTTTTACTTCCTGATTGAATTTCAGCAACTTTACCTGGTTAGGATTAGAAAATGATCATGGTCGAGACTAAAGTACATACTTTCAATGCCTGGTGGCAGCCTCTGAAGAACTAAGCAAATACTGATCAAACAGATGCCATGAATACACACTGTCTCCATAAATTGTGCATTTGTGTCTGTGTGTGCGTGTAAAACAGAGCGAATGGACCAGCTTGATAGACCTTCGCCTTAATTCCAAACTCTGATGCTCACGCATGAATCCAATCATTGTGAGCAATTTAAGACATCAGAGATGATGCTGTAGATTTGTATCACATCATGTCCTCCACACACACACACACACACAGACTGTCATCATTCAATACCTCAAATCATGAAATGAAATTATGCCAGTATTTTTTTCGTTCATAAACATGTTACATTCTCCGCTGTGTTTCACTTAAAGTGACCACCTGCCCTGTGCTGATAACAAATTATTTACACAGTCAAAGATCAAAAACAGAGCATAAGAGCAGCAGCTTTTCCATCTGTTCTCTGCTTCAGAACTGCATGCAGCGCCTCCATTATAAGCATTACTGCAAAGCAATTCAGCTCTGGTAAATATGAGGTTTATGAGAAAAAAGACAAATAAGTGTAGTTATGACTTCCTGCACGTCCTCCTATGCTGGCGAGCATAAAGCTGAGAGAAAAGTTCAGGATCTTCTTCCAGCTGGCAGACTCATGGGTGCATCATGTCTAAGCTGAAGGCAGCACAAACAATATAGCTAAGCATAAAGACCTGAAATAAGCAGTGGTATAAACTATACCTTCAAGCTTGACTTGACCTGTAATTCATCCATATTAGTCACTGAATGCCTGACAAAGAGAGAACTAAATCCACAGGAATAAGACAAACGTTCCTGACTCAGGTGTTCTGCAAAAAAACTGCTTCCTGTTCAGTCTGTCGGAGCTGCTCGCCAGGTCTTGCTCTAGCAGCCAGGACCATACAGTGCAGGCTGGTTGCCAGGTTGGTTTTGAGTAATCAGAAGGGCTCTCATCTTTATTAAGTCTATGCAGCTTCGAGTATAAAGTCAATAAGGTTATTCTGCCGCCAATTTAGCTGCTGGCAGAAGCAAACACAGAGATATGCTTAGTCATGGCTGATTAGACACAAGAAAAAGGTTCAGACATCTCTCGTATCAGCAGGAGTAGCAGTAAGCTGGAATTAATGATAATAATTATGGGGACAACCACTTTTACTGTATACAATGTATAACAACCTACACAGACAGCTTAGACTTGCAGAAATCATTTAACACTTGCTCTGGATTAAAAGCCCATAGAAGACTTCCAGATCTGTATCCCAGTCGCAGCTCAGAAACGCTGGCACCTAATCAGATGTGTTGCACCGTTCGGATCAGCGCGTTGTGTCCGTGATAGGAATCTTCCAGATCCAGATGCAGCAGAAAACACCTGTCATTTAACAGAGCACGATGGGATTCTCCTGGAATTGATTCCACCCACCCGGACAGTGAGGTTATTGTATAGTGTTGGATACGCTAAGAGAAAAATGACACAAACAAGATCCAACATGCTATCGCCATTTCTGGACTCGTGCTTATGTACATTATTGGAGCCAAGCTGGAGGACTACCCTGTAGTCTGTGGAGATGTTATTTCTTGGAAACCATGGAAGTTGCATCCTCCAAGAAGGGGGACCCTTTAATAAACACAATCATATGCTCACTTTGGGCTCTTTCATGAGAAGATTAACAGTTGAATCCATAACAACATACTCCTCACCATCACCTTTTGAATCTTAGTGTCAGTTTGACTCGTCTCCAGATCACAGAGCTGTCAGAGCATCTATCATTGTGTGTGTAATCAGCCATGACTAAGCCTGTGTCTGTGGCCACCCCTGCCTGTGTGTGTGAGGTGCTGGATGAATAACTGGAACAAGCTTTCATTGCATTGACTTTACAGTAAAGACCTGCATAGACTTAATGAAGGGCTCCTCTGATTACTTAAAGCCAACGTGGAAAACCGGCTTATGTTTTATGATTTTGCCCCATTCAGAAACTCCCCCTGGCAAGCAACCATTGCACCAGCGTTACCGCCTGCACACACACTGGGACAAATGTTTTGGTCAAATAACTGACTCAGGAAATGTTTTCCTTCTTTCATCCTTATTCAGTCTGACCATCTATCAAGCATGCATATGAAATCAGATGAGGAACACGTCGGGATTTCTCCTCACTATTAGATTTATGATGTTAGTCTGTGAGTGCTCGAGCACTGCTGCAGGCTGTGATCCATTGTCATCAGTTATTATAACATGTTAGTGTACATTTAGCTAATTACATTTAGGAATGAGTTATTTGTAAATGTCATTTTGTTTTGTGCAACAAAACTTCATTTTTCACATCTTGGCTTATTAACTTTAAATTTGCAATCAGTTCAACTGCATTTTTCCAGAAATATACCTCACAAGCTACTGGATCTGAGAAATTGTAACTTTAATTGGATGGTTACAAAGTGGAAATGTCCATTTTGTTCTTTGGTTGACCAACTTTGGTGACAGCTTGCTTGGGTACTTTGGATAACTGGCTACTGTATCCTTGTCTGACAGAACTAATGACTAATGACAAAAGAGACATCGCTGCCTGGCAGGTTGATTTCATCGTCTGACTCACTGGTCATGCTCCAGCCATCCCTGGCAGTGTAGAAATCTCCAGAGACTGATTGTCCTGTAATAACTTTGACGTTTCTATCGGTTTAATGAGCAGGCTGCAAGACTGGTTCAGAAATACACAGGAGAGGACCATCATGCAAAGATGCAAGCATGCATCCTTCATGCAAAGACAAAAAACAACCATGGTTTGCTGTGTTTTCTCTGTGTTAAAGCCATTTAATTTAGTTGAAGCACCGTAAAAAACTGAAATACTGTTTTACAGACACACTGACAGGATCACTGTGTTCCTTGGACACGAGTGTTAAAACTGAGTCAGTTCTGTTTGGGATTCAGCTTCCATAAGACCAATCCAAAGTGCTGTTGTGAGCTTGTCAACATTACATTATGCATTTTAACTTACATTCAGTCATTCATCGGACTGTTAGGATCCAATTCAGGATCTTTGGGCAAAAGATGGGGTACACACTGAACAGGTCACCAGTCCATTGCAGGGCCACACAGAGACAAACAACCAGTCATGCTCACATTCATTCCTATGGGCAATTTTAGAGTAACCAATTAACCAACCATGCATGTGTTTGGATGGTGGGAGGAAGCCAGAGTACCCACACCCACGGAGAACATGCAAACTCCACACAGAAAGGCCACCATTCAAGCCACACCCCCAGCCAAGGATTGAACTAGCGACCTTCTTGCTGTGAGGCCACAGTGCTAACCACTATGCCGCCGTACAGCCTGCATTTGAACTTGATCATAAAATACATGAACTTAAAGCATTCATTCCTTTAAACAAAAAAATGACATGATTGTGTTAACATCTGATAGATTCATAATAAATGTCTGCCATTTGCATTTACATTATAAACTTTTCCAGTCACAAGTCATGCATTAATAGATTTGTTTTTATTTCTTTTTTGTCAAAGAAAACCAAGTTCTTTCCACTTGTTTTACACTTTGATCCAATGGGATTAACACTAACATGACAGAAGGTCTTTAAACAAAAAATGTTGCTTTACAGTTTAATTTAACCTGATTGACAAAAGTTGCTGCATTAAGCTACAGGTTAAAGTTAAATTTAACTAATGGTTTCACTCGCATGCTTTCACGATATGTCAGCTATAAGATTATTAGTTCCTACACAAATTCCCCAGTATTGCCTCTATTATAAATAGTAGTGCATGCATATACATTCTCCCAAGTTATTAATTTCTCTATCTGTATTGGCAGCCTAATTACGCCATTAATCGATGTGATTGACGGCAGAGTTAAGCTCCAAAAAGTAAGTAGTTGTCATCAGCTGCTTGTTTTGTTGCTACATTTAAAGCAGAAGGTTTTCAGTCCAGGTCAGACTTTGTTAAAGTTTTTCTCTCAAAGGATGTCAATCTTTGTCATGACAAGGTCTTTAAATTGTTTTGCTTTGTAAAAGTACACCTTGAATGTAAAAATATTTTTCTTTCTCTGATGCTAACAGACATGCATATGTTTACCTGAAAACACAGATCCCCACCTACATGACAAATGTCACTTTCAGAGCAGCTTGTATGGGTGATTACATAGTTAGAGCTGTAAAAAACATAAGCATAGTCACAAACATCCATGTATGTGTAGAGTAGTCATGTTTGTTTGACTGACGTACAGTAAACACTCATGTACGGCTGCTAAGCACCATTTTTAGTCTTTCTATATGCAAGAGTCTTGGTTGGTCTGTGCTTCGGTACCTGCATGAACATGATAGGAATCAAGTATCTCCAGGTCTGTATTAAGTGCGGGGTAAATCTTCCACTCTTAAAAACCTCTTCTGATTAGAGGAATAATCTATTCTTCTACAAGCCCTTTTGGAAATTGTTTGATACACACACAGAAAAAAAAAAAAACACAAATCTAAGCAAAAGAAGAAGACAGGAAAGTTGGGTGTATTTAAAGTGTCAAAAAGAGTTGTGGAAAATAATCTAATAAGACATAATCTAATATTAATCTTACTTTCATTTCATGGCTTTGGATCAATTTAAGTGACGATTTCTCTTTGTTTTAATTGTCTTTCGTGGTTGGATTAATTCTATTGGCTCCTGCTCTGGTTCACTACAGGTCCTCACCATCAACTCCACTCTTGTTGGTGTGCACTCATTTGCAATGTAGCAGGAACATGTGAGTAAAAAGGAGGGGAAGGAACTGCAGGTGCTGGTCCACTGAAGGCACATCATGCTTATCTGTCAAAAGTTTCCGAGGTGGAACCTAGTTCCAGGGAACAGAGCACTTGTTCTGCATGACTGGCTTGTCGGGAAAAACTTGTTTATTCGCAGTTTAGGCTGCCACATCTTCATCTGTCTCCCCTTAAAGCAGCACAGTTTGGCCGAAAGCAAACTGGATCTGGCACCAGACTGCAAGATAAATAAAAACAACAGAGTCATTCCCTCAGGCTCTGTGCTTAAGCAGCCATGTCAGAGACATCTCTGTCTATATGACCTGAAGCACAAAAAGAACAACAGGCTCATCTAACACAAGCAGAAACTGACTGCAGCTGTTGACTTGAATGTTGGACACAAAAAAAAAACCTCAACTAAAAACTTTTAGTCTGAGACAAAGCTTCCTTTTTTGAGCCTAAAGCAAGTTTATGAACTCTGGTGGCTGAAATCAGGGCTGCCTTGTTGCCTAATTCTTTTCAAGGCGTTCCAGAGCCGAAATAGTGATGAAATAGGAAAAGAAAGTATTTCCAGCTGCAGCCAAGAAACATTTCCCCCTTCAAATGTTTTAATCTGCATCCCTTCTGGGCAGTGAAGTGCTTTTGGAGTGTCAAGAAAGTGTGTTTATCTAGCATCACTGTCACTGACAACCCATCTGTCATAGACCATCACTTTATCTTCACTCTCTAACCCCAACCTCCCCCCCCCCGGACAGCCTCCTTTTTTTTTCCATTTCAATTAACCGTCACAGCAGTCTCACTCCTGCTCTGACACTGAGGGGAATTGTTTGTTATCTTATCCAGATTGCCAGCAGATGAGTTCCTGTTGTGTGCACATCTCACTGTGTTCAAATAATCTTCTGACAGTAGATGGTTCGTCATTTTCCATCGCTTTACCTGCCACCCTTCCTACATTTTTGACTGCCTTTTTTTTTCCATTTTCTGACTGTTTCTGTTGCTGCAGAGCGGCGACTGAGCAGCGCAGCTCTACAAATGTGTGAAGTGCTCGGTAGGACAGCCAAGCCTTGGAGCTTGCCCACTGGCTGTGGATCTTTCTAAATCTTTTGGCATGACTTCTCTCTTGGAGTCCATAACGTGCACGCTGAGTTAAAGGTTGAGTCATTCATTCTAATCCAATTTGTGTGTTAATAAATGGACATTCTTCGTGTTTATTTTATCGGATATATGCTACCACTTACTTGACCTTTTGCGGAAGAATCTAAAATATCACAAATATTTATGAAAACTAACGATCGCTGTTGGCAGAGGAGATTATTTGTATAAAACACGATGACACCATCAGAGAAATAAATATGTGCAAAGCGTTTTAACATAGAAGTGAATAAGAGTAAGAGATTAATAGTTGGTATGTTTAACTTAAAGATGAGACTCTTCTGGTCCAAACTGCAACATTCAATTTCACTGTTTTTTCTCCAACTTAACAGAATTGGCTTTTGTCGAAATTTTTGCTTATACGTCAACTATTTAGAAACTCCATGATTATAACAAAGATCCTGCAGCACTAATCTCTCCTGAAGTGTCATTTTATATTGAATGACAAGAAAAAAATAAAATCTTTGAGAATCTATAACCAGAACAGAATGCCTATACTTTCCCACAGTGACAAGAAACGGTCCAGTGATACTAAACTTAACACAAAAACAAAGGAAGTTTGTGTTTGTTTGATTGCTTCTCCCCTTTAATTGTGGCAATTGATGTTGTGTTAAGCATCAGTGGAAAGCATGACTGGTCGTCTCTACAGCAAGGTAGTGTGGGTAGTGACCCAAAAAACAGCATGAAAATCTGCAACATGACATTCCCATGTCACTCATAGATAAATAACTGTCACATGACTGACATGAATAACTGTTCAGCATCACAACTTTCTTTCCCATAGAGCCGGGATCATCACAGAGTACCTCCGGAATTTGGAATTTGTATTTTTGGATGCTTAATTTGTTTATCCAGGCTGGTGCCTGGTTGAGGAACGCAAGTCACTGTTCCTGTTGGTAGAGTGAATACCAGCAGGAAAATATTGCAGGGTTTTGTTTTTTTTTAAGCACCTTCCCCACAACTCACACTGTAGGCCAAACAGAAACATCTATATTCTCTGTGATGTCCTTAGAGTTATAAATACTGATGTTTTCTTTACTAGATATTGGTTCCAACTTACTTAAGCTTTGCCTCTGTTCTTTTACGACTGCATCCAGTAAATTATTAATAAATGCTAAAAAGAAAAAGGTCTGTGCCTCGTAGGCTTGTGTTAATAATGCATTACAACTTTTACATTCAGCCGGCTTAGATTTAAAATTAATTTTCATTAACGCCTCTTGCTTTATTCTTTTATAGTATCAAAGTGCTTTGCAGAAGAATTCACCCCCCCCCCCCCCCCCCCTTTTTTTTAAACATATTTTTTACATCACAACCTCTAATTTAAATTATTTTTTGTTTGAATCTTGTTTCAGTAAAATGCACAAAATAATTTAAGCTTCTAAATGCGCAAGTAATATATAATAAAAAAAAAAAAACTTTTGAAAATAAAAGAAAGAAAACCTGCATCTGTATCCACCTCCTATGTTATGAAGCCACATAATTAGTCATAAAAGTAACATAATTTGTGAAAGTCACCTGTGTGCCACAAACGAACCTTATTTGAAAGACTCCCGAGGCTGCAATACCAGAGCAGGATGCACCACTCACCAAACATTAGCATGAGTTCAAAGGAATTCTCCTAACAAGTCAGGGACAAAGTTGTTAAGAAATGCAAGTTGGGTTTGGATTTTAAAAAAAAAAAAAAAAAAAAAATCCAAATCTTCCATTATACCCAGGAGCAGTATCAACACCACAATTACATGGTCATACAGAAGCATATCACCACAATAAGCATAAAGAGGGCCGCCCACCAAAACACTCAGAAAATGACAGCATTAATAAGAAAGGCAGCACAGAGACTAAAGGTAACCCTGGATAAGCTCCAGTGTTCCAAAGGCTGGAAAATGTGTCCATACATGCCATAGAGCTGCGCTTTATGGAAGAGTTGCCAGAAAAAAGCCATAAATTTCAGCTAAAAATAAAAAAAGGCATATTTTGAGTTTATAAAAAGGCAGCCACAGTCTCATGTTTATTAAAAAATAGGGCTTACAATGTGGTGATAATGATCAAGGCTATCCACCTCCCACACCTCTCTCTCTCTTTCTTTTTATCCATTGTCTCTTCTTTTTTTCTAATCTCCTTTCTTCAGTGTGCTAGAACATAAACCTGACTTCCATGTGTCTGCACATGTGTGTGTGCCTTTCTGTGTGTGAGGCAGACTTTCTGACGTCATAGCCAACCAGAATCAGATAAAGAAGAAGGGGTGAAGGCCAATAAGCCATTCATAAAACCAGTGTTTGTTTCTGCTGCATGGATCTGCTACATGAGTCATTTTACGGTAAAAACCCAGTAATGACAGCTCTGATTCACAGCATCGATCTCCGATAAGAAATCATTTGTAATGCTTCCAAACAGACATAAAAATATCTTTTTAAAGAAGCGTCACTTCCCTGTCGTGTCTGCTTTGTGTCCAAACAACGAGCCCTTCAACACATATCAGATCTAATGAAACTAAAGGAGAGGCTGGTAAGATTTTTATCCTTTCTGCAGCTGCAGAGTTCTTCTGTTTATTTTCACCCTTCACTTTAAGGGAGACTGTGGGTGCATTTCCATTACACCTAGAATTGCACAAAATCTAAATACTGCGATAAAAAATTGCTACTAGAAACACCTGCTTTTCAAAAAAAACAAAAGTCTCAAATATCACGAAAAAGTTTTTTACGCTCTTATGAAGTGGGCTTTTTTTAGACATTTTAGTATAGAAACGTATCACAAAAGTGTAATGGAAACACTTTTTTCTCATTCACGTGTCCCCAGATGTGACGTGGGGGGTCATTATCAGTTGATTTCCAGTAAAGATGGCACGGTGAAGAACAAACAACAACGAATTTAAAATAACGCTACATGTCTACTTTGAAAAAACTGCAATTTTCATAAAATCTTGAAAAAATAAAGAGATTTTACAAGACTTGAGGCTAATGCTCGAAACACTGTTCAATAAAAAAAACACTCGTTAATCGCTAATGTTTTGCGAAAAATGTAATTGACAGCTTGTGACTTAAAATTCACTAATGGAATGAAGCTTTTCCAGACTCTCTTAGTCTCAATAACAATGATTATCACTCACAGCTTGTAACTACATCCTGGCATCAGTCAGGAGGGCTTTCTGTCACATGCTAATGGCATTAGCATTGCTATCTGCATCGCTTTTTGATTTAAAGGGTTTTGAGCTGCAACAGCATTCTGCACCACAAGGAGGTTTAATGACCAAGACATGTGTGGAGATTGGAATTTTTTTTTTGTTTGTTTGCTTGCTTTTTTTCTATTTCTTTTTTTTTTCACAAAGCAGGTTGCAATCAAAATCCCAGATGCTCCCGTTCTACTGGCTGCAACAAGCCTGTCCTTTATTCTCAGGGTCAGTAATGCAGCAAACAAGTATTGCTGTTGGCTATGGCATTCACGGAAGAAAACTAACTACAATGTGCAAAGACAAATGGAACCAAGGTAAGCTGGGACTAAAAAAGCAGTCCAGAGTCATGTGTCTGGTATTACCAGCCAGCTTATAATGACTCACAAATGAATAAAGATGCTTTAATAAATATTGCTGCAAAACACATAGAACTACATCAGCCTGCATATTTATTATCACCCCTCTGTAACTGTGCTGCTATTTATTATTATGTAATTGCTTTTTGTTGCCAAATTGGCTTCCATTCAGCAAAGAGTTACATAATAATTCATATGAGTTTGTAAAAGAGTATTCCTGAGCTGTTACAGCAATTTCTTTAAAACATTCCCAGCATTGGCTGCCACACAATAAGGTTGCATGGCAAAAATTATGCTGTAGATCAGAAGCATTTGCATGTTTTTCTTTTAAATTCTCTACTTTCAAAGCCCAACATCTTTGCACATGTGGTAGAGTAATGTCATAAAAGCTTACTATTAAATAATCTACTCCTGAGTGACACTCAAGCTCTGTACAAGAGCGCAGAGCTGTGTTATTACTAACTCAAAATGTCTCTATCCTTTCATCTCTCCACATTTTCTGTCTAATCCATAGAAAATGCACAAACATTACAATGAATAATTATTACCAAAACAAAAACTGTTTTCTTTGCTAGCACGGTTTTATAAGTTTCTCCATATCTGATATGTGTTATTCAAAACAGAGTGATGAAATGTGTAGACAATAATGCACAAGTAATAAACAGTCATAAGATGCACAATAACTAACATGCTTGGAGGCTCCTGGTAAAAACTTAAAAATAATAATAACAATAATAATAATAATAATAATAATAATAATAATAATAATAATAATAAAATTCTTAGTTTTCACTCTTTCCATCAACTATTATTAGCATAGCTAGCCACTCAGATTTAGGAAAAATCCTTCAGATGTGTGTGTGAGTGTTTAATGAAAATTTACATTAAAGAAAGTCTCCTGCATGCTGATTTGGCAAATTGCCTGCCGAGTGACAGATGAAAAAGATATCTGGCCTGAGTGACAGAAATGGCGTGTTGTCTATCAAGACATTCTGCAAATAGGTAAGTTTTCTTGTTTTGACTTTACTGCTGTGGGATTTGTGGGATTTTTGTGTCCAATTCTGTGTACATTTTATTACTACAGATAAAAGATAAATGTGTAGTTTAAAATATGGCTTTAAGAAATATTTTATGAAAACAAATGTACTGTTATTGACTGGTGAGCTGTCCAGGGTGTACTTTGCCTTTCGCCCAAAGACTGCTGGGATGGGCTCCAGCTTCCCTGTGACCCTTTATCAGACTAAGCAGTTAGGATAGTGAAAGAATGAATGAATGAATGAATGAATGAATGAATGAAAACAAATGTAGATACTAACTAAATACCCCCTTTTATAGACAGTTGGATAACTATACAACTATGTAATAGCATTGTTATTATATTATACACATGTGTCTTAATTTCACTACTGAAAAATATCATACATTTGTGGGCCGGTTAAAAGGAAGGAACTTAAGCACTTAATAGCAAACTTAACATTTGCTCAAAGTTAACCCAGTGTGGAATTGAAAACCTTAAAAATAAAAATTAAAAAACAAGTGTAAACAGACATGCCTGAGATGATTGCTCCCCCCTCAGCTGGCAGTGTCCACGCCTCAAGCTTCTTTAGTGATCTGGCTTTCTCCTCTTTGTGTAAGTGAGAGAGTTTGTGTTTTATGAATATGCAGGAAGACAGTCTGCAGTTTGCTTTGGGCAGTTATGTAATCTGTTTCTGCCTTTCATCGCTGTTATTTTCATCAGTTTTACCATCATAGTAATTATGGTTTTTTTTTTTTATTTTCTCCTTAGTATCCCTTGTTTTAGCCAGAACTGTCTCTGATTTAACTTGACATCCCAGCCTGTTAATTTAATTCCCCTGCCATATGGATTTTCTGTCTGGAACAATATACATGGAAGCTAAAGTCCAGGACCAAAATGGCCTGTTGTCCTTTAAAACTGTCACTCCTATTAATTTCCTAAATCCATTTTGAAAATTAAAATCCTGTGCTAGGAGTATCAAAATTCTCAAACAAAAACCTCCAGCACCCATGTCATCCTTACAAAGAGGAAGAAGAAGAAAATGAAAATGACCCAATTAAATCTTAAAATCAGCTTTCTTCACACACACACACACACACACACACACTCACAGCTGCATGTTCTTGTAACAAACAGGCACCTGTTGAGCATTGGCAGGACCATCAAGCTTCACTGCATTAGCAAACGATCTGCTGACGTCTGTTTTCAGCACCAAGGACAGCACAGCATCACAACTGAGTATGAAAAGGGAATTAAGAATAGAGGGGAAAAGGAGAGACATGACCTTATGGCAAATGAAGAGAGAGAGAGAAAGAGAAAGAGAGAGAGAGAGAGAGATGGCCATGTCATGAGGGATTAGCCCAGTTCCACAGCTTGAGGCTTTCAGTGTGAGAGCTCTTGTGCTCAAAGAGACACACATCCAAAAGCACCAGCCTCAATGTTTTTCAGATAGATAGATAGATAGATAGATAGATAGATAGATAGATAGATAGATACCGAAGCATAAAAACATTATGATCTTTACTTCTTTTCTTTATCTCTGATACCCCTTCCACACATTATCCACTTTATTTCCCTGCTAAAAAAAAAAATAAAATAAAATAAAAATAAAAAAAATAGGCTGTTCTTAATTACATGTCCTACCCTGTTTTCTGTTTTTAAGTGGGGTCCCAGCCGCCCTCCTGTCTCTTCCTGTACTCCAGTTCTACCCTCCCAGCGTAGCTGCTGCAGTTCTAATCCGATGGGAGAACCGAAACCCCCGCCCTAAACTCTCTTTTCCCCTCTTTATCTCTCCCGCACACACAGTTAAGTCAAGAAGTACATGCACAAAGGGAACAATTCCCCGACATTTCAGCCCGTTTTAGCCGAACATCATATGCACGAGAAAAGCACCGTTTCCTGCGCGTTCTGCGCCATCGCTTATGGAAAAAAAGGAGGGAACTGCACAAAGGAAGTCGGGGAGGGAGAAAGGTGGAGGGAGAAGAAAGGGATTTGGAACGAGTGGTCGAGAGAGAAGGTGAAGGGGACATCGAGTTTAAAAACAAGGTCAGGGTGGAGGGGGAAGAGAGAAGTGGAGGGAAAACACTCACTGTGCCACGTTCGGATTAAAGGATGCCCATGTCGGATGCGGCGGTCGGTCACCAACATCAGCAGCAGCATCTCCGGGCTGCGCGGTGCATCAGCGGGAGGCAACACAGGAGGGAGGGGGGGGGATGGAGGGAGAGGCTGATGATGTAAAAAGCTTTAAATCATTCAGGAACGCGCTGCACGACATGTGACCGCCGACACGGTGTATTATTATCCATCCGCTGTGTTTCCTTGCCGGCCAGGACACACCGAGCTGAGGGGGGACGTGCTGCACCAGCCCAGCTTCTTCATTTAAACTAATCCGACATGAGAATTGTCACCACAATATGCCCTGAATTTCCTTTAATACTCATTTTCCACACCATATATTTTAAAAATAATCAATAAAAAGCTTCAGTAAGCACATCTACTTTTTCACTTGTGCAAAATGTTGTTTCAAAGTTAACTTACAACAATTTTTTCAGCAAAATCTTTGATTTCTTCTACTTCATCTCTGACATGACACATCAGCTGCAAGAAACCCACCTCCCTAATGCCGTGTGGTGGTATAGGTCATGGAGAGCATGTCTGTCAACCACCATGATGTCAGGATTAAACCGTCCTTGGATATTTTCTCGTCAGGTGACCGAAGCAGTAGTAGCTTGGGAGTTTTAAAATGCCCGGGAGGAAATGCATCAATCATTTCACAAAAGCAGTGGCACTGAGAGTTCTGCAAAGGTCTGGTGCTAAATTATTAATTTGCCGCTGGTTTCTGATCAAATATTCAGCAGATGGCCATGTTATTTGCCACAGATAGCCTATTTATGTCAGCTACCGTGTGTATTTATGTGTCCAGATGTGAATGTGTTTTGCCATATAAGCAAATGGTGGTGACTAAGCTGAGACTCAACTAGATGAACAATCATGCAGCTTTGAAAGAAAACCTTCAGAGGCATGGAAGAAAGTATTGCATTACCATGACAACAAATAATTCTGGGAAAAAAAAAAAAAAAAACTGTCATGCATGTGTTCACTTTATTAATTCGTCAACTTCTGGTTTTAGTACAGTATAAGGTAGACAAACAGTTTAATCAAAATCCAAGCTTTATACTTCTGTTATGAAGTGCAGAAGCAAGACTTAAATAAATTAAATGATTAGTGGAGTTGAAGTTGAATCAAGAAAGACTGCGATAAAGCGAGAAGAGCTCACAGCTTCATTGACCTGATTCTTTAAGCCAGACTGTTTCAGAGCTAATAACAGATTTACAAAACTTATGTACAGAAGAAGTAAAACACTGGGTTGTGAAAGTACTCTTTGCAGATGTAGCAGGACATATAAGAGTTTGTCAAACAAGCATTTGGGACAGCAGTAAAAGACTCCATGTTGACTTTGGATGCTTTCTCGTCTCAACCCTTCAGAAACCAAATTCACAAACTACATGATTGCATCTCACAAAGTCCCATAAAGCATCAGCTCAGTTTGTTGTAATAAGGTTTGGGAGCAGACTAACAACCAATATTCCTCACTACCTTGTAAATAATTGGGTGTGTATCTGCTCCTTTGCATGATGCCTTATAACCCATTTAAGGGTTTGTGTCTTTCCAGCTCACACTGCTCTCTCCTCACTAAATGTCAGCTACCCTGCAGTCCAGCTGCTGGATGAGTGTGGGAGTTTCTCTACGTGTGTGTGTGTGTGTGTGTGTGTGTGTGTGTGTGTGTGTGTGTGTGTGTGTGTGTGTGTGTGTGTGTGTGTGTGTGTGTGTGTGTGTGAGGAAGAAATGAGTCACTATCACTGTGCCCTAAGCAGTGAGACAGCTGTGAGACCCAAGTGCCACTACCCATAATTCAGCGCTGTCTGATGAGGTCACAGGACTACAGGGCTGGAGTGACCCCTCATGTTTGTCAGATCTGAACCTACAAGAATAACAACACACACACACACACACACACACACACACACACACACACATTTTCCTGCTTCCCCATGTCAGATAAAAGCACTGTACATACCTCCACAACACACTGGTGTGTCGTTCATTTATTGATACAAAGACTTGAATAGTTGATGGATGTTTCTGTTTGCTCGGTAAGGAATGCAGCCGCATCCAGAAATAAATTTGTGTCGTTACAGGTTTTCTTATTTTTGCAAGTGACTCCAACAGATTTATAGAATCTCATATTTCCACCCTGTAACTAACCTGCCTGCTCATTTTTCCTCATAATAAATGCTCCACGTTCCCAGGCTATAAAAACTCTATATCCTACTCAAGAGTCTCTCCTCCATCCATGTCAACCTCCCCGGCTCTGCTCTAACAGGCATCTATTATTCAACAGAAATCCATGGAAGTATTCTTGCTTCAGCACTGGATGGAGGCGAGCGAAGACAGAGGAGGCTTCTGGACAAAGGTGTCGCGAGAAAAAAAAAAAAAAAAAAAAGCGAAGACATCAAATGAGAAGTGAGAGATAAGAGAAGGATAAGACAGAAGGACAACAGCAAGAGAAAGAAAAGAAAGCGAGTGAGAGAAAGACTGAGCTGAGGTGTTTGATGTATTTCTGAGCAGCTTGGCTGCGAAGTTTCTCAGGGACGCTGCAGTGTTTATACCGCCTGTTAGCCTGCAGTACTGTATTTATAGAATTATACCTCAAGATTACTTGACAGGGCTGCCTTAAAGGATGCAAAATATAGAAATGCTGATTTAAAAGCAGCTTAAACATTTTAACATTTAATAAGGACTTTTAAAAAAAAATCATTAGTCTCTGTTGTGCTTAGTTGGCCCTCAGTATCAATCCATTTTCTTAAAAATAGTTCTGAAAAATAGCTCTACCCAGAGATGTTATGAACAAAGTAAAATCCCAAATGTTGCTAACAGTGATTGGAAACATATATATATATATATATATATATATATATATATATATATATATATATATATATATATATATATATATATATATATATATATATACATATAATCAGCGCTGAAACTGTACAGTTCAACAACAGAGAGCAGGAATGCTGAGACACAAGATAAATAAGTTGAAGGATACTTCATGCTAGGTCATATTTTTCTCTGTTATATGAGTGCAAAAAGTATTGATAAGCACCAAAAATTGTATATTGGATCAACATTAAACAATGACAAAGAGCCACTACATGTGATATAATATAAGACAGGATGCAGCAAAGTTAAAGGGCTTTTATTTGCAAGTGTCAGACGGCATTATGGAAATGATCTTTCTGAAGTGTTGCATGAAAACTCTGCTTTGAACTCTTGTGGGTGGTGAAAATAACAAACCATGTACCCTGCCACCCTTAAAAGATACAATATTTCAAAGCTGGACTAAAAAAAAAAAACATTTTGTAGTTTTCTGTAAACAAGAAGAAGTGCATATTTGGGGCATGCTAATGTTGTAGCTACACACCCTTTAAATGGATGAAAACACTCCTGTCTATAAAGTGCACATTGCACAGCATGGTGTTTGCAGTGAACCTCTCAAAAGGGAAGAATTCTGCCAGTCACACTGCAGAACAAATCCTACATAAGAGCAGTTTTTTTCCTGAGGAAAGAAAGCTTCTCAAAGAGCAGAGAGACCTGTAGCAGATGAAGTGGAAGTTATATTACCCACTATAGTTCCCCCTCCCCTGGCTGGGACTATCTTTAGTTCCCCTATGAGTTCATCTGCACACTGATTTCAGCAAATAGCACCAAATGAATGAATGAATTGTGGCATTTAAAAAAAATAAAGAATCGTGCGAGCCGTTCCTTCTTCTGAGGCTATAAAAAAAAAAAACCAACACATAAGGTCAGGTCTGATTAGACTCAGCAAGAACTTCCTTCTTTTGGAAACATCACATAACATGCCGTCGTGAGCTAATAGCACACAAACAGAAAAGAATGACACAACACCCAGTAGAAGAAGGAAATGTTGAGGTCTATATTTGTAGCTGTCCTGTCCAGGATCTTGTCAGCAGTATGAATCACCTGTCCGATGCAATTCTCACTCAAAATATTTTGAATCGGAAATATTTTTGTCCACTTGTCTTTAATTTATGTGGACAAAGATTTCCTCAAATGAAGCTGGAGTCATACTTCATAAAGATTTTATGGGAGCAGAGCATTAGCCTGGAATAGCAGTGACTTCATCTTGCTGCCACTTTTCAGGAGTTTTGTATTTTATATAGTTGGCAACACTGGTGTTAAAAAAAAAAACAATCAAGAGATAATATGTAAATGGAGATGTCTGACTTATATTCTTCCCAAAGTGTCTTTTACTATGGAAGCCGGGAGCATAAAAGAACTTTGTAACATCATTATCTCGCTGTCCCAAGATAACTGCTTCATTATTTTCTATGGCGCAGGAGAGCCATTGACAGGAAGAGAATAAAATAAAATATGGAAACTTGCTTGTTTTTTTGGGACAATGATCAATTAAGTTATAAGCCAACAACTCATTTTACTTGCTAACAAATACCTTAACAAATATCCATGACAATAATACAGTAAAATAATATTGGAAGTATTAAATAAACAAAGAAGCATGTTTAATAAAACTTTGTCATTACAAAAAAGGCAACTGAAAACGGAAAATTCCAGATGATACCTTCACTGTATTTTAGGCATGTATCCATTTACAGTCATTTTAAGACATTTTAAGTATGTGATTCATGGCCAAGCACCAGCGCTGGTTGTTTTTGTTTATTTATTCCCTTTGAATGCGTTCCCGTTGAATGCCAGGAAACAATGACAATAATTTCTTCTTTTTTTTTTTAAATTGTCATGAATTGTTGAAACTGGAGATGACTAAGTGGGACGCAAATGCAGGACAGAAACACTGAAGGCAAAGGACAAAAAGGTTTAATAAGACAAAAGACTGGACAACACATGAAGGCTATGGAACTGACCAGATACACTGACAGACTGATGAACACATAAAAAACTGGTAATGAGTAAAAAAAGAAGGTCCCTCATTTCATTTCTAGTTTAAGTTCGAATTGGCCGGTGTGTTGATATCCAGTTGCTAGTGTGTGATGCTGCACCATTAATCAAACCATAGCTTTCACATGATGCCCTGGACTGTTGTAAAGTTGTAAAGTGGGATTTCTGAGCCCGACAAAGCTGCAAGGCAACGATGGCTCCAGGAATGTGTACGATGAATGTTAGCAAGCCATCCAAACCAGTCAGAAGATTGCAAACTTACATCATGTTGCTTTCTTCAAGGCTTACAACACTGTTTTCCTTGTCCTTCTGTAAACATCTGCCACTGATTTACCAGTTAATCCAACCAAAGTCTACACTTCCTTAACGTGTCCTAAAAAGTGGTTAAAAAGCTTTTTTAAACAACGTTTTAAAGCCATTTGTCATTTAATCTACATGTAAAACTTTAGACTGGTTGGATTTTAATATTCTTCCACTAAAGACTTGTCAAAATTCTATGTGAACCAATTTTATAGTCTTGTTCTGCAAAAAGAGAAACTCAGAAAAGCTTACATGACTAGTTGTTGGTGCTGCGAGTAAATGCTTTGGTTTCTGGGGATTCTTTGAGGCAGGAGATCCAGTCCTATGATCTTCTGCCGCCCTTTTGAGGTTGGCCATCGCCACAGGTGTTTGTCAAATGCACGGTGCCATTGGAGATTGCTTCCACTGGTGCTTTAGCTCAGCAGCGGCACAGTCTCACACACACTAATAGTCCAAATAAGCATGAAAAACTGTTGGTTTATTTGGAAGCAAACCAGCCATGTATGTGCATGTGTGGACATTTTAGAACTCCTAATGTTGAATGTGATTTAATATCTTTATTGTCTGTGATATTATTTTCCTGTGTTAATGAGTTCTTGACATTTTATGTTGCGATAGGTTCTTTGAACAGAAGAGTGATTATGCAGCTCTGTGTGTGTGTGTGTGTGTGTGTGTGTGTGTGTGTGTGTGTGTGTGTGTGCGCGTGAAGTCAGGTTCATTCTAATTGCCTTCAACATTGAGATGCAGATGATCAGTGATGCCCTGATATCTACAGAGCACATGGAGAGGGTAACCATGGTAACTGTGTGTGTGTGTGTGTGTGTGTGTGTGTGTGTGTGTGTGTGTGTGTGTGCGTGTGTGTGTGTGTGTGTGTGTGTATTAAAAAGAATGCAGGCACAGGTGTGCATAAAGCTATACACCTGCCAGCTGACTGTTCTTTTATCAAAGCAGCTGTTTGCACATAATAATATAATAACTTCTCAACATAAATGAAAAAAGAATAAAAACTCAAGATATTTAAGCCAGTTTTATGTCTTAATTCATGCTTAAATGATGATCGAAATGATAACTATTATTAAATAAAATGTTATCTTACATGCTTATTGTGGCTTGATTATGTAAAAAAACAAAACAAATCAAAATAATTATATAGGGAGTTCTGCAAAAAATAAAAACATCTGAAAATGATATTTCGAACAACTTGCAGGCCTGTGCAGAAGGATCTTTTATGTAATGCTACTACACAAGTATTTTCTGTGAGACACGAAGACATGAAAGGCTTGTTCTGTAAGTTAAGCAGCTCATGAGAAGCGCCATTGGACACAGAAAAAGGATATTATTACAATGACTATGATGAAATATACATTTAAAGATAACATAGAAGCCGATTTAAGTGAATCTTTTTCTCCTTTTTTGTCATGTTGCTCAACATAAAATGGCCTGGAAAAATAAACACGTAAAAGTTTGAAAATTCATGAAGGACAAAGTGAGCTGCAGTTGCAACTGACTCAAACTGCAAGTAATGATAACAGTTAAATGTATTTTCTTTTCGGTAAGAAGGAATGGAAAGCACAATCTCCTCGCTCCAAGCTCAGAAAATATATTTCCACGTGTAATAAACGACTCAATTATGTTCCTGCTTATGAGCATTCATGGGGGCAAAACTGAGTGTAATCACACACGTCCATATGCATGTGGATTTGAGAGAATTATTTGTCCAAATACCGTCTTTTGTTTATTTCCACTGAGCTCAGACATTTTCTACCGTAAGTTATTACTGATTTGTTGACGCTTTACATTGCATTACTGCACGCAGTCATGTAATGAATAAGTAGAAAGAGACTAAATATTAAGCGAGTGAAAGAAGCATCATTTTTAATTTCACAGTGAAGTGTTTTAATAGTGCCGTCGGACTTGCTGTAATTAAATACAGCTGAAGTTGTGTGCTTCATGGTGTGTAACAGGGTGCACATTCACCGCAGTCATCGTGATAAGCTGCAGCTGAATTGCTCTTTCTGAGACAGGAAATAATAATATTACTACCTCTGTCTTAGAGAAATTAGACGGTCTGCTCTTCTGCACTGTTTCACTCCATTTCTGTTAATATTTTTTGCTTGTTTTGATCTCTCTTCCAAGCATCTACCCACTAATGGGCAGCACATCACCATGGAGACGGAGGAAGAAGGCAGGGGAGCATTCTGTTTTATTAAAATCTGGACAAAACATTGCCGATGCCTTTTCATCATCCAGTTTCTATTGTAACTCTTCCTTTGCTAGTATAACCTGATTTTTTTCTAACGTCTACTTATTGCACTTTGCACACGTGTCAGATGCCACGTTGCCATGTTGCACGTCATTCAGCCTCCTTCCTCTAAATCCTTGTGTTCCACGTCTGACTCTTCGTCTTGTTTTGAGATTATTGAGATAAAGATAGATGCTCCTCTCCCGTTAATGAAATCCACCTAAGGCCAGCATGACTCGTTCAGTGTTTACCCTGGGTGATGACACAATGTCTCTGAAAACCGGCGTGTACACACACAGACACACCTTGCACGTCTACAAAGATAAAATCCTTTGTATGGTAAACAGAGGGGAATGGTAACAGGATCATAGGGGTCATTTTAAATAGATTTCAATGTTAATAGATTCTGGCTAAAGTCATGCTTGATATGAGCTGCATTTTTTTTAACTTTTAACTTTTTTAACTTTTAACTTTTTCATACATCACTTTTTTTTTTTTTTAAACACCTTTAAGGAGCAAGATTGAAGAAGGGATATTACTGCTTCTTCCAGACCTGAAAAACTGATGCCTAATTGTCCTTCCATCAAAGCACACAAGCCAGATATACTGGAAATCCAATTTTTAGGTTAATCTCAAACGCACAAAAAATATTAAGCACACATATTTACTATATGAACAAATTAATATAAAGAACTTAAAGGTGCAATTTTGGCTCCAATCAACTCTGTTTGTAGTAGCACGATTCATATATTTTCAGAATAGCTACCTTTTTAATAGTATTGAACATCCTAAAATCCAACTTTTTTTGCCCTATAATGCCACATATGAAGCATTGATCCTGTTATGTTCATGATACTGTATCTTGGTCTGCTTTCATCCTTGAGTGTGGCAGTAACCCTTTATCTTCTAGCCAATTTATAGCAGTTGTTTTCATATCCTGTATGAACCAGCACTGCAGTACGCGTACAGCCCATGCACATGTGTGTCTCATATCCTTTGAGGATCATGACTGCATTTATGTTCTGGCAGACTGTGAAACATGCATGTTTGATCTGGTTATGTGAAAAAGAGAGAGAGAGAAGGGGTGGGGTAAAAAATAGCAGAAATTGTGAGTTTACACTGTATTCAAACTGGGGATTATTGCAGAATATTTTTTTATCATGACTCAAAGTCATTGGAAAGAAAATACTATTCCTAGAAATAAAACAGTGGACCACATTGTTTAAACACTAAATAAATTAACTGGTAAAGTGGATAAAACCTATTATTTGTTACCATGGTACCTTTTAATCAGATACTGCAGGAAGTAAACAGTCGGTGTTGAGGCTGATGTGTTGAAAGGAAATAAAATGAGCAGTAGGATATGAGTGACTGGAATGGTTGAACAACAGCCTAACAGGTCTTGCAGGAGTTAGTGCCTCTCAGAAATGACGTAAGACGGGAGCACGAGTTGGAAAGATGCACATGAAGAGCAGAGATGGGCGCTCATCACAACTTGTATATTATATTATATTTATATTAAATGGAAGAAGAATGTCAGCCATAACAATTTTGCCACACAAAACCAACCGCAGTTTCCTACGTTCACTTGGTTTCCATGGTAATGAATCAGCGATGATGATACTACTGCCTCAGTGAAAAGGTTACAGATTCATTAAACAAGTCCAAGTGTCATAACAAACAATAGAGCTATGAATGAACATGACCCTTTCTGATGAAAGATGATTTTTCTTTTTATACATCCTATCAGTAGCCAGTTTTCCATCTTTTACCTGAGTAGGAACTGGCTGCTGTGTTATAATCTCATAAGTGCTCTGCTGCCTCTGGCTCTGCTCATGGTGGTGTGTATGTCACATGCCTAACAGATCATATACAGTACCAGTAAAAAGTTTAGACACATTTTTCCATTTCAGTCAGTTTCCAAACTGTGCATCCCTTCATTATCCTCTTCCCTGGCAGCAGCAGCCTCATCTGGGAGGAAATTGCTGCTCACCTTTCTATAGGAGTAGTTAATGAAAAAACAAACACTAAATAATGTATAACTATTAATCACCTTAGTATTGATCATGTAAATAGTCGCTTATTAATCACAGTACATAAATATCAGTGAATATAAGTGATGTGAAAACTGTTGATCCCTCACTCTTGGCCCAATTCCTCTCTTTTTCTCTTCCTTTCTTGCTCATTTTCCAACATCTGTCTTCACATCCTCCTGATTTTTCATGCGTGGGTCCTATGGAGACTTTATTTTCTCAGTCCATTTCCCCTTTCTTTCTTCCATTGCAACATAAGACAACATGACCATCCAGTGATTAACTCGAAGGACGAAAATCAATTCATTTCATTCTATTCTGTTGAGCACTTTATCAAAGTTGTAGAGTTCTTCACAAAAGAAAGAATTGGTTTTTTAAGCCATCGAGGAGGAATTATTCATTTTCAGTGGAACCTCTCATAGAAACCCTCAACATGTACGAGGGATCGATGTGACTCTAAAATAAATCCACTTGTAATTCAACTAAAATATAAAATACCACCCTGACATTGGCATTCTAGCTCTTTGCGCATTGATGCACACAGGCGAGCGTCACTGAAGCACCTGCAGAATTGTGAGGAAATAACCAGTGTGAGCGCACAATTTGTGAAATACAGTTGTTTGTCCAACAATTACCTTTAGGAGACTCTGATGTGCATGTTTCTGCTCAAATGGAGGTGGTACGAGGGCCCGACAGTCACAAGCAGGAAATGTGCTTACAGCTCAACACAGTGCATTTGCCAGAGAGAACACCAGGATAAGCAGATTTGCCACTGCTTCACAGATTTCAGCACATTCAGAGTGAGCACAAAGGACAGACTTGAAAGTCAGGAGATGCCACAGAGAATGTTCTGCTGCCTGCAAAAACCTCTAGCACAGTTTTGCAGTGGATCAGTGATGGTCTGGGGATACATATCCTCAGAGGGCTGCACAGACCTCCAGGTGCTAGCCTGAGCTTTCCCGACTGCCATTAGATCATGCATCAGAAAGACCAGCCGCATACGGTCTGACAGTGGGTCTGAGGAGCCTCATTTGCTGCTGCAGAACAAAGGAATTGATGCCATGGACTGACCTGCCTGTTTACCAGTCTGAGAAATGTTCACAGAAGTTTGGTCAGTCTGTGATATGATCTCTCCACTTTTACTTTGAGTGTGATTCTGAACACAGACTTCTGAGGTTCCATGAATTTGATTTCCGTTGAGCATTCGAATGTTATTTTATTCTCCACACATTCAACTAAGTCATGAGACTTTTAATTGGAATATTTTCATTCATTCAGATCTAAGATTGATTGTTTGAGCGTTCCCTTTATATATTTGATCAGTGTACATTAACTTTAACTATAATCAAAACAATGCAAGTTTTACAAGAGGATTTGTCCTTTTCAGATGCAGCTAATATTCATAGTTTTAACACTGATTAATTTAACTCTGACCAGCCTTTTGATATCAGTCAACTACCATCAGAGACTGATTAGATATGATCATAAGCACTTAATAGAAATGTCCAGCATTTATATTATTTTGATTTAGTCTAAATTATAAAAATAGTTTGAATTTGTTTGTAAATGATGGTGTGTGTGTGTGTGTGTGTGTGTGTGTGTGTGTGTGTGTGTGTGTGTGTGTGTGTGTGTGTGTGTGTGTGTGTGTGTGTGTGTGTGTGTGTGTGTGTGTGTGAATTGCCTTTATTTGCCCCTTACAGACACACAAGGGGAGACATGAACAACTCCACGGTCAACCACATACTTCCATGTTTAATTGTAAGCTCTGAATTACAAAATCATTGTACAGTGGACCTTCCTTTTCTTTGTTTAAATGCACATTTGCACTAAAACAAACAGACATGTTGTGACGCGAAGAGAGGTGTGCATTCAACATCTGCCTCTAAGGCTATCATGAACCCTCCCAGCCAGGTGCAGAAGAATAAATAGAGCTGTCGAGATCTCATTACTGGGACTAGAACCAGACTGCAAACAGCCCTCTTCTGATTTCTATTTCATCTACTTTTGCATATCACCTCCTTCATTTTCTTTATAGTCCTCTTCTGGGTGCAAATTATCATCTGGTTTATGTTTCTTTTTAATTTATTTCAGCTCTCTGTATTTGTGTCTTTGCGTAGCACCAGTACACACTGACTTCAACATTTACACAGCAGTGTTAGATGAGAAACACACGCTGCAGCTTTAGGAAATGGGTAAAAAAAAGAAAAAAAAAAGTATTTCAGTGATGCAAAAGAGGTCATGTATGAAAGATAACATGAAGCTGTTAAATCTGGGCCAGAAAAGTGCTGAAATTGACCACTTCGAACCAGAGAGAAAGGAGAGAAGTAAAAATGTTGAATTAATGGAAGCCATTTTTATCCAACATATTTAATAGTTTCAACTCTCTTCATTCTACCCATAGCAGCCGTTATTTGGCTCAAAGAGAGTAACTCAGCAGCTGTATCTCCCCGCAGCTGGGTCAGCTAGTGTTATGAAGCATGACCACGCGTCCAGTTATTCTTTTATAGCCCAAGGTGGGGTCACAAGAACCAGACCCTGTTGTTTAGTCCAGGTTAACAGGAGGAAGGCATTAAGCTGATGAACGGGGAGGGTCAAAGTTTAAATGGGACCAAACTAAACCTAGAGGTCAGTTCCTATATTATTCTGCTTGTTAAAAAGGCTAATGCTGATGGTGGAGCTTCACAAGAAAATACTTCTTTTTGTGTTGTATTTTAGTTCTTGATCGTGTATTTAATATTTTCTTGTGTCTGATTACAGTTTTTTTACTGACTTTACTGAAGACTGTTTCTATTTTCTATTCATTTAACCTCTTAATAACACCACATTGTATAATTTGCCCTTAGCATGTATGTACTTGCTTTCTTACAAATTCTGCGACGATAAAACATTTCCCTCTACAGGATAACTAAAGCATCTCCAACAATAAATGTCAAACATTGTGAAACTGCTGTGAAATGCTCATGAATTCAACAGTTTGCTCTAATTTACCTGTAGAAATGCTCCTATTGCTAATCCAAACTGCTGAGTTAATGAATTATGTCTTTTTTTCGTTAATCAAGCTGTGTGCGTTGTAATAAAACAGTAATAATTTGATTTTGAACACAGATGACTCTTTAAAGTTTGAAAGACTTAAGCACAGCTTGTTTCCTACAAAGTTTTCTGTCTTTGTAAAAAAAGAAAACTTTGTAATTTTCTTATACATAAATCAATTTGAGTCCAGATCCAGTTCAGCTTTTGCTTTCCCAGCATGGACACTAGTTTAACTAATCTAATAAGTCAGTGAATTGAACCGTTTCATTGGATTATACAGCAGGAAATGATTAACATGTCGGAACACGGGGTCAAGTGAGAAGAGTATGCAGGAAACATCTCTTTTTGTCTTGATAACAGTGTAAGCACTTGTGCATGTGTGTGTGTGTGTGTGTGTGTGTGTGTGTGTGTGTGTGTGTGTGTGTGTGTGTGTGTGTGTGTGTGTGTGTGTGGTTGTGTTGCAGAGCTTGAAAAGCAGAGATGGAGTGAGTCATCGACCAGGGTGAACTTTGATCAAATCAGTCCTGAAATGGGGTTCTATCTAAACCAAAGCCAGATGACGTGGATCAGCTTTCATTGACTGGGACATGGCTTGCAGCTTAGAGCGTGTATTTCTCCACATATGTGTGTGTACCTTTCTATGCCCTGTAAACACAATATCTGTGGTTTTTGGATAAAAAGTACAATATCTGTTGATTTTATTCCCTCAAAATAGAAGGACAAAGGGGTGATTTTATGATTAGCATTTATCTTTGAAAACAAATAACAGGACTTAGGCCGCAACACCTACAGGACATTCAGTACCCCCTCAGTTTCCAGGAACATAATGGGCGTGCTTATATACCGTACACATGTCCGCTCCTTCTTTTAAAAAGCCCAAGGCAACGAATAAAACCAGCATATTGGGAGCTGAAATCCCCCAAACCCGCAAGTCAAAATATGTGCGGTGGGTAGATCAGCATGAAATGCCGCCATGAAGTTTAATTCAAACCAATTACTCTTTCTAAGTCAACAACTCAAGCCAGTAAAGTACATCCCCTGAGATTTTATCTGACCTCTCAGATGAAAGAACAATGCAGACTTAGGAATGCATTGGGACAAAGAAAAACTGGAAACAGAAGCAAATGGAGCTTTGTGCACATTTCTGTGTGATATTTACACACAACCTTGGGTAATTGTATCCTACAGTCACCATTTTGCTTTAAAAACATGTCTATTTTTGATCTTTTGGATACTGGACGAGGCAGCTGGCTGATAATCATCAAAAACCACTGAGGTCAGACTAGCACAGCGAGCACCATGCCAACATAATCACACACATTCACGTCCACGTGCAACCGTGCACGTGCATGCAAATGCTAAAACAAAACAAAAAAAGACCAAGAAAAAGAGCAAGACACACATGAAATATTGACATACTTTCTTAAAGCAAAACAAACATTTTCCCTCAAGTCGTACTGTATTAACTGTAGATTATATACCACAGATTGAAATATTATTCAGATCAATTTGCATGGCATGACGGACACTCACACAGCGGACAAGCATATAATTCATTCTTCAAAGTTTAGATGGTATCTCCACTGCTGAGTGCCAGGTTACACACACTGCAGACAAAGGAGTTTTTGTAAAATTGCAACACAAGTCTGGATCTCATATCGGCTTATCGGAACCATTGTATAATTTACCATATTAAGCTAAAAATGTTTGTGCAATTTCTCCTTTCCATTTAAACTCCTAGAAGAGAAGCAAATACTTTGCACTTTTGGCTCCAAGCAGGTTTACCAAGACAACACAGGTTGGCATAAGATCATCTGTTTCGTTTTGGTTTTTCATGGGGTTTTTTTTGGGTAAAATTCAGATAAATAACAGGAGGAGGTTTATGCTTAAATCTAAAGCCTCTATAATCTTCCCGAGACACCGAAAAGGGGGAAGGAGAACGTAAAAATCCACGTGTATTAATGTTTTCATTTACAGCTGCTAAATATGTGAGAATTACGTGAGAACATGCACGTGTGTGTCTTCACACACCAACGCTGAGTGTGCAAATACCTGCCTCTCTCAGCACTGTGATTCCTCAGTCTGATTAGAAAGTGGTTGGTTTATTTGAACCAAGGAAGGAAGTGCAGCATTCAACTTCTCTGGATAAAATACACCCAGAATCTCACGTCCCAGCTAATGGAGAGGCGCTGGATGTGCAGCCTCAGTTCACATGCTCATGGCAGCAGATTCAGTTTAAAATGTATTAAACACAAATGCGAGAATATTGGTTTGTCTGTAGAGGCCATTAACTGTGAGAAAATAAATAAGGGGGATAAAAACTTGAGGTATTTTGATGTCTCAATAGTCTTATGATTTATCTTTTTAACACTCAGCCTTGTACAAGAGTTTAATTTATGCTTCCAATAATAACATGACACTCACAGAAACTCACCGTGTTTTCTTTGATGTCTGACAAACGTGTTTGTTGGGGAGTGGAATTAGCATGGAACCGGCCAAACACAAATGTCCCATGTGTCCACATCTATTGGGATCAAAGAAAGCAGGGAGTAAATGAGCTACAAATTCTGCTGTTTGGCTTTTGTACAATAGTTTAAAGAAGCAATGCTGAACTTTAGCAGATTTTCCTTCTTTAGCGCAACCCAACGAAGACATCGATCTTTCATCCTGTTTCTTATCTGAGCTCTCTCCAGCCAAAAAAAGCCAGTCCAGCGTTGATGCTTGTCTTAGCTCTTGCTCTACCACTTTCTCTCTTTGTTTTCCTTCTTGTGTTTCTTCAGTCACTTAGCCAAGATGCATTAACAAAATGACCAATGTGTAGATATCCAGTTGCTGTTATTTAAGCCAGTTACAGCAAAAAAATGGCCACAAGATGCTGCAGGGAAATATCATGAATGTCTGCATGCTGTTGAAAAGAAGTCAGAAACACAGTGTTTTAGGTTTGGAAAGTTTCGTAGCATTGCTTTAAAGACATGTCTGGTGGGTAGCACTGAGTTATACGTACTCCTTTACTTTCACTTCACTAACTTTTTATGGGGAATTCCCCCTCATATTGCTGCAACTGGTCTGGTTCAACTAGCTGGCTCCACCCTGTGGCCACCTGCTGGTTTACAGCCAACAGACAGGGGCTACTGAAACTCTAAGGGAAAAGAAAACAAATGAATCAATCATACCACCACAACATAAACTAAAATGCACGCTATTTCAGAATAGTTGTGTGGCCACTGCTGCTCCAGCGCCACTGTTTGTTTTGGAAACTGCTGGTTAATGTTGACAGCGAACGTTTGGTGACTTATAACTGTCTTGATACTTACAGTCGCAAGCAGCCTGGTTGGCAGCTAGCTAAGCTAAAGACTTCACGTTAGCATACAATCATCATCAGCAACTGTCCGGAGTGGACGACGTTGACTTTCTTTGTACTTTGCATAACAAGCAAACTTGGTTCGCCTTTGGGAAAGAAAGCAGTCAACAGCTGCCTCCCTTCGTTCTGCCTTCTTTCTTTTTCTTTTCGTTCTTTCTTCTCTTCATACCCTAATTTCTGTTTCTTGGCCAGCATGATTTCTGTCCCCCAGGTCCCTCAATCTGGGCTCACTGACGTTACACTTACCTCCAGTTGCTGTCAGGCGGACTAAACCTTTTTGCATCTCCAGAAAGGTGGGGCCCCAAGAAAGTCCAATATGTTGGGAGGACTGTGTGACACAAGGTTCCTTCTCTCAGTTGATTTTATCAATATATTTGAAATAAAATATGACACCAATTAATTGGAGGGCCCAATTCATTCAAAATAAAAACATCACAAAAAAAAATCAAGATTTTTATGGGCCCCTCTCCCAAATCGGGCCCTGGGTAGTCAGGTCCACTTTTGCCCCCCACTAATGAAATGAATGAAATGATGTCTAACACAACAATATTGGTCTTTGAATTAAATCTGAGTTTAACAAAATTAAAAATTAAAGTGTCTTTGGGATGCAAATTGATACCACCTATGTGTGGCTGTGGACACAACCATCACACTCTGGCTTTGAAACTGGCTTGGCCACCACCTAGCATGAAAGGGCAGATCTACTTCTCTTCGTCAACTTTTTGAAAACCATCTTTGCGGTTGCATTGAATTTGGATTTAACTCATTTCATTCAACAGTGTGACAACTCGCCATTAAAATGGCTGTCTGAGCTACAAAACCAACTTTCTGGCAGCTGGGAAAAAAACACAACTTTGAAATCAAATTACTTTTATAGATATATGCTACGATGAAACAGATAGGATAGTAATAAATGGCAAATTCAGAATGTTTCAAAGGATCGCTGAGCAGATGGTGAGGATTTTATTGGTCAAAAGGTTTTGCGTTTAAAGAGGGAGCAAGAGGTTGGTTGAAGCTCCGGCTAATTGCTGGCAGAAGAAAGTGGTGAAGTAAAAAAAAACAAAACAAAAAAAAAGATGAAATGAGAGAGAATTTAAAAGGAAATCATGGCAAGCAGTTGTTGTTGTCTCTGGGGACTCCTCACTCTGTCTGCTTAATATAATCCAGACACAAACCTTGACAAAAGCCATTTATTGCTCATGAGAACACACTTACCCTCCAGGTGCTGGAGTGTGTGCAAAAGGTTAACATGGAAGAAAATTATTCTTAGATGTGAAATAATTCAATTTGAATTATGAGTTAAATGTTAAATAAGTTGGACCAGACTTGCCAAATGTGTGAATGTATGAACAAAGAAGACCAAGTGGGAGTGTTAGGAATAGTTGTCACACTTCTGTTTTTGTATGTTATGATGAAAATGGGAGTTCATAGGGAGGGAGTCGGTCTTTGATCAAGTATAAAAGACAGCCAGACATGGGGTAAGAGGAGAAAGTGGCCCATGTGAAGGGACTGAGAGAGGGACAACAAAGGAAAAGGCATGGGGCCCAAAGAAAGCAGGACCACTGGTTGACTGATGTAGCCGGCAACCACAATTTTTATATGTGTGTGTGTGTGTGTGTGTGTGTGTGTGTGTGTGTGTGTGTGAGAGAGAGAGAGAGAGAGAGAGAGCTCACTCACTCTCCCTTCCTTTCTGTCATGTGTAACTGGTGCACAGTAGTGAAAAACATGTTTTAGATTTGAGTGTTAAGTTTGTGGTTACAACACGCACACACACGTAGATGCAAGTCCACCCTGTTCTCCAAACACGCACAGGCAGATTACGGCTGTGCTCCACAAATAAAACCCTGACATGGATACTGTGCTTGGAATTATTACCCCTCAGCTCCAAAACCTGCATCACTACAACATTCTTCAAACGAAAAGACTGTTTTTTTCGTTATGCTGATGCTCTACAACCAAATGGCTTCTTCTCTGTTTTCTGCTTCTTCACAGCTAAAAATACAAGCATGGCTTTGTGTGTGTATATATACTAAATACTGTGTCTCCATTGACAAACTGAATACAGTGACATTTTTGGGAGAAAAGAACAAGTAAAAAGATACAGAGATAAACGAAAGAATGATTGCTTTCAGCTGGAAAGTCAAATGTCGAACATCCCTCCTATTTTCCATCTGCGACATGTCTGATGTCCAATAATCCAATTAGGTGTCTCACACACCAGAAGTCAAGGCTTCTGACATTTTCCCATCTTTCATAAAACCACTCTCTCATCCCAACTGTCTTTTATCTTCACATTCATTCTATTAGGGACTTACTAAATCCTTACATTGTCTGTAAGATGGTGTTGCGCAACACCCTGGCTTTCTGTCAAATACGTAGAGCGAATTGTTGGCAGAAGATAACAAAGATCACTGCAGCTACAATGAAAATCAATATGGCAAAACAACGTTTATTCCTTATACAGATTAACTTGTGTAGCCATATTATAGCCTCTAGAGACTAGAGACAGAGAATTGGACAAAAATCATTATTTTTGGTCTCATCTGCTTCTCAGAAAAAGGTCTTTGATGCGCTAGGCTTCTCTTCACTCATTATTATTGTTATTATTCCTCATAATGATTTTTCTCTGACTTTGCAAGCTTTAGACTGATTGCTAAGCCGCTCTAGATTTCCTCTCATGCCAAAGAGATGCAAAGGAGGTTCCTGTTTCTGAAAATCAGATGTTTATAAATGTCATAATGGAAGCTGATTCCTGCGGCTACGGTTCAGGCTAGTACATCTAGTTTTGCTGTGAATCTTGGTGAATTAAAGGTCCAGTCAGATCTGGGACCTTTGTGCAACATTTAACTGTCAACTAAAATTTCATTTTAGTTGATAGTTGAGTAACTAAAGAGAATTAAAAGGAAGCAAGCAACCTAATCCTACACTGTAATATTAACTAAATCTCCATCGCCATCTCCATCTTCTGCCGCTTATCCGGGGTCGGGTCGCGGGGGCAGCAGCCTAAGCAGGGAAGCCCAGACTTCCCTCTCCCCAGCCACATTTGCCAACTCTGCGGGGGGGATCCCGAGGCGTTCCCAGGCCAGCCGAGAGATATAATTCCTCCAGTGTGTCCTGGGTCTTCCCCGGGGTCTCCTCCCAGAGGGACGTGCCTGGAACACCTCACCAGGGAGGCGTCCAGGAGGCATCCTGACCAGATGCCCGAGCCACCTCAACTGGTTCCTCTCGATGCGGAGGAGCAGCGGCTCTACTCTGAGCCCCTCCCGGATGACCGAGCTCCTCACCCTATCTCTAAGGGAGAGCCCGGCCACCCTGCAGAGGAAACTCATTTCAGCCGCCTGTATACGAGATCTCGTTCTTTCGGTCACGACCCACAGCTCATGACCATAAGTGAGGGTAGGAACGTAGATCGACTGGTAAATCGAGAGCTTCACCTTCTGGCTCAGCTCCTTCTTCACCACGACAGACCGGCGCAGAGCCCGCATTACTGCAGATGCCGCACCGATCCGTCTGTCGATCTCACTCTCCATCCTTCCCTCACTCGTGAACAAGACCCCGAGATATTTAAACTCCTCCACTTGAGGCAGGACCTCACTCCCGACCCGGAGAGGGCAATCCACCCTATTCCGGCTGAGGACCATGGTCTCAGATTTGGAGGTGCTGATTCCCATCCCAGCTGCTTCACACTCGGCCGCGAATCGCTCAAGCGAGAGCTGGAGATCACGACCAGACGAAGCCAACAGGACCACGTCATCTGCAAAAAGCAGGGACCCAATCCTGAGGCCACCAAGTCGGATCCCCTCAACACCTCGGCTGCGCCTAGAAATTCTGTCCTCTCCAGGACCCCTGAATAGACCTTACCAGGGAGGCTGAGGAGTGTGATTCCCCTGTAATTGGAACACACCCTCCGGTCCCCCTTCTTAAAAAGGGGGACCACCACCCCAGTCTGCCAATCCAGCGGTACTGCCCCCGATGTCCACGCAATGCTGCAGAGGCGTGTCAGCGTTTATTAACTAAATCGTCCCACACTAAATGTAAGATGTTATTTCCAGGTTTTCTTGGAGGAGCAACAAGTATTCCTGGAGGATCATTTCTCACAGCCTTTATTCACGCATCATTTTGCCAAACTTTTCTGGCACACTGTTTTATTGAGATCTTGTGCATGTACAAGACATTTCACACAACTATTTTATCAGTTTGCAGGACAATAGTGAATGTTGACCAGAAAGACCTGCCAGTTTGTGCTGAAAGAGTTAAGAAGTTATAACTAATAGACAGCCTCTTATATCAAGTGTAAATAATCTGATGTTACAGAAGCACCAGAGGGCATGCTTCCATCTTTACCAAAATCTGCAGCTCCTTCAGGACCTCACAAAGACAAAGAAAGTAGACCACATCAGTCCAGTTCTGAGGTCTTTATAATGGCTGCCTGTCTGTCAGATGTGACTTTATCCCTTTAACATTCACACTAACAAAAAGGCCAGAGAAAAAAAAGTCTCTCTGTGTTTTTCAGTTCACTTTGGACAACAAAAAACAGAATAAATGTTTTTTTTTTTTAGCAAATGGCTGCAATGTTGAAATGAAGAAGTTAATAACAATGTAACAACAGTGAAATGAAATATGAAACAATAATGTTATAACACTTAATTTGGGTTTTACATACCCAAATCAATTGGTAGACATGCGCAGGCAGGTTTATTTTCACAATTTTTTAAAGAAAAAAATGGTCACAATTGTCATATCAAAGTTCTGTTGCAGGTCCATGCTCTTGATGGTTTAGGACCAAAATACATCTTGACCCAGTATAAACCTAGTAGACCCCAGGTCATCTGGATCCAGTCTTTAATCAGGTCCCAGAGTCATGCAGAAGCTGCTTCCAGCTTCTATGTTCCACATGTCTGGAACAAACTTCCAGAGAGCCTTGGATCAGCTGAAACCAGGTTAAAAACCCACCTGTTCGATCGTTCTTTATTTCAAAGTCCAAATCTGCTCTATTTCTTTTCAGCTTGAACTTTTAAACTTGACCATATTTTTAACACTGGGTTTTTGTCTAATGTTTTTTTCCTTTTCCTTTATCCTTTGTTTTTAATTTTAAATAATACTTCTCATTTTCCAGTGATTTAATGTTTCCGTGAAGCACTTTGAGTCATTCTGTCATTGAACTGTGTTGCACAGATCACCTTATCTCACCTTCCCTTACCAATAAGTATTATCTCAGACATCTAGTGCTCTTCCATGTCATGCTCTATCTTGACTTAATCAGTGTCATGTCTGATGCCTGTTTTGTTGTATTGCTCGTAGATATTTGTGGTTGCTTGTCTTTATATATACACAAGGAAGGCCGTAAGTTCCCAGAACAACACTTTGTGTGAGTTACAGTGAACATAAATTTATTTTATAAGTATTTTTCTCACACGGTTTCCTGGCTGAAAAATGAGGGGAAAAAGTCTGGATGGCATTTCTGATTTCTAATGTGTCATCAGTGATTTTCCCTTCACAGAAATGCATCTCGATGCTGGTTTCCCCCAACATGTCGTCTTAGCCTTCATGACCAGAGCTAATTCCTTCAGGATTCCAGACATATCTGACTGAGTCTGTCAAATCCTCAACTTATCAAATGAGCCACACAGGTTCAGCAATATGCTGGATATTTAGTCCTGAGACAAGATCACTGATAATAGTACATTAAGTTTTATATGTGTTGCCATGTAGTCATCGGTGTATCGCATCGAATCCATTCCTGTTCCCACATCTGGAGTTTTCCACCATTGTGGGAAAAAGACAGTGGCATAGGTCTCATCAGAATACTGACCCTTAAACATGTGTGTGCATGTGTTTTTGTTTTGGAATACTTCAACACCATCCTTAATGTTATTGGAAGCAGTAAGGAAGAGGCTGCTTGGTGACCTCCAGTTCACACAGACACACACTCTGACTGATGTTTATTATTGGATGCAGACAGATTGGCAGTTTAACAATAGAGGACACAGAGCAGATTTCCAATCAATGTTTAGCTTGCATCCTTCCCACTGTGAGAACAAAGCTATGACAGATTGTCTGTTAGCATGCTGGTGGGTACAGGCAACCACACACACACACACACACACACACACACACACACACACACACACACACACACACACACACACACACACACACACACACACACACACAAATGGAACAACGGATGCAGCAAGCCTAGTCATGGAGGCATCTTCCAATGGATTTTTTCTCTTACAAACAAGCCATGATTCTACTTCACATCAGATCAGTCAGTGGACCTATGCTCCTTAACTACCCTGTCTCTAGTCTAGATTGTATGAAATTATTTTTAAGGAAAAGAGAGGAAAAGAAAGAGATGCATTGTTTGCATTGATTATCAGTCATTATCATTAAACACCAGCATTAGATCTTAATACAGTCCTAGAACAGCTTAATGATGTACTTTCAGCAAATTTATTGTGACTTCAAGTCATAAATTTACTGCCAAGCAAATGTGGTCTAGAAGCACGGACATCATATTAAAGGTGTTTTCTGAATGCACACAGATGCGGCATGGGTCAGCTCCCTTTTAAGTGCAGATTTATGTGGTTATATTGAAGCAGATCCCTTAGTGTTCCTGCTGCCACGGCAACCGGCTGTGGAAACAATGATTCAGAGAGACTCTGCAGATGATCCAATGTATCAAATACAGAAGAGCACATCTGCTGGTATTTATACATATATTGTTGGCAAATTTAAGAAAGCATGCAAATTTTGTTAAATATTTAAAAAAATAACTGATTAAAATCGATGAATTTGATTAATTAGCGGAGGAACAAGCATGTTCTGGCTTAATTATGACAAATTAGTTCAATTATGCATTTAGCATCAATGAATGCATTCACACTGTGCAGCCTGGACTTCTAAAAAGGCAGAGCTATTGTTTACCAAGTCATCTGGTGTGGTATTATTTTTCACTTTAGCAGGATTTTTTTTTTTTTTTTTTTTTTTTTTTTGTCATTTGATGTTCTGCACTGTGAGAGAGTTCTGTTTGTCTGTTTGTCCATTACTATTCAGTGCAAACTCTCAGTTTTAACTGAAAACATGGTTTAGAATAACATCTTCCCATTATGTAGAACTCTTTTTCCAGGAACTTGTAAGCAAGTTGACAAACTGGATGCAAAAGGTCTAGAAAACAAATAAACTCATGTTCCTGTGTATTCATATCACGCATTCAAAGAAGCTGACTGCATATGAAACATGTCATATTTAAGATACAAAAACCAGATAAATGACTGAAGATAATAACACAACAAGATAATAGAAGAACACAAGAAGTAGCTAAATCAACCAGTACAGTCTGAAACTACTGTACCCTGATATTACCAGTCGACTCGTTAAGAGATATGTACAGATTGTAACTGTTGCCAATATTTCTGGGGTTTGGCTAGAAAAACTGTGAAAGAGTCATAAGTAGACCCTAGTCCATTGTTGGTAGACTGTTGTCTAGTGTTCCAGATTTACATGAATGTGACCAGCATCTGATGTGAAAGTCAGAGTTCAAGTCACAACCAGAAAATCTAAAGCTTTTTGTTCCTTTTCCCTACAGAAATTCTATTTACATAGGTTATTGATGTAAAAATGGCAGAAGCAGATTCATTCTGAGCTGTCTGGTCAGATTCAGTAACAAAACAGCAAAGCTGAACGGATGGAATTTCAAAATTTGGATGGAAAATGTTACAAAACACACTGCAATTGCAACCCAAGGGTTTTAAAATAAAGTAGTGGTATAGTTTCCTAATACTGCGTCAACCACCTAATTTAAACCAGATTAGGTGGGAAGAAAAACTAAATTAGGACACATGAACAAACAACTGTAGACAACTGCAATAAACCAGCAAAATTCTCAATAAATGATCAGAAACAAACATTTTAAGTTGTATTTTTTTTTCTCTCTCTTTATACTCTTTATGAAGTTTGTTTTGTTTGCACAGTCTACAATACTCAATTTACCTATTTTGGACAATTATATCTTAGACTGATGTGAAATCATAGCCAAAAGGATATCTCCAAATCTGTACCTTGTAGCTTGTGCGGGTAAATATTTACACTTATTAAACGGGTTGAAGACTTTTTAACTTCAGACGAACTGGAATCTCGTGGGAAAACTCAACATCCCACCATGACAGGTGCATCCCAGATGTGAAGAGCCGTAATGCTATATTTTGGTTTGGAACAAAAACAGATCAGAGAGCTTTACAGATGACAGTGAGATACAACAGGAGAGGGATTTAGTAAAAGACAGAAGGGACCAAGTACAAGAAAAAAGGGACAATTTAAAAGTAACTAGTCCAATAGTGATCAGGTTGAGACAAGAGTTTTGGAGCATTTAGGAAAATAGGGATAGTGATTGGTCAACGAGGTAAACTCATGAGGTAAAGCTATGTGGCAAAGGATCCATGTGCAGAACCTGTACAATGTGAAGCCGAAGAATTTAGCAGCAAAATGTTCTCTCTATCACAGCAGTGGAGCTGTTTCTGGAGCCCCTTCCTCGCTCTTTCTTAGATTCAAATAAAAACAGAAGGGCGTTTGTTGGAATGCTGACCATGCTCCATATTTCACATTTTGTGGCTCCACCTGGTGTTTCCAAAAGAAACACACTCAGTAGCAAAGGAGGAGTTTCTACTTGTAACCGCTCTGAAGAGACTAAATGCTAGAATTTTTCTAAAGGATGATGCACAGTCTCCTAAGTTACAGCATTCATGCAACATTTTTATAGATATAGTGTAACTGTGGCCTAAAATCCCCTCAGCAGGAGTTGAGTATGAAGCCTAAGGATGTATGTACAGGTCTGAAAAGATATGAAATTCTTTCTTGATATGTTTCCAAGTAAGTCGAATATGTCACCTGCTTTCACACTCGCCCTGTGTCTGTATAGGTTTTCTCTAGGTGGTCTTGTTTTCCCCCTACAATACAAAACCATAAATCATCACCTTTTCATTCATTCAAAGGCATTCAAAGGCAAAAACATAGTATATATGAATTATAATAAGAAAAAATCCATGCGATGGACTGGCAAGTTGTCCAGGGTGTACCCTGGCTTTTGCCCAAAGACTGCTGGGATAGGCTCCAGCTTCCCTGCGACCCTTCATTGGATCATGCGGTTAGGATAATGAATGAATGAATGAATGATAATAAGAAAAAGGGGTTAAAAAGTTAAAACTTCGGTAACAAGTCCAAATATCTCAGGACCAAAGTGTTTGATGAACTAAAACCATCACAGAATAAGGAAAGAAATTGTTAGTCAATTAAAAAAAAAAAAAAAAATAGAACATAGGTTGTTTTCACTGAAGATATTTTATAATTCTTTGGCTTTTGATTTTTGGCAAATAAAGTCCTGAATGTAACAAGCAGCTAGATTCTAGAGACATCTAGGGGCTTCATGCCCAGCCTCCACCTGCCATTTAAAACAATCACTACTGGCTTTCAGATGATGTGACAAGTTAAAATTGCAAGAATGGGAAGGTTGTCACATCTCTTTGGAGAGATCACCGTCTGATGAACCGTGCAGGATGTACCTGCCTCTTGCCTACAATGCAGGCTCCAGTCTGCTGTAACCCTCCGCTGAGGAATGTGAATATAGTAAATAGATGGATGGAGAAACTTTATGCATTTTTTTAAAACACATTTTACTCGTGGACACCCACATACACAGATCAGAATGTCAGCAGTGATTGATGAGAACAGCTTGTTCTGATTTACCATGACGTCACCTGCATCTGCCTCCCCTTTTCCCGCTCTTTTGGGGTCAGAAAAATACACTCCTCCACATATGCGTACAATGACTGTCTGAGAGTCACTGTTAGGTCGATCCGCTCCCCACAGTGGCCCAGCCTATCCCACAACCCCCTGGGGCTGAAACCTGTGATCCACGGGAACTGTACTCTCGGTAACAGTGTTTTCATAACCGCTCCCAGTCCTTAGTACATAAACATACAGAGCCACAGAACATATGAACCACATTACACACTCTTCTGCTCATCGTTGCCATGCACATAAATACAAAAACAGTCGGCATTTGAAGTGAACTTACTTTATGTTGCTCAGACGCACATTTTTACCTTGAATAAATGTAGATCCTCTCAGCTAGTCGAGGTCTTCAACACGCACAAAGTGCTAAATAATAAATCAGTGTGCATCTCTGCATAGTTAACAAGTTTTTCTATCATCATTCTTTATAGTTTAGGTCATCACAAAATACTGAAATCCACAGCTGCAGATTATCAAAAGGGCGTGACAGTTAGTCACTATTACCGGTAGTCGCTTTGCTGAAGAGAGATAGGACCTCTGCAACAACATGACCATTTTCTCATGGCATTCTCCTGCAAGACGAGACTAAACATGAGCGAGATGTTTCACAAACAGCTTGCAGAAAATGGAGACAAGGTGGCTCTCTTAGGACGTCCTTGAGATTGTTTCCTGCGCATCATTTGCTGTCAACACTCTCCAACTCACAGACTGGTAGGAAATGTTTAAGGTGGATAGAAATTTCATTTTCATTTGACAAAGATGTTAAATGAAATACAGTTTTAGCTTTTCTCTAGTCCATCTCATGTATATGTTGACTATAAAGATCATAAGCCACATTGGGTGTCACATACAGCTTTAGTTTCAGCTATTTTTCTAAACGCAAACATCAGCTTTATCATGCTTTTGAACAGTGGTTTTCTCTTTTTTTTTTTACTTTAGACTCTTGAGTTTTGACAGTAACCAACCACTCAATAACCAGGAATGCACCCCAGGTTCACTGGAAATAAACACACAACATTGTTATTTCCTTCTTATGTAACTTGTTCCACAAGCAGCTGTCTTGTGGGTCTGGCTATGTCCTGGAAACTAATAGGGGTGGGAGTGTTGTGGGCAGACACCTGCTTATTTGTATGACAGCATTGTGTGAGAATTCTTCCACAATTACTAAAAGATGTTTTCCATCCCACCTACCTTGGTGCATCAGCGCAGCTAAAAGTAGAAAGATTTCCGCCAATGGTTGATGACAACATTGTTTGTAACCTGACTCATGCAGTCATATTCTTAATTTTCCATGTATTTTGCTGATAGGGCAAAAACAATATGCTGAAACTATTTAGATGCTGCTTGTCTGAGAAGTCTGAGTCTGTGGGAAAGTAAAATAAAATGTAAAATAAAATAAAATGTGTTTGTGTAGCACTTATGTGTTTGGATTAACATTATTCTTAATTTATTATGTTTGAGTATCATCTATGTTTATATAAAAAGATTCCCTCTTTAACTTTCAGGGTGTTTATGTGTCAGAGTAACAAAAATGAAAAGGGGGGGGGGGGGGGGGGGGGCAGTTACAATAATTTCAATCTGGAAATGGTGATAATGATGTTTACAAACAATTTGGAGTCCATCAAGGACATTTTACAGGTTGAAATGTTTACCACAGCTTCCAGTCTTCCCAGGAGTGGACACCCTAGCAAGTTCAGCACAAGGTCAGAACCTGCACTGCTCAGAGAAACTGTAAATAAACCAAGAGCTACATCCCAGACTCTACATACTTCGGTGACCAGGTTAAATGTTAAAGGTCAAGAAAATACAATTAGAAAAAGATTGAATAAGTCTGAAAAGTGTTTGTCCTTAAAAATAAGAACAGAAACAAATAAACAAAAAAAAGCACAACTTAGGTTTGCAAAAGTTTCATCTGCAGGAACCAAAACACAGGATCGTGTTAGTTTTGCATTTGACAATTATTTGGTTTGACACTATTTTCTCAACATGTTGCTTTGTATCCCTGCATGCAGAAAAAGCTTCCCAACGTCTCCTGCTGCAGATTCCGGATTTCACTAAAAAAAAAAAAAAAAAAAAAAAAAAATTACTAGGTGCAAACTGGTAGATTTGGGAAAATCTGGCAAACAAAAATGCTCCTGTAAAGCTTTGCAAAAACCAATGCATGCCAGATAACATCTGACACATGTCCTGTCAAACTTGGCTGATAAGAGGTAGGACAGGTTGGGAAGCTGCCATGAAGTATCTATGATCTAGCGATCTAGTGGTTTACACACACTTCATTCAAAAGAAACGTCTGGAAACAAAACGATCATGAGGCGCTGATGTAGAATCTTTCTAATGACAAGATGCAAAGACAGTGATGCGGACTCTCTTGCATTCAGACAAATGTGTGATAATGTTGTAAGCTGGTCAAATAAGACTTGGTCGTGTTTTTATTCGCCGGCTATGAGAAGCTCATCTGGTTTGAATAACGACCCGTCCGACCCAGCAGCTCTTCTTTATAGTCCTGCTAGAGTCAACCTCCAGATGTTGGACTCAACCTTTCAACATTCCAACTACTAGTCTACTAACTGCCCTGACAAATATACACACATACATCGTAGGTCACACACACTCGATGCACACACACAGGAAAGTTCAAAGCTGTGCCAGAGGGGAGCAGGTGGCCAGAAACAACACTCAGCAGCAGGAGGCTACGGTCCTGAACAGACTCGGTTTATCTAAAGGGACTCACCAGGTAGAGAAGCTCCAATCAAAACGAATGTAATGTGATACATGTGTACTCTGAGTTTCATTTTAGCTGCTGTGTATTCCAATTTTTTACATACTTTTGGACAAACTCACACTAATTGGTCCTGATATGATTAGCCATAGTAATGCTATGCTAGCTAGAGGCTTTCATTCCAGATGTTCAATCATTTAAATTTCTATTCAGAGGAGGAGAAATTCAAAGAAGCAAACTTCTGTATCATGAAACTCCTAAATGACAAATAAAAAAAAAAAAAAGCAGCCTTGTCCAGATTTTTTGCCTATGAAGTCATTGACTGATAGTTCCTTGGAAGGCCTTTCAAGAAATCACAGCAGCATGAGTGTAGAGCTAAAATAGAACGTGCACGCTGTGTGCTGCTGTCTCATATGAACACATGTGTTATCATTGCTATTTCAGAAAAAGGACACTCCCCTTCCCTTCTGGTCTTAATCACAGCTTCTTACAAACTCACACACAGACAGAAAAGCACAGTGTCCCACATTTCCTAAACATGTTGACACTGAGTAGATCTTGACCTGGCTTTAGGGAACGGTGACCATAAATTAAAGGTGCGATTGTGCCTTTTTCACCTGTTTTCACTGCTTCACAGCATCGTTCGGACTTAGCATCTTTCTGGACATGCAAAAGCGGAGTATTGTAAAACCAATCCACTCCAATCACAAAGGCGGGAATGTCATTTGAAGGTGTAGTTGCTGAGAAATATCAGCCTGCTCTAAAGAGTTTGGGTGACTAATAGGGGGGGGGGAAAAATCTATAAACAGGAGTATATGGTCATTTATGCTTCACCTTTCGACCCCTTCTATATATGCACACAAACACAGACAGAAACCTGCCCAGCTTCTAATGTCTTAGTGGGACTGATCACATGAATGGAACTCCGTGTGTCCTCCATCAGTTCTCCAAATCCAGTCAGAGACAGCGATAGAAAGTGCTTCTGTGGGCGCTTCTATTTTTAACTGTCAATCTGGATCCTATAACTTCTTTCATCCGCAAAAACAAACTTCTGTATCATGAAACTCAAGCACCCCTTACACAGACAAACGCATGCAGAAAAAAAACTTGCATTTAGATCTAAGTTTATAAGAGACACAGTTTTAGAAGCCATGCAGCTGCCTAAACATACAAAAAGTTAAGTTGGAACTAAAAAAAACTCTACAGATGTTAGTTGACAAAGGTTTTTATTTGTTGGAGAAAAAAAAACTCTTTTTGTCTGGGAAAGAGGTTTACAAATGAACTTTGTATGAAGTAAGTCATGAGAACCTGTTGTCTAACTATATAATAAAGTGTTTGGTGGCACTTTTGGGAAACAACTGGAAGAAACTAAAGGAAGCTTCATAGTAGCTGATGTGTTTTACAGGCATACTCACATTGTCTCCCATGCACACACACACACAGACAACACAGTTAATCTCATACAGTTTCAATAAAAGCACATGGTTCACACTAACGCTTTGATCTCTTCTCCCTCCCCACTCATGCTGCTTCGAGAAATAAGTCCTGCGGTTACATAAAGACCCATTCTATGCTTGACCCTACCAAACTGTTGATGTATGCACCCTATGTGTGTGCTGAAAGTACTGTTTTTCCTGACTTATAAGACAAGCTTCGTGCTCCAAAACTCTATCAAATCTCTAACCATTTCAGACCACTTCATCTTCCCCATAAATCAGCCAAGGATCCAACAGCTTCGCATGTCTAGATAAACAGGTCTGGAGCGCTGTGGAATGGTCTGTAAAACCTTGGCCAATCCTCTCCACAATCCCAGCTTCACTTTCCACTTGAGCCTTGAAAGAGTTATGCATATCCCAGCAAAACACTCTGAGAGGAAAGAAGCACTGGAGCTTTCGCTGTAATTGCAGTAAAGTCTGTGTTATGGAGGCTCCCATCACTGTAAGGTGATTCCACGTGTTTTTCCCACTGGGAAGTCTCAGTGTTTTGTGTGTGTGAAAGATGGAAGAGTATGTAGTGGATGTAGCTTCATCAATAAAAAAGAAGGTGTGTTCCAATCTGAATTCAGTTCTGTATTTGACACAGAACTGATACAAGACAAGGACTTTTTTTTTTCTTTTTCACTTACTCATTTTTACATGAGGTTCAATGCAACAGGTTATTTTCTAATGTTTTTCACCCCCACAGCAGCATTTGATCTACTGCCTTAACACAAATATTGTTGTTAATCAAATGAAATCAAAGATACTTTATTCATCTCCGAGGGGAAATTCAAATATAATAACAGAAAATAAATAATTTACAGTCGGAGGATTTTCTAAATGTACTTGATCTTATTAAATATGATGTTTTAGTGCCACCTGCTGCGTGATTCAGGCATTGCTGCTGAAGTAGCATGTTGTTCATTAAGTTGTGTAAGTTCAGAATTAATTCCTACCAGTGTGCTTGCAACTTATCCTGCCACTGGATACAGTAGTTTCCATGTGTAACAGTAGCTAAAAGTTTTAAAAGGCAAAAGACCAGTTAGAAATTAACCATAAAAAGGTTCAGTTTAAGTGAATATCAAGTTAACTCTCAGCTAATGCTAATATGGTAGGACATACATGTGTCTAGAATTCACACTTAAAAGTAAAGACTCACAATTCTCTGAAATAACTAAATATTCATAAAAGAAGAATAAGAATTCGGAAAGATTTAGGAAAAGACTCCAACAATGCTGACTGTAAGCTGCACTGTAACTACACATTTTCTAATATTCTGTCAAAAAGAGCTTTACATAACTCATCTAAAGCAATCTGGTCACAGTGATAAATAAATTTTAGTTTCATACGCTCATTTAAAAGAAAATACTATTTCACTGTCAAGGTACATAATTAAAAAAGAGTGACCTACTACCATCCTGTTATCACTACATTCATGCACACAAATAATGGATTGACATGGCTCTCGTCAGGGTTGCTGCTTATACTTCTGGGTAATTTTCTTCAGCTGGGAAGGTTCCTAATAAAAATAAATAAATAACTGTATCCCTTCACATCTGAACAAAAAGTTTAAAGTTTACAGGATTAACTCTAACAAACTTACTGCTACAGTTCTTCTAAGTCACGTTTTACCTGCTGCAAATGTTCTCCTTTTCAGAAGGATAAAAATCAAGACTCAATCCTGAGAGTGATTCAGTGTTTCCCTCTCCCAAATCTAAATATTTTGTTCCCCTCTGTGTATATTTTCAATTTCATATATATATATATATATATATATATATATATTATAAATTTATTTTTTTAAAATTATATATATATATATATATATATATATATATATATATACACACACAAATATATATATTTGCTTAATCTGCCAACAAAACAAATGACAGTGACTTGGATACTCTGCTGATGTCATGACGTACGTCAAAAATAACATGGCCCAATGCTGACCTTGTTTTCAGTGTTAGGTGATTTCCATGTGCTGTTTTATGCTCACGTATTTGCACTGTTGTGTGTTCCTTAACCAGCTTCTTTAGCCATCTCACCCACCCATCTGAATCCCATACCTTCCTGGTTTGCTTCACTGTTGTGGTCAATCGCACTGAAAGCTTTAAGGTCCAAAAATGCTCCTAATGCAAACTTTTTGCTGTGTGGAATCTGATTTCTTCAAATAATTCGATAAGTGCAAGATTAGTTCTGTTCACACACCTCCACCAAAAACAGACTTTCAGACCCCACCAAGCAGTACTTGATTTTATTTATTATATAATTCATCCTTTCATTTTCAATACCTATTTATTCCAATGCAGGGTTGTCAGGAAAAATCCCAGCAGGCAAGAGGCAGGGTACAACCAAGACCACTCACCTGTCTAGCACAGAAATTTGATTTCACACCATGTTCATTCTTCTACTAAGTGGAATTTGTGACATAATTACTGATCCCTATCATGGCATTATTTTGTCATGAGGTTAACCAAAGAACATTTCAACATGATTTTCATGGAGGCATTTGTCAGTTTGAACAAAAAGACAAAAGCTGCTGCGTTTCTTGTAGCCGATCCCATTTGAATAAACTTTATTTTGCAAAACAGAAAAACAATTTCTTTGACAGTAGCCATACATTAGTCAGAATACAGAAATAATTGTGTCCGTATATTTGTTAATTTCCAGAATAGGTTAAAGATTTCTCCCCAGATAAAACAAAGCCAAATAGAGACCTGTGCTTAGCTCTGGAAATGCCCAAATACAACTTCTCCCACAAATTCAACAAATAGGCTGGTGTCCATTTTTCTGCCATAAAAGTAATACTATGAAGTCTACAACCGGTGCTCAAAACATTAAAAAAAAAAAAAAAAAAAAAAAAAAAATTGATAATTTTGTTTTCCAATAGAAATGACAGTCTGGTTAAAAGAGAAAGAAAACATAAAGCTAATGATGTCAGAGTGTTAAAAAAAAAAAAAAAGTTTATATTTTCCACAACCAGAAGATTGAAGGATCTAGACAGACCACTGACACCAACACATCTCTGACAACTCAATCCAGAGGCCTCACGTCACACGACTCTTGTCCTAGATCAGCGCTTGAAGAGGAAGGTTTGGGACCATCAACCTTTTATTGTCTAAAACAATAAGTCCTGTTGCCCACTGCAAAATGAGTTAGCGAGTATGGTAACTAGATGGAACTGCGGATGCAGCATGTAACTGAAAAAAAATATGGCTTAAGGTAGACACCTCTTCTTGTAAGATAACTGGGATGGCAGAATAGTGAAGCAATTAGATATTAGGATTTTAAAATCCACAGCTATAACATTTAGAAGCAGACCACGTCTGTTTGTCAGAGGCACAACATGTATGCAATTGAAAAAAATACTGCAAAGGAAAACAAAACAAAGAGCACAATGTTCATGTTTGCTTGAGTTTGCAGTCACCTACTTGACTAAAACCACTAAGCTTAACAGGTTAGCAACAGATTATGTTCTTCACATTCTTTGCACGTTTGGATCCACAATTATGGTAGAATCAGAGTAAAATGTTAAAAGCTGAAGTTTTGAGAGGATTTATGCGCTTATGAAAGCAAGCTGGGGCTTCAGGATGTTCACCATTTTCCAATTTGTCACAGGAGGTCAGCCTGCTCCATGCCATGCACACACAGTCCAATGACAATGCAACACAGGTTCCTCCAATACACGTCTTGTAGTATTCTTGTCATAGTCAAATGTAATTACAGTCACATGGCTTTAGCTTCTTCTTTAGTAATCCAGAACATTTCTGGTTTTTAATGTCGCAGTTCCTTTGTATGTATTATAAAGTGATAACATCACATTCTAAACTAGACTGGAATGATGAGAAACATAATTCAAGACATAACCAATCCTGCCAACCACCCCCCCCCTAAAAAGAAAGAAAAAAAACAGACTGAACAGAGAAAGATAACAGACCGGCTGCTGTTGTATAAACTGGAAAGCTGAACAGAATACCTTCAAATGTTCATTTTACAATCTGTGAATTAATAACTAAGAAATCTGATTATTATTAACATGAACCTGATGTCGTTAACATCATGTAAACATTTTCCTTACCTGCTGTAAGGGATGAAGGGATTTCTGCAACAGAAATCAGTTTCTTGATGTGTATGCCTATCTGAGCTTCTAGACGTGTTTTTGCAAGACTGCAGGTTCATGGCCAAAAGATTAGATTAGTATTGCTTTTATTCATCCGCATGCACCCTTGCAACTGTATAACTTTCTAAATCAAGATGCATCCTTTCCACAACTGAATGGTAATTTTCTGAACACATGCACTCTTAAAAGACTGGCTTCTTCATTTAATCCAAACACTGCTATCAGAATATAGTAAACAACAACAACAACAAAAAAAAAACCTTAGGCTGTAGTGCTTCAATTATTTTGCTAATACAAATAAAATGTGCCATTCAGTAGAAATTTGAAGATAGGAGGTAGGGGAGGAAACCAACGTTCTGCACTGCAATGCAGTCCCAGCATGCACTGCATGAACATGCACTCTAATTTCTTGGCATGACCAAATGTCACCCAAAACAGTTCGAATTTAAATCAGCATCATAATTTAGCATCATCTCATAAAACTCACAAGAGCAACTATCCTGAAGTGTTTTACAGTGCAAACTCTGCACAAAACCCTTTAAGGTCCCATTAAAGTGGAAAAAGGCCAGCATTTACCCCCCCCCCCCCCCCCCCCCCAATTCTTTCTACAGTTTATTTCCTCACTCTCACATGAAATCAACCCTAATTATGACTCAATAACAAACTACTTAATTAGATTTGGTTAAATCATATAAATCTTAAAATTGTTTCTCATTTTATTCAAATAAATCTGCATCTGGAACATTCTGAAAATGCAATGTTCATTTTCTAAACAGGCTTATTATTTTACAATTAAAACTAAAAGGTAAGAGTTTTGGACCATAATGTCATATGCAAAAGGTTTTCAATGTTTTTGTTCTTTCATTTGTCAGCTTGTAAAGGCCACAAGTGAAAAGAAAGTTTTATAGCATAGAGGAGAAAACGGCCCCTTCCAGCCACCTCTGCCCCAGCTGCTGACACAGCTAGAAAAGGCTGACCGTGACACCTGGCTTTATGAAGTAGAAAACTTACAGTCTAAGTGCAGAGTAAATCAAATTGTACTGTCTACATGAATACGCAACAGCTAAGGCATGTGTTTATAAACCATTTGTGTCCGTGTTGATGCGTACATGTCACTCTTTAGAGGTGGGAAGGCAAAATACAACTTTAAGTGAAGTAATGTTTCTAGATTTTCTGCTGTGTATCATGTAAAGCTGTAACATGCTTAAGGTGTTGTCATGCTACATATAATAGATCTAAAAAGGAAAAATTCTGAGATTTTAAGTCAGAGACAGCATCCAAACTGTATCCAACTGGGTAACTATGGAGTTCATTCTAAAGGAAAATGAAGGATTTGCACCCATACAGCGCATGTCCTTACACTGACAGGAATGTTATGAACTGCTGGAATATGGTCAGGAATTTCTGGAATAACACCAGTATGCACTGGAATGATACCTTAATGTCTATGAGTGGATAACTTAACTGAGGGGAATAACACTCTTGCTTGAGTCTGAAATATGCATGAAGCTGACCAAGTCCAGTTTCCAGATTTCAGCTGACAGCAGCAACTCTGCTGGAGATGTGGGGTGAAGGCCAGTAGCTTTGGTGAGGCTTCAAACCATAAAGGAGAATAAGGAAGGACGAGGTCTCTGACGCTGTCCTGGACTAATTAAGATGTTATGTTCTTCGTGCCAACGACATGCTCTTCATCAACAGCTTTCAGCACGGAGACCTGAAAAAGGAAAAATAAGGTTACAAGTCTTTTTGTATTACAGCAGAAGTTTTATTCATCTGCCTGAATTTCAAAGGCAAGCTTGTTAAACAATGAAAATAAAAAAACTTAATACTTGGAGGGTTGCACTTTTTAAAGGAATTAGGGACTAAAGTCTACTTATAACAAACAGATTGGAAAATCTAATGAGATTTTCAAGGAAAAAAAATCATGAAAATAATACCAAGTTGAAGAAACTTGACTTTAAGGGGGTTTAAATAATGCCAGAAGAGTCATTTCAACAAATAATCAAAATCTGCCCAAAAAAAAAAAAAAAAAAAAAAAAAAAAAAAATATAAGCAGATAATCATAAGAACAAACAAATTTACCATAAACTGTTCTCCGCTGTCGAACTTCTTTTCAATTTCTTTGCCCAAGTCACTATCTGGCACTTTAAGATCCTCTCTGGTTTCTCCATTGTCATCCATCAGGGCCAAGAAACCATCAGAAACATCGAGTACCTAAATTTGTCACCAAATTCAAAGAGACAGCAAAATGTCAAACACCTACTAAGCTAAATAAACAGTAAAGATAGATTCAGTGCTGAGCAAGCCAGAGAATCATTAAACAGGTTTTTATTTATTAACAGCTGTAAATGCTTCCCTTCAGTTAAGTTGGCGACAAATTTCAGTGGATTAAATAGTGAAAACAGGATGCAGGGATTTCTGGCCTGTAGCTTCGTGAGAGTTTCATAGTCAGGCAAATATATGCATAAGAAATTATGGAGAAAAACAAATCAGCAGGGAGTTGTATCAGAATATTAATTTCCATTATGTGAAATGAATCAAACAGCGTTCTGCCATCCCTTTTTTAAGAATCCAGGATTCCATCTTACAAAAGATCCTGTGTATGTACAATCCCTGTACAGCTTTAATTGCAATTTAAATGTGTTTAAAGTAGGGGTTGAACTTTAATGTTAATGTTTTTGTAATTTATTAATTGTAATTTTTTTTTTTTTTTTTTTAAATAATGCATTTAATCACAGAACCTTTGTCAGAGGACAATTTACTGGTGCGCCAAGAACACTGATGCACACGCTACTGCCGCGACTAACTTAGCTGCATTGGCGCTATATTTAGCGCTGTTTCAGACACTTTAGTGGGTTTATTTAAAAACAAAACAAGCATCAACAAGTCTAGCGTCTTTTCCTGGCATCAGGGACTCTTGGTAAGTAAAAATAAAAGAACATGTAGTTTTCTGTTCTCCGTTAGCAGCAGCTGCCGAGCCCCCACCATCCTAAAGAACACACGCAGCTCGGTCCTCATGCAGCTCCATTCTGCAGTCAAGGCAAGAGATGATCACCTCTGCTGCATGATTAGACTCAAGTTGCCGCTGGTTAATTTGTCCCGATTTACTGTCAGATATTAATGGAGAGTGTGGATAAAAACATTTATGAAGTTAATACTACTGTAACAAGCTGCTAATAGTTAATCAGAGATTAACTAGAGCTGTGCTGATTAAAATTACACTTTAACTTTGGGTCTGTTCAGTTTTAGGAATGTTTTTCTATTTCTTCTTTACTGTTTCAAAGTTAAATTCCGATCTAACATCCAGACATTAATAGAGTGTTAGTTTACAATATTATTCTCTTATTCTATTATAGGCAGTGATCGGTTTAAGAAGGGGTCCGTTCTTATGTCACAGCGTAACCTGAAATTCTGCGCAAGTTAGATTTTTATCCTTTAATACCCCCTAAATGCCCCTATTGATCACTAAATAATCTAAATAGACATATTATACATCTTATTAATGGAAAAAGTACAGTGAATATATATATATATCTATATATTATATATATATAGATATATATACACACACATATATGTATATATATTTCAATTAAAATAACATACATGTGCTGAGGCATCATCTTAGCCTCTACGTCATGCATTGTAAGAGCTTATACGGACCCTTGTAACTTCAAAACTTGCTCCAATTTTTATTTACATTTATTTAATGACAATCGTAAAGTCAAAACGATGCAAGTCAAGAACCACGTGACCTGAGGACCGCCTGTTTTTGATTTAATAATCCCTTAAAATCCATTTAAATGAAAAAAAATGTTGCTTTTATGAGGCTAATTTTATTAAAATACTATCAATAAGATGAATTAGCTACAAACCCTGTATTTAATTAGATTACAAATTTTAATTGAGTCCCACCCCTATCTTAAAGCTTATTTTTCAGGATCATCATCAGTAGGAAAAAACATAACATACATTTCTGTCTAGTTTAGGGCTGCTCTAAACATCTGCATTATACAAGTAAATGTTCAATATATGATACAAGCAGCAGGAAATTACTTTTTGTTAAAGCTATACCAGGACTGTACGTACAGTTGGTCTTTTGTAAGATGGGTATGTAGAGTGTGGTGTTACTTTATGTCTGAATGTCTTTGCATGAAGAAACAATATATCCAAGGCTAAATTAATTATGCCAAGTACAAATAAAATTAGCATCTAAGCAGATTTAGACAAGTTAAAAAATGTGATGTTGTAATTCATTTTTCCATGTTGATGTTATTGTAGAGGCTACCGTTGTTAGTACTCAGCTACTCTGTTAGTAATCTAAAATTTAAAAAAAAAAAAAAAAAAAAAAAAAAAAAAAACATTCAAAGTGGCTCTATTGTGTAAATTTCAGTCTAATATATTTTAGTATGCAAGTCAGGAAGGGCAAGAAATAATCAAATAGTTTTCACAAACCCCTTCATTCATTTTGTATTGATCCCCTCAGATCAGTTTCTGCCAGAAACAAGCGATCAGAGAAAGCTCCGCCCTATGTCCTGCCTGCAGATTGTATCTGATTGGTCAACTGCTTGGAATAGTTATACTGAGCAGTGGAGGTGGGTGTGGCTTTCTTCCTGTGAACGTATGATACCTAAAGAAGATGACCAACCACTGAGTCCCTCCCCCGGGACGTCACTAATATATCAAAGTAGAAAAAACTCTCAAAAACCAATTGTTTTTGTCACCATGGAAACCAAACAGTGTGCCTGAAAACTCAAACATGCATTTAGGTCATAAAAACGGCGGCGCTTTTATGTCTGATGAGTATTCAAAACTACATTACTGTAGAAAACTCATAAAACAAGAAAAAGCTTAATAGAGCTGAGTTACACTTCAGAGCTCATCAGCTGGATATTTTTCAAGTTTCCATTGTAATGTTTATTAAACAACAGGTGTGCTTGACTCATAAGAAATCTCCAACAAACCCCCACAAAAACAAAGAAAAACATGTAATATTTAATGTCATACAATAGTGGACACACAAGTTGTCTAGTTGAACAGTTTATAGTTTTAAAGATATTTTCAGCATCATATACAAACCACTGCAATGCATTTTTTATATTTAGGATTTTTGTCTTGTCATTTTTTGTAATAGACAAGCCTGCTTTTCCATTTCATAAAAGCAGGATGGGTCACTTGACAAAAAAAAACCTGTGACTCACCTGCCTGAAGCACAAATGACTCTTTGGAAAAATGTTTTCTATGAGAACTCATTCATTCATTATCCTAACAGCTTAGTCTGATAAGGGTCACGGGGAGCTTGAGCCTATCCCAGCAGTCTTTGGGCAAAAGGCAGGGTACAAAAAGGTACAAAAGGTAGTTCTATCTAAATCAGTTGTTTGTGTATTTTATAGTTTATTTAATTAATTTATTATTGTTTTGTTTCATTTTTGCTACTTTATTATTTGATTATGTATTTATGTAATTTTAATGTGCATGCTACTTTTCCTTTTGCTACTGGAAATTTTAATTTCCCTGGGGGAGTCATCCCAAAGGGATCAATAAAGTTAAGTCCAAGTCTACTCTTTTCCACAGTCAGTTGGTGACAGCAGCTGCTGGCCTTCTCTGGAAAAGCTACATGACGTGTGTCTGTGTGTGTATTACAGGAATATCTGACCTGATACTCTTTCCGGGTCACATTTGGAACATCCATGTTATGGGTAGATGGGCAGATGTCTTCATACTTCTTCTGGGTGAAGATGTCAAGTCCAGTAAGATGCACCTACAGATATATTTGAACTAATTAGATTTACCTTTTTTGTCAAATAGTATTGAATTTTGCTTGAGAATACTAAGACGAAACAGCAAAATGCTTTTAGCTTTAAATTCCAAAAAGATCCTTGAGTTTTTGTTTTTTACCTTTGCATGCCCATGCTTCCCAGTCTTGGAGGTAGACATTTCGACTATCTTACAGGGACGCCCTTTCAGCATGACATAGCCATTCTTCCTCAGTGCAGAGCACTGCATGGGGTAAGTTGCAGAAGCCCCAGCATCCGCAGTGGAGAAGTCATCATCTGCCATAATGAGCCAAGGGCTACTCCGCCACACCAGAAAACACACAAAAAATGGTATTAAGCATAATTTATATGGCATAAAAACCCATTTTGCAAACTTACAAAGAGCATATTGTACCATTTATTGCGAAGTAGTTATAAAAACAATGGTAGAGGTGGTGCTCTCAGTGGTCTTATGCCAAAAAGTCACATTTTATTCCAAATGTACCAAAAAGATGGAGTAGGATGAAACAATGTAATCTTTAGCTGTAGATCAGGTTAACAGTTCCCTATGTTGGGCTGTAAGATGGTGCACAACAAACTGGTAATGTGATACTTTTTATTTATTTGTTGATTTTTTTTTTTTTTTCCCCTGTAGTAGACTGGGATTTGATTGTGTGACCTGACACAATAATGACAGCTGACATATTGCTTGACCTGAATCGACATTAAATGCTAAATAAAACAGTTAATTTGCAGTTTACTCTATTTTAAATCCGTCACATTAATAGGTACTATTTCTAAGCTAAAAATGATTTTGTAACAATATGAAGCTGTTCAAATTTCACACTTTTATTACAAAAAAAAAAAAAAAGTGTGTGCCAGCACCTATCCAAGGTGGAGCATCTACTGGCCAGCAACCCTCCCGGCTAACAGCTAGTAACTCGCTAATGTGGGAAATTTAATTGTCCTCCAAAAGGCCGATTGAGGTTCATTTTTTGCACAGTTTGTGGAATACTACTGAGCTGTTAAACAAATGTGGTACAATTGCTTCACGTCTCATATAAAGTACTCTAAACAAAAGCCCAAGTTAGCATAACTGTGGCTAGACACTTTAGGCTACAAAGCTAAGAAAACCCTGAACTGGAGTACTTAGACTGTGCGGCTGCTGGGTCAGATTAGCATATGACTCGGCTGTTTTAACTAGTAAGCTAGCTCCAAGCTCAAACCTCGTGTATTTTCTGACGTCGTCAGACCAATTAGCTTGCCAACACGGCACATATCCGCTGAGAAACCGGCTGCTAATGTTAGCTAAACCACTTCTTTCCACCGCTCACTAAGCGTCGTTTTACTATTTGCAAGTTACCAACACCCGACAGGACGGTCCCTTCTCTTTATTACACATAAAATAAGGCTTTGCTATAAGTCAAAGCTGTATGACACAGGACTCGAAGTGTAAAATGTTACAGTTAAGTTTGCTCACTTGGCTTACCTTCAGTCTCGCTTACACCAAAGGAGGAGGAGAGTCACTTAGCATGCGTGGAGGTTCTGCAACGCTGGAGCGACACAAAAAGGGGAGGTACAGGGGGGGGGGGGTTGATGTAGCAAGAAAAACCCACGGTACTTCTGCAACTTTGCTATAATTCCATGAAAAACTATTTAAATGTTGTAATTAATTGTCAGAGGTTTAATAAGATTATGTATTACTGATGTATTTATGGGCTATGTGGTGTATTACTGATACAGGACGATTAAAACTCAAAGCTTTTTAAGATGCGCGAATCAGAATTTACATGCTACTATACACACACACACACACACACACACACACACACACATATATATATATATATATATATATATATATATATATATATATATATATATATATATATATATATATATATATATATATATATATAGTAGCATATATATATATATATATATATATATATATATATATATATATATAGTAGCATATATATATATATATATATATATATATATATATATATATATATATATATATATATATATATATATATATGCTACTATATATATATATATATATATATATATATATATATATATATGCTACTATATATATATATATATATATATATATATAGTAGCATATATATATATATATATATATATATATATATATATATATATATATATATAGTAGCATATATATATATAGTAGCATATATATATATATATATATATATATATATATATATATATATATATATATATATATATATATATATATATATATATATAAAATTCTGTTCTAAACACAGAAAAAAGCGTTTTTTTTTCTTATCTTATATTTTTATTCTGTTCTAAACAAAGAAAAAAAACATTATTTTCTTCTAATCATATTTCTTATTCTGTTCTAAACGAAGAAAAAAAACATTATTTTCTTCTAATCATATTTCTTATTCTGTTCTAAACAAAGGAAAAAAATTATTTTCTTCTTATCTTATATTTTTTTATTCTGTTCTAAACAAAGAAAAAAAACATTATTTTCTTCTAATCATATTTTTTATTCTGTTCTAAACAAAGAAAAAAACATTATTTTCTTCTTATCTTATATTTTCTATTCTGTCCTAAACAAAGAAAAAACATTATTTTCCTATATTTTTATTCTGTTATAAACAAAGAAAAAACATTATTTTCTTCTAATCATATTTTTTATTCTGTTCTAAACAAAGAAAAAAACATTATTTTCTTAAAACTGTTTGAAAAAAAGAAATGCATCTTTTCATTTACACATTTTTCCATTTATTAATTTCTTTATTCAGAACTCATATATCAAATTTTTGCATGTATGATTCTTTTTCCTTCATACAATTAAAAGAAGACAAAAATAGAAAATACAGTAAAAAGTGTGTCCAGTGTTTGTATTTACTGTTGGAGGCTGATTTTGTGCACATATTCCCGTGTTTCCAAGTTTTAGTTAACTCAAATGTAAAGCTTACAGAGAGAGGCTGGCACAGTTGATTCAGTTTGTGTTAATGACTAAGAACGTTTCTAGAAGTTTTATCAAAAGTTATTGTAATATTTACCCTTTTTAAAAAATGCTCAATTATTGTGTCCTCAAAAAGTTTTAACTTTGGCACGTGCAACTTCCCCTTTTAGAATATGTATGTGTAGACATATATATATATATATATATATATACATATATATATATATATATATATATATATACACACACAGAGAGAGAGAGAGAAAGATAAAATGTTGGGTTTTTTTTTGTCAGTTTCTGTTTAGGATTCTGCAGACATCAATACTGTCTTGTTTTCTTCCTAAAGTGTTAAAACTTATTTATGGATTTATCACATCCAATACACATAGAACAACAGTTAAAAATCAATGAGACAAATTGTGAGTGTACATCCAGTATTTGGTATTTTGGTATTCTTTTCGTAAACTTTTGTTTTGCAGTCACCACAGTTTTCTTTGGGATATGTGGCTTTTTAAGTCCTCAATATGTAACTGTGTTCACAAGGGAGTTCCTCACTTTGTTCTGCTTCAATAAACGGCAAAATACAAACTGATTTTTTATCAGAAATAATCAAGTTTAAACATTTCTCTATGCTTGCATTATGTAGTAATGTCACAACATGAAATTCATAATTTGTCAAATGACTTCTTTCAGTAATTTTTTGTTGCAATTTGCACTATATTACGTGATAGAAACCAAAACTGATGACAATAAAACTGTTAAATCCAAGACCGTATTTTTCTAATCCTATCCACATGTTTGTAATCTTAACTGTATCAATAAGCATATTGCAGTTCATTAGGCAAATACTTTACAGTGGAACTAAAAAAGCAAACTATCGGAGAATATGCTGATTGAGAGATACATCATGAACCAGGAATCATTTGTTTCAAGATTGGAGTCTTAACTGGGCTAAAACATCAACACCACAGCAATAAAAGAAGCCATGAAGTTCAGAAGAACTGAGGTGAACTGCAGAGTTGGGCCACAAGGATATTCATGGTGAATATATTCAACTTCTTTCAAACAAATACAATACTTAGATCATTAGTTTTCAGTTTAAAACATTGATTACAGACAGTTTATCAACTTAAAATACTTCAATAATGGTGTTTTTTGGTTTTCTGTAAACTTTGCTCCAGGTATAACTGACATTAATATGTGAAAAGTGTAATTTTCACTGTGTGAACAGATAATAACACCTATTGTATCTTTAATCAATAATTCATGGAAAACTTCAAGGTAAACACTGTTTTAAGCGTCTGTGGATGTTTTAAGTTGTTCAAGTTCATTATTATCCTTTTGGATCCGGCGCTTCTTCTGGAAGACAGCAGCAATCTCCTCAAAGGTTTTGCCCTTTGTCTCGGGGACCCGGAAATAAATAAACAAAGTGAAGCCAAAAAGCAACACAGCGAAGAGAACAAACACGTAGCAATCCATCCAAGCCTGATGGAAAAATATACAAAGAAAAAAAAAAAGAGAACATCTTTGATTTTTGTGTTTCTGAAACAAAGATGTCAATTAGCATGACAGTATGAAATGTACAGGTTTGTAGACCTGCTACCTACCTGTATATATGGAAAGGTCATTCCAATGATAAAGTTACTGGTCCAGTTACAGCAGCCTGCAAGGGCGATGGCTGCAGGCCGAGGTCCCTGACTGAACAGTTCAGCCACTATGAACCATGGAATGGGACCAGGACCAATCTCAAAGAAACTCACGAAGAGGAAGATGGCTGACATGCTGACATAGCTCATCCATGTGAAGTCATTCTGAAAGAAAAGAACAGTTGAGAAATTGCCCTGCAAAAGAAATTTCAAGCCAACTACTATTAAAGCTGGTCAGAAGAGTGAACCTACGCGATTTATCGGTTATGTTTTGTTCATCTTTGCATTGTATTTGCCTCTGTGTCTCAGGGCAGCGTTCAGCTCAGGCTGAAGCTCTGACAGCAGAATGAACAAACCTGGAATCTGAGACCGACTGTCATGGCAACAGCGCAGCAACACATCCCTCCCAGACCAACCAAAGTCAGAGTACGTCTGCCAGCTCTGTCCACCATTGCAACCTGCAACACAGTGTGTTGTTTATCTGTAGATATGAATAAAAACAAAAACCTGCTCCAGCTGAAATATGGGAATTAGTTTTCAGGTAAAAATGGAGGTTTGCAAACCGTAACCAGCTGTCACAGCTGGGTAATCAATAGAAAAAATGGTTTAAATCATGTGAAACAATGGAAAGCAAATAAAAAATTATCCAAGGAAGTTATTCAGCATGGAGTGAGGCAAAAGATATTTCTGATATTTAAACTAAGAAGAAACAAAACTGGAAGGCTCTCAAAGGAAACATACAGGTAGACCAAGAAATATCCAGGCCATGAAACACATCTTAATGCTCATATATGGTTCTTTAAAATATTTGCATTCAAAAATGTCGATTTTTAATCAGAATCTATGTGGCTGAAAAGGTGTAGTGCTTCCCAGCTTTTTAAGTATTAATTTTCAGATATAACATTATAGTCTTAATAACTATAAGATAAACGTTATTTTGTGGATTGTACTGTAGGCTCCGGTGCCACAGTTTAAGCGTTCCTTTTCAATGGTATCTTTCACACTTGCATTACTTTTACTTTTATACTTGAAGTATTTTTTTAAATCAGTGCTTTTACACTTTTACTTAAGTAAAAAAAATAGAGTTGGTATTTTTACTTCTACAGAAGTCTTTTTAAACCTGAGTATCTATACTTCTACCTGAGTAAGGAATGTGAATACTTTTAACACCATTTATAGGTAGACCAAGAAAGACTTGAAAACACCTGGACAGAGCATTTAAAGGAATATAAACAAAAACATATATATATACAAAAACAAAAAGAGAGCAGAAATAGGAGTTAATATTTGTAAGATGGAACTGACTAAAGTAAACAGGATTTATGTACAGAAAAAAGCTGACATGAACCATCTTTAACCCCTAAACTGGTGAAAACAAGCTTGCAGTGGGCTAGAAAAAAAAAGAGCAAAAGTGGACTGTAGATGACTGAATCAGTCATGAGGAGTAGTAGACGGAACATTAAATACCAGTGCATCCTCCCAGTTGTTTCTATTGTTCTGTTTGTATATTGTGTGGATACTCACAGACACCAGAGTGAAGACTGTATTGATGACCCCGACTCCTATAGTGGCGTATACTGGTTGACTGACACCAGCTTGTGAGAAGATCGCTGTAGAGTAATAAAAAATCTGAGAGAGGGGGAGGGATAAAGAAACAGTAAAGGTTACTAATAAATACAAATTTAAATAGAAAAAATTGTGATTGAGATACTGTTATTCACTGAAGTACACAACTTTTAAAAACCTGTTTGTGATTACTACAAAAATATTAAGTTTGTTAATTGGCTCACTTCAAGTTCAGTATTACTGTTCAGATCATTTCTTAATATCGATATAAGAAAAAGGCAAAACTGAACTGAGTTTAGCCACTCACTGCGTTAATGCCAGAAAACTGTTGGGAGAGGTGCATCATAAGGCCAACAAACAGCTGCTGCCTATAAACAGAGGAGACGATCTAGGAAAAGGAATGACAGTAAAGTACCATCAAAAGGTTTTCTAAAACACATATCAACATAAAAATTCATTATTTGTTGTATTATAGTCCTGGCAGGGATGGACTCCAATCCTGGACACAAGACAGGTAAAAATCCAGACAATAAGAACAACAAAAGATCTGGTTAAGCACACATTAACAATAAAGAGTTAAGAAATAAAGGCTTAAAATGATGACACAAAATGATTTTCAAATTGTTTGAACTTCAGAGTAAAGACAGTCTAGTGATAAATGAATGCCAAGTACATAAACTGAGACATGTTTCGTGTTTTTACCAGCATAGTTAAATCATAATTAACTTATTGAACACAGGTGTGAAGGATAAAAGACAGAATAGTGTATGCAAAGAAAACATAATAACAAACAAAGAAATATGAATAAAAGCAGTAGTGTGTACAAAGTAGAGAGTTATTGTTGTACAGGAAATGGTCTGATGTTCATGTGGGAGATAAGATGAAATAAAATGGCTTCACATAACTGAAAGCCTCATAAAGTGTTTATGCCAATCCATCATTGGTGCTGAAGAGGTACTGTACTTAAGATTTAATCTTATAAACCAGAGATTTATGAGATGAGTCACTGTGTATATGCTTTGATTACAGTTTAATCTGGACAATTCAAACTGTGTGTATGTTTGCATTTCGTAACAGTACCATGTTGCAATACTGGGCGTGTTACAAGGGCTGTAAGAGCTGCCTTATGCTGTCCAACAATTTTACTTTTACAAAATAAAACAAATGAGATGTTATTCAAAGGTGCTGCTCAAAATTAAATGCAAAATATTCCTTTACAGTGTAGAAACTATATTATTTAGACGACAACATTAAAGGACTTGCATTTATACAGACCTACCAAAGAACAAATAGAGATCCTTTCTTCTTTGTCAGCTTCTTCTTTCTCTCTCCTCATCTCCTCCAGATCAGGGGTTGGATCATAAGCCCCCTTTAGACGATGCAGACCTTGCAAAGGCAGAATGAATGCATATGTAGACATCACTCAGGCGCAAGAAGAATCATCCTTCATTTGATTTAAATTTGTTAAAATGACTTTTTTTTCCAATCAGGAAAATATTACTTTATTTTTATTCTTTCTTATAAGTTTCCTAAAAATCAAGGGGCTCAAATTAAGACACTATTCTCCGTTTGTCTCTCTCTCAGTCTTTTCCCTTGTCTGTTAGATTTGATTGTTTTTGCAGGATCAAACTAAATCTAACCAGGCTACAATGGTTGTTAATGGAAGAGATGAGAAACAGGAAAGGATTCCTTTGCAGATGGTGCACTCATCCCATCATGTAACACGTAACTTCACATCCTCCTCTACAGATTTATAAAATGCCAAAGTGGCCCAGCTCACATCTGTACCTGCCACAAATACATGTTTTAAACCCATTCTTTCATTGTCTTATGCACCTTGTTTGATCAAACTTTTCCAAACTAACTAACAAATGCTAGATGCACTTTTTATACATTATGTTTGCAAATTTGCGTAGAGCTCAAGTCTTTCATGTGAAAAATGTGGACAGTGGGATCTGCATGTAGGACCTGCTGACATTTAAAACCTAATTTCTCAGGGAAAGCACGGATGGTTCAGTATTGTTGTTGTAACACATGAGAAACATTGAATGAACATGCTACTACTATAGTTGAAAACTGGATTTTTTTTGTAGGGAGACTTAATCTCAAAAGCTTTGTTGAGATTTGACATAACTGACAGACGCCATGAGCAGCATATGAGCATAATATGTAGAAAATATAGAAGCGAGAACATGAATTTTCCTACTTTTTCTAGCTTCTTGCTCCTTGCGCAGCAGGATGTAAAGATACCGCGGGCTCTCGGGACATAGAGGCAGCAGTAGGGACTGCAAAATTGCTGGAGCACCAGACAGACCAAGCAACAGCGGCCACATTTCATCATTACCAAGTATGAAGTCCAAGCCTATAACCTACATCCAAGAACACATGCCTAAGGTTACATTCTCAGCGTGATTTAATGTAACAACGATGCTAGACATGTTTATCTGTGTTTGATTGTAACTCACCTGGCTGATTAGGATGCCAATGACTATAGCAAGCTGGTGGAAAGTTCCCAGAGCACCTCTGTATGCTTTGGGTGCAATCTCTCCAATGTACATAGGCACTAACCCAGATGTCAACCCTGAAACACACATCATAAGCTAGTAGACTAAAACATTTAAAATCTTGCTTTGGTTTCTTTCTTTCATCCGTCTAATTACAATTTATTAATAGAAGCTGATAGCATTGGATTCAACGTACCGCAGTAGAAGCCCATAACAGCACGGCCTGAGATGACCATTATGTGTGGCTTCCACAGCTTGCAAAGACCCATCAGCAATCCAGCCGCTACAGCCAAAATATTTACCATTAACATGCCCTTCACCCTGCAAAACAGAAGATGGAGCATTAGTGACAGGATGCACACCAGGCTACGCGGTTATTATTTCTACACTAATCCAAGTATAGCTCCTTTTTTATGTTCCTTTTCGCTTCTATCTGTCGTGCCACATGATGTTATTTTACACCTCCTGTCTCACCTCCCTTTCAGGTCTCCCACAAATCCAACCAGGAAGGAGGATACCACGCCGCCAATGGAGAAGATGGCCACTGACAACGACAAGTACATGACTACAGAAGGATGGCTTCCCACATCAGGAGAATCTGTACTGTTTTTTATCTCCAAATCCAAGGACCTGGCATAATGTCTTTCAATGACCTGGTGCACAGATACACGGACACATCATGAAGACTAAAAACCAGATTTATATTGCAATTGAACCAAATCTAAACATGTTAAAAGTGGCAAATCTGTTGCTTTTCTGGTACAAAGGATCATCTTTACAGCTTTTTTTTTTCCTCTTTTTTTTGCCCTATGGTTGAAATAGCAGCATTCCTTGGAAGTGGTTTGCAAACCATCAGGTGAACAACAAATAAATAAATAAATAAAAGAAAGCAAAAAAGATGAAAGCTTAACAGCCAATAAAAAAAGGGATTTGAACAGTAAAAAATTAGCATCAGTAAGATACAAGATAAAAAATAATCTACTTTTTGATTATCTACATGTTAGCTGAGGAGCTGCATAAAAGTGTGCTTGCAAGCAGAGAATATGCATTTGATGGTATGGGGGGCTATCCAAACCAGTGTTACAGCAGAGCATTTGCTACCTTCTGGGGTGCATTGATGACTCCAAGACTGTATCCATACTGTAGAGACCCCAGAGCTGCCGTGAACACGGCCAAAGCTAATGTACCTGTTAGCTGCTGCAGGGGTGAAAAGAAAGCAGTTTCATAAAGAAACACACACATAAAACAATACAGGGACACACCCAATAAAATAAATCTATACACCTGCAAGGACATGATTATTATTACATGGAGAGGCAGAAATAACTACAGAAAGTGGACAGAAGAAAAGAAATATAAAAATATATTTATTCTTATCTGAGAGAAAATTCTAAATGATGTACCATGCGACTCAAGATTTAACAAAAAAAAAAAAAAAATTGTAAGAATTCTCCAACTGTACCTTTCCTGTCTCCATGATCGGTCCAGAGTGTTAGCCAGGACGTTGGTAATGATCAATGAAAACTGCATGCCTGATCACGCAGTGTCCACTTGCTAATCGACTAACACACGTAAGCACACATGCACATGGATACACACGCATCCTTACTGCAGATAGACATCTAGCAAACCACAAAAACAAGTATCCCATTATTATCTGCACACACATAACTTTTAGAAGCAGTTTTAGGGTCTTTGCCAAGACATTGACAATATTTACTGCATATTGCAATTGATCATAGACTTCATTATGGTGCTCATAAGTGACTCATTTTGAATAATACAGGTTTTAATTTATCTTCTTCTTGTACACAGACAAGTGCTTTTCATTGTGCTTGTATGTTTTTCACACACAGACATGCACACACATGCACACGCCTGCTGTTAATGATATACTTGAGGGGTGGACAAAGTCTGAGGGTCGAAGCTGATACAAAGGTGCACAGTTGCAAAAATATTTCTCAAACAGATGCAAGCACAGACTCCAGTAATGCTAGTTTAATTTATTTCTCTCTTACAGCATCTCTTTTACAAAACAAATAAATCCCAAAACAGGACATTAGTAACGCTCTTTTAAAATAAAGAAAACACCAAATGAAAGAGAATAAGGAATACAGTGGTTTCAGCTTTGAATAGAGAGACCTCAGAATTAATGACGCTCTGCATTCTCTAAAAAGGAAAAAAAAAAAAAAAAAAAGAGTGGCTTCCATGGTGAACAAACACATTAATAATGCCCCATTCACACTCGATCAGCAAACATATCCGTAGACACATGCGTGCAAACCCAGGGAAGACGGTGGTTTCTTCAGCTCGGCTCTTTATTGCTAAAATGTTAGGGTTCATTGATCTGAACAGGCTAAGTACAGCTACTGTATGGAAAGGTAAAAACCCCTTGATAATACAACAGAAAACATTCAATTATTTGAAAAAAAATGGTCATGAAATGAGCTCCAAAGGAGTTACTGAACTTGTTGATATTATGAATGGTTTTCCATTTGTTTACCACACAGAGGAATATACTGTAGTATGAATGGCAGCAGTTTTTCAGGTTTCTTTGGTTGTTAACTTGAAACCATCAGTCAGTGGAGCTCCTGGTTATTGCAGTAGAGCACAAATCCACTGAGCAGAAAACATTAATCTGCAGTACAATTCTCATCCAAGTGGACAAATCACATTTCCATCTTTACCAGTGTTAAAAATATGAATCTCATAATCTTGATGGATTGTTTAAAGTATTTGGATCGCACTAAATTCAGTTGCTCCTTTTAAAGAACAAGTTAAGTGTTGAAATTGTTAATGCACATCTGCATTAGAGGAGGAAAAATAAAACAGCAATGAGTTAAAAGACACACACCTCAAAACATCCGTTAAAAATAAAGAATAAAAAAATAACAGTTCTAATGTGAGCACATCAATCTTTTGGCCTCCGTTTGAGTTTTGCTTACATCATGCTAGGCACTGTACAAACAGTTAGGAGCCAAAATCAGAAGAACCAAACAGGGAGGACGATGATCCCAGAAAACAAAAAAGACAACACAGTTTTCAATGAGTGCTTCCATGTGCACGCAAGGATTTAGGAAGAAAACTTGAATTCTGTCGAGGTTTAGATGAGCCGTTTAGATGCATCTTTATTTGCTACTCCCACCTTGCTGTGTGTTCACGTGCTGTTGTTCAGACACACCAAACTTCACACTAAGAAGATAATATACCTCCGCATGTAAACAAACTCAACATTGCTTCGATCGCATCGGGTAAAAGTTCACACACAAAGAATGAATTATTCCACTGGTTGATTCAGACTTGACTTGAACAGAACCAAATTCAATATCAAGTCACACACACACACACACACACACACACACACACACACACACACACACGCACACACGCGCATTAACATCCACTCCTGATATCAGAGACACATGTGCTGTACATTTTAAACTTCAGAGACTGACTGACTCCAAACTGTTCCACGGAAATAAGTACAGAAAGTGAAAGAATGAACAGAATGACGCTCGCATTGTTCATTTAATGTTACAGTATATCTGATGCAGCACCTTCAGAGTTTAAAGACGAAAGAGTGAAGAAACGGAGGTCACGATGTTGATAGGAGGAGAACAAAAGGAGGGATGATGACAGGATGGACCAGTGACTTTAAAGGGACGAAGACATCGTACTTGCATATTTTTTTTCCAACACACTTGACAGCAGAGTGTGTCTATCGGTGAAATACGATCAAACAGTAAATCACAAATCAGTTTAGTCAGAGAATGAAACGACAGCATGGGGAAGACGTGGAGGAAGAGGGGGGGAGTTACAGACAGGGGAGAGATAAATCCATCAGGCTGACGGCTTTCCTCGGCTACATTTGTCATCTCGCAGCTGCCCTCCCAGCTCTGTCATATTCAGAGGTATAATTACATTGGGATGAAATTCTTTTCATTCCTTTCTGCTCCGACCTCTGAGGTGTAGCTCGCAGGGAACAAGCTACCGCGTGGTGGGAAAATAAAAAGTGAGGAAAAGGGAGGAAATTAGTGTTGGGGGGACTGGAACCGTGCTCACTAAATCTACCAGGGAGGAGGAGAGGAGTTGAGGCCTCAAAGGAAGAGGAGACAGAAGGAAGGAGGAGTAAAGTGTATCACTACATTTGCTGAACACTTGAATGCACTGGTCCGTTTGGGGGGGGGGGATCAAAGAAAAAGGATTACAGAGAAAGAGAAAAGATAGCATTTGGAAAGTCAGTGGCACCTGTTTGCCAGTCAGTTGAGTTACAATGGCTTCTGCATGACCCGACTTAATCTAGAATAACTTGTCTCTTCATCATTTTTTATAGTCATTTATTTATTTTAATTTCTTCCAAGTCTCTCCATTGTTAAGAGTTCATATATGGCGTCTCGGCCAATCGGCTTCTCTTGTGAGATGTGCAGTGGGCCGAAGGGGAGTCGACTGTCTGGCCGATGGAGGAGTGAGGCAGAGTGGACAAGGAGACACGTCACCAGTTCATCATAGAGTTTCTGTTGAGTGTCATGAAGAAAACTTGGCTGCTACCTCCCGAACGCACAGATGCAAAAAATACCTGGAAAAAAAGAAAACGAGGGAAAAAAAAATAATGACAAACTAAACACGCAAATACAAACATTTCTTATCATAGTAAAAGTGATGCAGACATGGCGTTTTTCTCTTATAACACAGATATCCTGCCTGATATTAGTACTAGGTAATGAGTAATATGGCATAATATATATAATTTTGTTTGTTTTAATACTTTCCTCTATGTTGTTAGAAGTAAAATCTGCCAAATCCAGGGAGGAACTGTGCCTTTTGACACGTGTTACTTGCATACAGTATGTCTAAAGGGTCTATATTGGTGTTTTTGGAGACATATCTTACACTCAAGGTCCCTTTTTTGATTATTTAGGTAGGACAGTACGGGACAAATAATTCAGCTCAGCATGGGATCATAGACTCATGGAGTTTATGTTGTTCAAGCTGGTTAGCGAACAGATTAACATTATTTCTAGAGATGTCCGATATTCTTGGTATGCTGATATTATGGGCCAAAATTGACTTTCAAATGTAATATTGGAAAAAATTTTCTTTAATGACATATCTATTACACAACATGCATATATCATTGTAAAAATTCTTCGGCTGAGTCTCCTCTAATTCAAAATGAAAAAATATAAGAGATGTCATATTTCATTTTTCAGATATTTTTGTTTATTTGGCACAACTTCCTCCAAAAAAAATTGGTACCAGTATCTGTATCGGAAATTAAGAGTTGGGTATATCGGATATCGGTAAAAAGACAATATCAAATATCTATGATAATTTTTTTGCACTTAAGTCTTTTCGGAAAATAAAACCCATGTTTTTTTTTATGTTATTGATTTCTGATAAATTAACATATTGATGATGATTTATGTAATCCCCACTTACAACTTTGCAATATAAACCAAACTTCTTACTGGAAAATGACATTTCAAACCTTGCTATTTACCTTGTCGTTCCGCTCACACAAGAATTTGAGTCTTTGGGCTCTCTTGTGCATGAAGACTCCATCCAGATGGCCCGTTTCCACAGACCTGATCTCTATGGCTTTCTCACCCCAGCCCATAATCTGATTTGAATGGATATAGGCTGAAAAAAAGGGAAAAATATGCTGTTTTTGTGGAAAAGTTAAATTCACATTTATATCATAAAGTAACAATGTTTTATATCACAAACATATTTTCTGAGGTGGTCATTTTTCCACACTACATCAGTTGTTTGGGTCACATAGTTAGCTCAGAAAACCTGTAGATCTTGTAAGTTAAACTTCAAAGTAAGTCTTTATCTATAAAATAGTCTTCAGAATATGCCATTGAGTAAAAACATTAGATTTAACAATCCAAACGTTTCCAATCTGGAAGCATGTCCCCATGTTTACAAGTGTAATTTTCCAACCAGCCACAAGAGGGCAGTAAAACACAGAAAATTGACACTATATGGTTAAGAGCTGCTGATCAGCCAGTCTGTCAACCTTTAACTGCTTCTTCTGTTTTCTCCTGCCTGTCACTATCATTACCTATATACAATATTAATAATCAAGAAAAGTAACTTCTCCTTTTTTTCCTAATATTTAACCCTCGCTCATGAAAGCTCTCTTTGTTTTTGCTGCCAGCCGCTTGTGAGACCTTCCACTGGAGGCTGATAGTACAAACTGTGTCTGAATACCATTAAACCCTGAATGAACCCCATTAGCGCAGTTCTGAGAGACCTCAAAACACTTTTGATCTACAGTAGACTTCAGGATTCATATACTTTAATGACTACTAGAATGAAACAAGGTTTTATGGACTACAATACAGTAAGCTTGTTGATTTGAATGTTTATTTTTAATTGCACAGCTTCCTGGTACCGAATCTGACTGGTGTTTTTTATCGGTTTCTTTATGTCAGCAACGTAAACAACCGACATCAGCCGGGAAAGGTCCATGCAGGCTAAATTGGATGCATCTGATGGATGATTTTAAAGTTGATATAATCTATTCACATCCACTTATTACATGTATATACAGTATAAGCATGTGTGAGACGTACCAACAGAGGTAGGCATCTCTCCCCATTGTAGCACCACATCCTTGGTGATTCGACCGTAGGTGTTGACGTAAACACCCTCGTCCTCGTAACACAGCAGCATTTCCATTCCATCAGTCTTAGGCAAGACGACGATGGCATGGGGCGTCACCTGGCTCTGGATCTGACACAGATACAGACACGAACATTTCAGAGGCTTTAATTAAATCTGTCAAATTTAATCCTAATCTACTTTAGATTAAAATATTATAGGAGGCTCCTTCATCTGGAGAATTTTAATGCAGCTGAATTTGGCTGGCTCTGCTGTGTGATATAATCTGTAAAAAAAAAAAAAAAAAAAAAAAAAAAAAGAGCTGCCAAACATGAAAAGGAAACTTTGTTTAGCTGAGAATCTTATTCACTCTAGTTTTGTCAGACTGCAGTTAAAACAAATAAAATCAGAAGGCATGAAAGGAGGTACAGACACACTGCAACAGAGCTAAAATCTGCACACGTACAAAGAGTGTTACCTAATGAACAAACCTGTTATTCGTCCCACCTGGTTACCATGAGGTGTGACATCAAGACTACGTTTCAGAAGCTCAGCAGGATGTGAAAAAACTCATCTTATCCCATTCAAAGCCACTTTTGCACAAGAGCTCAAAAATGCAAAATGGCATGCACTTATTGTCACACTTCTGCTTAATCTGCCAACATTAAGGAAGTAGGTTTGTCCATGCTTCATCACACTGATGAATGATGTTTGATTTAAGATCAGTGCAGTTTTAATGCAAACCATTCAAAGAATATGCTATTTATATGCTTTAATTTTTGGATTTTCTTGTTTTTTGTTGGCAGGAAACAAATTTGCTGAGAGCCTTGCGATGTCTGATGTGGGAAAGACGAATTTCTTCACTCACAAACACCAGTTTCTGGCTAAGTTATGAGTTAATATCTACTCTAGTGAACTGGACCGCACAGAAACACACGCAACGCTGTATATCAGCAATGGGGGACACGGCTAAACATCTACTGATCTAGTCTATCGGGTGGGTGGCAGCATGTCACCTTCATTTGTTTGGAACACTGGAGGAGAGGTTGGCGGGGAAGGAGAGAGAGAGAAGGCATGAATGAAGGATGGAAATGGTAAAAAAAAAAAAAGGGCACAGTAAACACAGTATTCATTTGAAAAGATGAGCTGATCTGAAGGCATGGTGAGAAACCTCTCAGCATGTCAAACATTAATTTCGCTTTTTGTTTTTTACTATTTAGATTTCAGAGCGGGAAGAAAAGACTATGAGGAAAAGATCTGAGCAGTTTATGAGTTTATTTCTCCTACTTAACTTCTAATAAGTTGTCAAACCTGATTACCGGTAGCTTGTTGGGGCTGCAGTTTGTTCTCAATCTTTATTGTTTCAAATCTTTAAAAAAAAGACAACTCAATATGTGTCATCAGATAATAAAACAACTCAGTGTGTGAAGACTGCAGTAATGTAATTAGAAGAGGGTGCATCTAAACCAGGATCATGACCTTAAAACAATGGAATATCCACATTTAAAACCTCAAAACGAACAAAAAGAGGCACATGGCACCTCTCAGTCCTTCGACTAAATATATGTGGAAGGACCTCACCTCAAAATAGAAGTAAATCTTTGAACTAAAATTCCTTTATAAGGAAACGTGACTGCAGAAAGCATTCAGTGCTGTGATATGAGCTACATAATGATATTCTATTTTCCATCCGGGATTCCTAAACCTTACACTTTTCTTTATTTTTCCTCCTTTGTTAATATTCTGAACTTTTAAAGATGAAAATATGACAAAAGTGATGATTAAACTACATTAAAAGCGTGCAAACAGTGGCCAAAAGGAATCAAGGAATCTGCATGCGAGTACTTGATTTGCATTCAAGCATGCAACAAGGCGCAGGAATCTTTGCAAAGCATCCATGCATGCATGTCACTGAACGATCAGTGAAAAAGAAAAACAACACTTCTTAATAACTTTCTCTGAACAGCTCTTATAGGCACAGAAAACATGGAAGCTCCTCTTTATGTTTTGTAACATGATCTCTTAAACAGTTTGTGTGTTCGGTCTCCCCCACATGGGTGGTCCAAGCCCAGTTCAACATATTTAGCAAACTAAAAATAAAATAGATAAATAAAAAACTAATTCTTCTGTAAAAGTTGGTGAAAATGATCTAATTGTACAAGAAGTCATTTTTAAATTGCAATCCCCATGAAACAACATGAGCAACAGGTAGCCTTTATAATTCAGAGCAACATCTGGTACTGTAGCAAGACTTACTGGTAAAACTACTGGCTGACTTTAGACCCCACAGTCAGAGAGTGTGTTAACTAAGGGAAAACTAAAATAGACCAACAGACACATGTACAAACACAGCACTGCGCTTACATGTGAGGGGATGTAGATGTCGTAAGGATTGCCTGAGTCCACATCAATTACATGGAAGCCCACACTGGAGCCATAGATGACCTTTAATCTCTGACCTTCCTCCACGGTCAGGTCAACCAGCTGCGGGCGGTGCTGCAACTCAGTGAATGACTGAAAGTCAGACAGGGAAAGGAGAGTTAAGGAAGCAGTCTGGAGCACAGAGATAGTCATCTCATTAAAACCCAAATACATGTTAAACATTCCTGCTGAACACCAGCTTACTGCGTTGACAAAGTATGCTTGTTTTTACTTCTGTACCTTAAAGGCCATGAACTTGTGGTAGGGTTTGGGCGCCCAGGCGTATATTTCCACAGAATTCTTCAGTGCAATCACCAAGAACTTAATCCTCTCATATTTAACTAGAAACACGACAAAAGACAATAACGCATTTTTTAAACACATAACAAGATATAAGTGGTCATCTTTGTTGCCCTGAAACTCTTCTCTCAGCTTTACAGTACTTGTCGGTCCCAGACTGGTTTTTCTTTTCTGATTCATGGAGAAGTGCTTAGTAGGGTATGATCACGTTCTACATGACAGCCTTTTTCCATTTGTGGCCCCAGATACAGTGTAAAACAAAGAGAGCACGTCTGCTTCATTAATTTTTGCGTAGGTCAGACAAAAAGGAGCATCTGGTTAACAAGGAGGAACTAAATGAAAGGAACAGGGTTGACTAATGCTGAGCTCATGTTTAAAGGTCTAGATGCTGATTGCGTTGAAGTAGATTTGCAGGATCATGAACATCTCCTATGTGGTAGGATGACAATGTTGTTGTTTTTTTTCCCCCTGCATTGCATGAATTACTGTTTCTGAGTCTCTGATACACAACATATACATATATTTGTGTGTGTGTGTGTGTGTGTGTGTGAAAGATTTTTTTCTTTTCTTGTGGAGTGTAGAGTTGTAAAAATGTATAATATACATGATTTTTGTGTTTGCAGTTGTTTGTTTTAATTGTAATTCCTATTTTGAGTAGTTAAAATACTGTTTATAGGGGAACCAAACCATGGTACCAGTGAGATAACCCACACTCTGCTTATTCATCATCACTAATTTCCCGCATCTTCTCCCTTGTTGGTATATCCCCATTTCCAAAAATATATTTACTGCCTATGTCATAATGTTCTAGGGGTTTGTTTTTTTCTAAACTAATCATAAAACAGTGTTGCAAAAAAAAATATTCCAGAATTGGGCCTTTACAGTTTAAAGGGAAAACAAGAACAAGAACCAAACTGCCTCATTAAACTTTATTTTGGAAAAATTAAGGCCACTTATAAAATAATACACTCATATGTTTGAAAGGGTTCTTACCAACTTTATAATGCACACAGCCCTCTAGCTCTCCTACAGTAATCCAACCCTGCTTCTTCTCTACTTCTGGGTCGTTGTGTAATATTCTGTTCCTTAGCCAGGATAAATAGTAGACACGCAACTTATTCTTTTTCCCTGAAAGAGATCAGAGAAACACAGAAACAAACATTTAATTTAATGCGATAAATGATAGCTCAGCTGAAAACGCAGGTCGCAGTTAAAAGCCCTCCTGGCTGAATGTGATGACAAAGATTCATCCCTTGATCAAAACATGTGACAGCAAAGAATAAAGTGCACTTCTGTTTTATTTCTGTGAAATGTGTGGAAGTGCATTTGTGTGTGTGTGTGAGCATGCACAGAGCATAAACACTGAACGGTGAACCGACCGGATATAGTGACGAGCACGTTGAGGCCCTCCAGCACATCCATCTGTAGGAAGCGCCGCCTGGTAATCAGGTTGTAGACTTTTCCCTGTCCACTTCGGTCAAGCAGCATCAGACCATTTTCTGTCCCCACCAACAGGTTCACACCTAAAATCACACAAACAAGATTTAAAGACTGAGAGACGTGGAGGCAGAAACAAGGATATTACAGGAAGAGAATTTTCTCGTGTGTTGTTGCGGATAAATGACGATCCATCCTACCCCAGAGTGCAGCACACAGGATCTCGGAGTTGAAGCGTTTTTTGTATTTACGGATCTCTGGTGTGTCACTGTGGGGCCTGATGTTCGTAGGGTTGACATTCACCACAGAGATCTTTCTGGCTTCATTAAGTCGGGCCTGCTCCTGCCTCAGCAGCTCATTGGCAAACATAGCTGGGATTGCACAGAAAGATTGGGAAGATACACTTCGGTAAAGATGCGAAACCACCATGAAAGACTTTTGTTTATAATAGCAATAAAAAAAAGTATTCAAAGCTCACCTGCAGCTGAGTTCTCATTGTCATCACTTGGGGAGGTTTGATAGACCCGTGGATCAACAAACGGGGTAAATGATGCTTTGGACCCACCCATACCAAACTGAAACACACACACACACAGATTCCTACATGTAGCAGCAGAGACACACGCTGTTTCCATGAATGAGTGTGTTTGCTTCATTTGACGTGTCTGACCTCAGCCATGTCACTCAGCTCCTGCAGGGCAGAGGTAGGTGTGGCTGAGGGAGAGTTGCTTTGTTGCACGAGGTCAGGCAGGTTGCCATGGTTACCATGATTCCCAAACCCATTGCTTTCAGTGTGACCCCCTCTCCTCCTCTCATCGGCCTGAGAGACAGAAAAACCAAGACGAGTGGAGAAAAATAGAAATAAGTTCAGCTGAAATTCAAAATAAATAGAATTTAGTCCAGTTTTGTTCTCCTGCTTAAATCCTTGCAGCTTTCCTGTGTGTTTGCTTGAGTGTGAATGTATGTGTGTGTGTGTGTGTATGTGTGTGTGTGTGTGTGCGCACATTCATCACCTCTCCCATCACTAGAGTCCCGTCCTTGGAGCTATTATAGGCATCTCCCAGATTGTCCTCTGCCAGCCCTCCGTACGACTCACCACTGCTCTGCACTGCTGGCCTGCAACACACACACACACACACGCACACACACCATCATTTACAAACAAATCCTGCTAAAACTATGCTGACAAGCTTCTGGCATGGTGCGTATCCCAAACACAAGCACATCTCATCGTAAATGAACAGCGACAGGTCAGATTTCAGGAAAACATAAAGAGATAACGAAAACAAGCCGAGAAGACAACTTACATGATGCGGGGGATGTCGCTAACAGCAACAGTGCCATCATGCCCCACCGTCTCCCCATCGTCATCACTGCTCTCTGACTCTTCGCTAGAGGATGAGTAGTCTGTGACCTTTAACAGAACAACAAAAAGGAAAATATACAAACTTTTAAAAGGGATATGACCCACCACTTTAAAGGGGTGCTATTATGGTATTTGGAGTTTTCTGAGCTTTCTACAGTGTTACAGTGTTGAATCCTCATCAGACATGTGAACGGCACTGTTTTTTATCACCTAAACGCATGTTTGAGTTTGAGTTTGAGTTTCAGCACTCGCTCTGTTTGGTTTCCATGGCGACGAAAAACGCATCGTTTTAGAGAGTTTTTTCTACTTGGAAATCCTTGTGACGTCCCGGGGGATAAGGTTCGGTGATTGATTACCTTCTACTGGTTAACAAGGGCATGTACAAACACATCAGGCGGGTGGAAAACGTGGGATAAAGTTATTTCCAACGATGGCTGGTGAGTTTACCAAAGAGAGACATCCTGCTGCATTCGTTGCTGTGGGTTGCTGTTTTCCACTTCGTTTTCAGGCTCTGATTCAGGTTCCAACATGTAGGGCTGTATGCTATGTGTTGATATTGTATTGTGTTTTTTTATTGAGTTCATATGAGCCTAATCCTTCTGTTTATGAGATGTTACAATAACGGCGAAAGCAGGTGCGGTGCGCGCTCCTGATGTAGTGCAGTGGCGGGAGGCGGGGCTTAATGCGGAAGAGTCTCAGTCCACTCGTTTTGCCCACAGGCTGATCTGACAGCCTACGGAGAGGGTCGGTCTGAAGTAAATAAAGCGATTTGTGACAATAACTCGATCAATCCCAGCCCTTCTGGTCTCAGAAATAAAAACAAATTAGCCTGAAATGCACATAATAGTTCCACTTTAATTAAAACAAGATATTAAGAGGGGTTAGGTCTCACTCATCTCTGATACATCCTTAGAAACTGTAAGAGTCCGTCTGAGAGGCTACATGAAAAATTATCTTGAAATCATCAACAGATTGAGGCTAATTCAAATGCTTGTGACATTATATTTCTCCTTTTGACAAGGATCACAAAAGAAAACAAGCCTTTTGCTCAGGTCATTTCTGTGTGTATGCTAAATATGTTCTACTGAAACTGAATTGCTTGTTTCCATCTTTTTTATTAAAGCATTATTCCAGGTGCTAATTTTTAATCACACTGGATTTTTTGTGAAAGTGGCTTTTCAAGCTCCAACTCTGAGTATATCCCACCCTGCTAGATGTTTGTTACGTTAAAAGGGAGTTTTTTCCTTCCCACTGCTGCCTCGATGCAATCAGTTGGTTTCTGTTATAGGCTATGTATGAACTGGCTTGAAATGATGTGTATGTTGATTCGTGTATGTAAAGTGCCCTGTGACAACATTGTTGTGAAGTGGTGCTGTACAAATAAAGCTGGATTGAATTGAATTGTTTCATGGTAACTTTAGGCTGAAGATAAGCTCTGGGTCTCAGATATGAAACTAATACTGACGTGTCTGCAAAGCGTTTGCTCCTGCAACCATCAGTGGAAACTCCTCTGGTGTCAAATGAACGAACAAACAAATGAATGAATGAATGAATGAATAAACATTTCAATGAGAAAATGACCAATTCTCATTTGATTTTTTTAACTAATGTGTTTACAGTTTTATCAGTTTGTTCTCTAATACAGCATGATGTCTATTTTATAACTTATGGTAAATAAAAAGCTGACATATGAGGTAAGTAAAACGATCAACTCATCACTTATCAAACGAGTTTTTTCCAAATCAAAATGGCAACAGCCTACACGTGATCAAGGTGATGAATGAATGTATATTTCATAGTGGTGGCAATCATCTTTCTATGTGGCAGTAACAGTTGCAGGTACAGATATTTTTCCAGCTACCATCCATCTAACAAACATTGCTCTACCTTGACCGGAGGTCTGCTTCCTTCCTCTACCCTCAGTTCTCTCAGTTCCTTTGCCAGAGCACTTAAGTCCTAAAAAAAAATGGAGCAGAAGAGGAGAAACAGGAAAAAGTCCTTTAGTCCATCAGTTCTTTGCCATTAATCTATAAATCTGAGGACCTAATCACAAACAAGGGCACGTGGGGCAAAGAGGATCAAAGAAGGACAAGCCATCAGCAGCATGGCAGGAAGACAACTACCGTGTTGTCTCACGCACACACGCACACACACACACACACAGATCGGTACCTGGAAACATAGCTGTCACGGAATAAGAGTGCCGATTTGGGAGCATTTCAAACTTACACGAATCGTTTGGAGTGATGACAATCAGCACTCTTATTCGCTCACAAGCAAAAAAATGACTTTAAGAAGACACAAGTAGATAGAAATACAGAATCCAGGCTGATGTTCTAGTGGTGGGCTGCATCACTCTGCCCCTCTTTAACATCCACCCACATGCTGACTGGCCCATGGTTCCTCCCTCCCTTCCCAATGTCAACCCCAGCAAATGGGTCAGACTAATTCATGCAGACGGAGGGAGAGAGCACCGTCATGCGCGGTTAGCTTACCAGCTCCTCCTGACCAGTAACCATGACAACAAAGAAACAGGAAAAGAAATTGTTCAGGTGCTTGGCAGTTCTGCTTCCACACATTTCCGCACACTCATGCAGGTATACGCGCAAATTCGCACAAGCACACGGCCACATACACTCTCTCAGGTATGTGTGTCAAAGCACACATGCACTGTCATCGCCAGCGCATCCTGGTACTTCAGAGTTAACTGAAAACAGGGAAAGAAAAAAAAAGCCAACTTCTCATAAATTAACTCCATCATGCCAGGAGAAGAAGAGGGGCTCTGGAGATTGAGGCAAAGGAAAATTAGGACAGAGAAAAAGGGGTCTTTATAGTCACTAACCTCATCTATGGCTTTCTTATAGCTCTGAAGAATGAAAGGAAAATAGAAAGGCAGAGAAGAAAAAGAGAGCAAGGTGAATAGTAGAAAAAAAAGAGGAAAGAGGCCTGAGAAACACCCCCCCCAGAGAGGAGATCGCTTTGATAGAAAGAGAGTGCGTGAGTGTGTTAAAAGCTTAAAACTCACAGCAGGTCTGCTGGGTCTGGCTGATTCACGACCTTCCTCCTGTTTGGGTTTAGCCTCCTGATTGGCTCCTGGGGGGGATCTTTCCTTCTTGGCTTGGCCTAAAGAAACAAAAAAAAAAAAAAAAAAATCTCAGATTTCCGTTTACATGTAAAGGAAAAGCTACTTTCTCGGTGAGTATTTATTCTATTCATCACACTGTTCATTATCAGTTTTTACCACGATCACAAAATATATATCATTTACCGAGAAAAGGAAAACTAATCTGTTCTTCAACCTCTCTCTGACACGTGCGTGCATATCTCAGCTATCCTTCTGGCCACTTGTTTGACACATCCCTCTATCTCTCTGTCTCATTTCCCCTCCTGTATCTCTCCGGAGGCTGAGAGCAACAGGGCACATCAGACAGGTTGATCAGAGCAGAACTGAAAACTGACAATATCCTGCTGAAAGACTTTGCTTCTGAGTTTGGCTCTCCGTCTGCTTTTGCACAAAATCATTTACACACACCCCGTTTTTTTTTTACATTTACATACATGGCGTTTTAGGAATGCGCTTGTATTTACTAGTTTATGTGATGAAAAATTTGTATCTGAGCTTTTTTTATTTGTTGTTTTGTTTCTTTAATGTACCTTTCCTTTCGGCTGAGCCTCCCTGAGATGAAGGGGAGGAGGAGGATGATGAGTTGGAGGACGTTCTTTGCAGCATGGCATCCAAAGAGAGCTCAGAGCGCCGCAGGTCTGGATTACTGAAACAGGATGAAAACATTTTCACTTCCTTTGTTGTGTGCTTCACACCATCAAAGGCAACTGCTTCCCAAAATAGAGTTAGTGCAGCATGGTGGGATTTGAATGGGAAAAAAGTGGAAATTCAATCTAATTCAAAGATTAAATGCTAATATCGGTTTCTTTATCAAACACATGAAAGCTAATTTAGTTGTATATATTAAAAAAAAAAACAAAAAAAAAAAAAACCTGTTTTGTCTAAATATGTTTGTTATTAAGTCTTTACCTGGCGCGTATGAGCTGAGAACCTGAACGGGGGCCCAGACCGACACCGCCATTCGGAGAGTTCTTCCTAACCAGGGCAGGAGAAATGGAAGTCGTCCTCTGGGGGACCTGGACATTCACAAACACACACACACAGACACCAAAAAAAAAAAAGGATTAGCACAGCTTGGGCAATGTTTACCCTGTAAAACAAAAAGAATAAAATAGGCAACAACAGCGATGCTCTGCAAAGTAGGAGGGGTTCAAGAATCTAATCAGACAACTTACTAAAAGAAATGAGAAAAATTAGGCTTAATTAAGATGAATTGTTATTAAAGATATATAATATCAGCGTGAGATCAAGAATCATATAGCAGATTTGGGTTATTTTATGCATCTTTATTGATAATTTTTATAATCTAGTGGCCATGCATTTATCCTGCTTATTATATAACGATCATTTCCTTGGAGTAATTCAAGATTCAAAATTCCTTTATTTGTCCTACAGCAGGGAAATTTATGGTGCAACAACAGCATGAAAGAAAAAGGGCTAGGCATAGAATAAAATAGGAGATAATGACAAATATAGAATATAAAAATAGATAAATAAAAAGAAAAACAGTCCAAGTAATAGTCTCAACTGGAGGTATACCTATAGACAGTACAAAGGGGTGTGCCTGAGAAAATACAGACCAGAAATATATAATACTCCAGGTATGAGTAGTGCAGAACAGGGAATGACTCATGGAGAGTTATTATAAAAAAGCAGAGTCCAGTGAGAAGTCAGACAATGCCATCCACCTTGTTTTAAATATGTACGTTTGCAAGATAACATGTCAAAGTAGCTCTAAAACGACACTCATTTCAGCCAATACGGTGGCTTGAGTGACTGGTTTTTAAAAGAAATAATTTGCCCTCAGATTGGAAAAAGATTCAGGTTGAGACGACGTCAGATTGAGGCTAAAAACAGTTTAACAGATCGGCAGTTATCAACCTTGGGAGGGATATCCTCTTCTCTCAGCCAAGCAGCTCGGTCCCGATCCTTGTCTCTGTCCCTATCCCGTTCCTCCCTGCCGACGATGCTCTGAGGAGGTCCGGGGGTGTCAGAAGTGGGGTCTGAGTTCTGACGTGGCATCTCGGGCCTTGGTGACGCCGTGCTGGTGCCCTCACTCATAGCTGAGCCTGTCTGGTCCTGCAGAGACTGGGAGCCAGACATGGAGCTGGTGTGCGTCTTCACAGGAACCAGGTGAGCCATCTGTGGGAGGAAAAGGATGGAAGAGGAGGGAAAAGGGAGAAGTGGTGAGGACACGTGGATGTGGATGGAACATTTGTTCGATGGAAGGTGGGAGACGGCATCCATTTACACACAACAGATGAGCAGAAAATGAAAATGAGAATGAAATGGAGATGTGTAGAAAAGAGAAAAGTAGGGAAGGAAGGAGGGAGACAAAAATGACAGTTAAAGACAAACTGATCAGACGGCCTGACACTTTAAAGAGAGGGAGCAAGGAGGAAAGACCAGTGTGTGTCTGTCTGGAAATACCAGTGTCTAAACATCCCGCCGCACATTCACATTCACATCCCAGTCACACACACCTGTGGTTCGATGGAGCGGTGGATGGGTGGGGTGCGGGCGGGCTGCATGCCCCCGCTGCTGAAGGACTCGGAGCGGGGAGGGAGGGAGGGGTCGGAGATGCGGTTGGACACTTTGTGGTGCAACGCTGGGGAGCTCTGTCTGTTCAGCTTAGATCGCTCCTCCACCTGAGACAGGTCACATACCACTGTCACTCACAGCACAGCACAACACAGCACAGCACAACCAATCACCACACTGCATCCCCTAGCACACCCTGATGCACCCCTACAAGCCATAAAAACAATCTTAGAATCTCTCAGCTCTGTAGGACAACATGATGACAACTGCAAAAGCAATCGGTTTGTTAATCACTGCAATACACATCTGATTTTCCTTTTTTTTTTCTTTTTTTTTATTTTATTACATCCCCCATCACACACTCCTCCACTGAGGGATTCCTCGAAAATCTTCTTTCGCAATTTTTCAGTTCAGATTTACATCCCAATTTAGTCAATCTTTAAATTCATCAAGAATTAACTGGAGAGCCTCATCTAAACACATCTGTAATCTAAACTGACAGGATGTCGTGTCAGCTTCCATGATGTCCAGTACAAGCTGCCACATCTTTGTTTCCCATTTAATTGTGTGTCTTCATGTCCTTCATACAGCTGAGGAGTAAGAGTGTCTGATGGCTGTCGGAAAAAGGTCAAGAATGATCCCTAACCTTCTTTAGTAGGCATGAGATTCAAACCAGAATAATGGATTTGATTTTGTGAAAAGGCACTGTACACATATACCAAACCATATCTCACTGCTTGCATTTGTAAATGCATTTAAATCTGTTTCCAGAGATCTTTAGGAGTTTTAATGCGTGGAAAAGCACAGACACACGACATGCCTGTGTGAAAAAGGCAGAAAGCTCCTCTTGCCAGTGTAATCTGATTATCAGATTATCTGTTGTGCAGCAAGACAAGGCTCTAAGGAGCACTCTCAGCTACCAAAATCACACTGAAAAAGATCTACTCCATAAATTGAGGTTTGAGTCATGGCTCAGTAGGGTATAGTTTTGGTAGAACCCAGGTAAGCACACAACAATGTGAAAAAGGACACTATTTCTGTTCTGCAGTCTTGTATATATTATAAAATACATTATAAGAATCATGTGGTCTTAAAAGGTATTAAAAAAAGTAGTGGGGAAAAAATAAGTATATTTAATAGTTCCTACAAAACCCCTTTTTTTTTGCAGGAAAATGTCTAATTATTGTGCACGATGTTACGAGTTTCTCTCCGTCATCATGGAGGAATTGTTGCGACGTCTAAATTCTTTTCCTTTATTTAGTCTTTTGGTTGTAGATTACCTGAGGAATTTTTTGGGAATATAGAGGAGTTTATGATTGAATGATTATAAGGTGCGGCAGTCTGGCTGCAAAATGAGCCCATATCATCACCCCACCACCTCCGTGTTCAGAAGGTAGCATGGGGTGTTAGATCATCACTGGTTTCTGATGACTCTGGTTGTTACCAAATGATGTTTATAATTATGTCCATTGAGAGGGTTCTTTTTCTTTTTCAGATGGCTTTACATGTGTAGTGTGGTCTACCATATTTAGAGGCTTTCTGTAAATCCACATGAGCTCATAATCTAGCAGATTATTCAACATTATGACCTTGGTCAAAAGCAAACATAAAAAAAAGAACTATGCAGTACTGCGTCATTGCTCAAATCAGTGTAAGGTGCCTGCAAAAACAGCATCTGTAGATTTATTATAACACTCTCTGGTAGTTGTTCACATGAAATGTAACTACTGATTAAGAAAATCTGCTGTAGACACACAATGTGTGAAGAACTAATGGAAAAGAGTCATGGCGGCTCAGGACTGGTGCTCCAGTCCTAGTCGAGGTTGATCTGTAAAAGCATTGTGTAGTCAAAGTTAGGATAAACATTAACTGACCTACAAGAAATGGAGAGATTATTGTTAGTAAAGTCCGTTAGAGAAGGAAAAAAACTTTTGGGTAGCATTGGTTACATCGCCGTTCGGTACCCGAAAATTTTCTTTCTGTTAATAAGAAAAAATCAGTAGTGGACGAAGTTCATTGTGGACAAAAAGAAAAAAGAGGAGCCTCTTTTGAAGACTCCTGCTATATCCCATCACCACTTGGCCAGCACCCATCACCATACTGGAGTTAGATTAAGTACATCACTGACCTAAAATGAATATATGATGATGGGTTTCCCAGACGATATCATGTGCAATATGTACAAGCATGGGCCCACCATGTTGTATTATGGGGTACTGGGCGATGAAGCATACCATAGGGAGCTGGGGAACTGGTGCTGGGTTCAAGTTAATCAAGCTATTTACAGTTACCTAACTACCTCTGAAACCTGGCACCTCGCCTCTGAATCGCAGACCCAGTTGAGAACATAAATAAGAATCCATTAAAATATGGAAAGTGAGTCAGTAAAAGAACAATGCTAAAGATAAAAGTAAATATGTTATGTACACTTTGTGTGTATATGTGTCATCTTCTACTTTAAATTATGGAATTAAAAAAGGCATGAGACTACATCAGATTGCTCCGTTTTGTTTTTTTTTGTTTGTCATCAATGATGAAGACGGCATTTGAATTTAAAACCACAGAAGAAGCTTGAGAAACAAACCCCTCCTTGTGGTAGTAACCAGGAAATTTGTCATTTCATTTATAAATATATTCGTACAAATGTATGCGTTTGTGTGTATGTGTGTATGTGTTTTTGTGTGTGAGTGTTTATTTTCTATCTGTGCTTTTTGGAGACGAGTTTAACACTCTGCTCCAACAGATCTGATGGTGATCTCGGTCTGGGATCCAAAGGGAGAGCCTTCTGGGGAGCAGTGAGGCGTAGAGACAGGTGAGATCAGGATGGGAATGACGGGCTGCTGGGGTACCAAGAGGGTGGCATTGAAAAGTGAAGGACTATGAAGAAGCCAAAGCTTGTCAGGGGATAATTTACTTCCAGACCATGATGCTGTGGGTGAGGGGGAAAGCGAGGGGGAGAGCGTGGGGGAGTTTTGTGGAGAGGTGTGAGGAGAAAGACTTGACTGAGAATTTGGACAGGCCACGTGTTCAGAGGAGCGAGCAAGCATTAGATTAAAGCCAGCCAAGCCAGATCTTAAGAAGCCTGCAGGAGCAGAAGCACTAAGATCCAACATGGATTGGCCTCCTCTAACTACAGTCCCGCTGTCCATCTCTCTGCCCCTGTTCATACCAGGAGGGCAACAGAACTGGCCGTCAACAGGAAATTCGAGGAAACTGCTACTGTTGGAGATAGGTGAATAGGAGTTCCTTCGTCTGGGTAGGGCCAAGTGGAGAGCGTTGACAGGGAAGGACTGGGAGAGAGGGTCCGTTTGCTCAAATCCCTCCCAGTCAGAGGGTACCATAAGGTTCCCTTGACTGACAGCTGGCTTCAAATTGTTGTGCCACCCTCTTTGAAATTCCGGTTCTATTTCTACATCTATTCTACGGCGGGGTGAATGCGACCTGTGGCGGCATTGGGCACCAACCGGTTTGAGCATCGGGAAGGAAACAGGACTGGATCCAGACTGTGGAGTCTGGACTTGTCCAGAAGACTGTGGACGAGGCTGAAGAACCTTGACCTGTTGATCTGGAGGCATTACACCCTGGATGGCGACCTGACTAGGGGCAGACACAGGTCTGCCTCTGGGCTTCTCCTTTTGATTACTTGGCCCAGGTGGATAAAGCTTGGGAACTGGGTTAGACTGACTAACTGGCCCGTGACCCGAACAGTCTTTATTGCTCTTATTAGGGGCACTGCTGCCTTCCTGAAGAGACCCTGGGGTATGCCCCTTCTGGCTGTTCCTCCTAAACTCTTTGACATGCTGACTAATCTCCTCCTTCAACTTTGGGTCTAAGTGTTCCCCAGGATCTAATGAAATAAATATTTGAGGGAGGTTGGTGGAATGGATCTGGGAACCATGGGATGGGGTATGATTAGGGGCCTGAGGTCTGGGTTGGCCATGAGGGCTGGAGGCTAAAACTGGCTGGTTGAATGACTGGTGATGTCGAAGTTGGGAGCAAGCTGGTTTACCATGAGCATGCTGCTGCTTCTGGACCTAGGAGTCAGAGTTAGAGGAGGGTCAGGAGAATAACACACACACACACACACACACACACACACACACACACACACACACACACACACACACACACACACACACTGTGCAATTATAAAAATAACACTTTAACCCTTTATGGGGCAAGTGACTATTTTTGATCACTTCTTTCATATTCAGCGTGAATTTTTTTGCTAATGTAACAACAGAATGGAAGTCTTGGCGCACACCAGATGTACAATTTTAGGTTAAAATTTCTAATTTCAAGGTATATCATTGAGTGCCCTACAAAGGGTTAGGTATCATTGATGTCAAATTGTGAGATCCACAACTATTTTCTTCATAAATTTGGTTCTTCTAATAGGACCTGCTGAATAATTCACAATTATTTACAACAAATGAAGGCCACTTAATCTTGATTTTGAAAACATTTCTGGACTTTTTCCACATTCAAAGCACAACTTTCCTCACATTCAAATAAGCATGTATGTCTCTACATCCTCCCATGCATGTTGGGACTTACTTCTTTAGCCCAGGCAGGCTTGTCATTAGGATTAATGACATCCTTGTAGTAGTAAAGCTGCTTCTTCTCTGCTGCCCTTCCGTCCAGCTGCTGCTGCTGCTGCTGCTGTTGTAGAGACACCAGGTAGGCTCTCTCCTGCTTGAGCTGCCTCTGTAAACGCTCTGCCTGCCGTTGTTCCTCAACCTGCTTCCGCTTATACTCCTGGAGAAAGAAAGGTGATACGTGAATTACGAGAAGAAAAGTTAAGAATCGCAAGTAGAGCAAAAAGAAGGAAAAAGGATCGGTAGGAGAGGCAGGAAGTGAGATTTGGATGGAAGCAGGTGTTCAATTATTATGCAATGATGATAAAGGAAGAAGTGGATTGGTGCCAGGACAGATGGAGGCTGGAACACTAACAGAGGCCAAGGTTTTGATCCTTGGAGTAATTCTTCTGACCTGTGCTATTTATGATGGCTAGATCTCAGAAGGTTTCTTCTTTCATATTAAATAAAACGTTAAACTGGATGAAAGCAGATTCATACCGTGCTATTTGGAGGACAAATTAAATATGGCTGTCGCATCCTTTGAGTCTGAGAAAAAAACACTGTGAAGAACAACTATGCCCTATTCTTCTCCATTGGCGCAGGCTAGAGAGGTAAATCTGCACTTTCTGGGGAGTCCTTTGAGATCCAGCCAACTTAATGACACCATACATGTACCAAACATTTACATGCAATGAGGGATCTGAATATATTCAACACAAGCATCAGCTTCACATGTTTCATCAAATGATCTAACTAGCTGAGGGGCTCAGGCTGCAGATTTCCCAACAGCCACTTTCTTCTGTTCAACCGTCCCTCGGGTGCATGCAGTGAGGATAGGGACCACACAGCACAGATGAGGAGCAGTAGAGCGGGAGGGGGGCTTTGGTTACCAGTAATAATGCCTGTTCTTGTAGTAGCTGCTGCTGGAGAATCTCTAACTGCCTCTGTTCCTCTTCCAGTTGCCTACGGATATACTCCTGAGCAGCGTGTCAGAACAAGGAGAGAGAAATACTTAGAGAGGAAAAAAAAGTCTGGAAATCTGGGGGGAAAAAAACCCCACACAGGAAAGCAGACACGACAGAGGAGATATAGAACAGATAATCTCTCGAGGTGGCTGTCAATAAGGAGAAATAAAAGAAAAAGGCTGGATAAAGAAGAAACAGTTGTTTGAGAGTCGAGAGAGCAAGATGTAAGAGCAACAGATGACAAGGCACCAGAACAGAGTTCACAGACAGGATGAGGAAAGCTTTTTTTTTTTTTTTTTTTAAGATTTTTGCTTTATAAAAAGGAGTATCACAACAAGGAACAATAAAAAGAGAAAACAACACAATCAATATGAACAAGACAAAAGAGTGAATTTCAAAGACAGAAAACAGACTTGAGAAAAGGAGAGTAAACAGAGACATTCCAATACTTATTGACAAATCAGAAATTAAGACAAAATAAAAGAGTTTTCTTTCAAGTTTTTTGCAATTTTCTTGTATAAAATCTGATTAAAGCGCACAAGAAAATCCATCTGATCTCAGTACTGAAATGTTTTAAGAAATAGAAAGTGCGACTGGAAGCCAACAAGACCATTAAATGTGATTTTAAAAAAAACAAAAAAAACAAGTGAATCTACAGCAGACACAGCACATTTGGCTGAAAGCTAACAAACTTTGGAAAGTATTGAAAATTCTAAGATTTAATGTTTCCTTTCAAAAAATTTGGAGAGCACTCAGATTGTGGATCAAAAATGTGCATATAAATATGCAATTGAGCACACCTTTCAGGTGCTTAAAATGTTTGAAAAAGCGCCTACAAATGCCCAAAAAGGGCAACAAAGGGAAAATCCAAGAGCTTAAACCTGAATGTCTGCAGAAAATATGGACAAAGACTAAAATCAGTGTCATAAAAACGGTGAGGAAATCATACTTTACACAAATTGTCTCTGACCAAGTCAGACAAATATGTTTGTCGGAAAAGAAAAGAAAGAAAAAGAGATGCTGAGATGAAATAAGTTATTTTAAGACCTGAGTTGTCATCGCAGCACCATGAACCTGAATATGACATTAAATATGTGAACCTGCTCCCGCTCCGCATGCCTCCTCTCCTCCTCTCTACGGAGCTGCTCCATTTCCTCATAGTGTCTCCGCTCGCGATCACGCTGTTTCCTCAGCACATACTCTCGCTGCTGCTGCTGTTGGCAGAAAAACAGATGTGGACTTAGTATCTACATAAGATTAAATGTTTCTAAACAAAAAAAAAAAAATGTTTTTGATATTTCACACTTTCCACGGTCACACTTTCTCCATCTTCTTTTTGGAGGAAATGTTGCAGTGCTTCCACTCAGAAGCTGAATTCTTACTGTTACCAGTGTGTGCACATGCGCTCACACATTCTCACACAGGCATACACTTGGCTCTGAGTGGCAAGGTCATGTTAGTTGAGTCAAGTCATGGTGCTTAGCCGTGCATTGGGAGGCAAACCCTGGTGGAAACCCGCAGAGAGCACACAGATTATGGGCTAAGGATTTCCTCCTGTAAGCCTGCTCTTTGGAACTAAGAGAGGGACACGAAGGAGAAAGGCTGAGTGTGAGTGTGTGTGTATGTTCGTCTCTGTACTGCACACTGTGTTTCTCCTCTACTGAAATGGCAGATCTTTACTCTTTCTTCGACTGTAACATTGGAAACTAGGAGCAGGATGATTGTCATGATGATTTTAACCCATTTTGCTGCTTGAGGTTATTCCCAGCAGTTTAATTAGAGAACGATTTGGAGAAAACGTACATTAAAAGAACAAATAAAAACATTCAACATGGCCTCCTACCTCTTCCAACCGCCTCCTTTGCTCCTTCTGCTCCTCGATGCGCTTCTGTCTCTCAGCCAACAGTAAGCGCTTGTGCTCCTCATTTTGCTGCAGCTCCAGCTGTTGTCGCCGCTGTGCTTCTGATCGCTCCTTATTGGCCAGCTGGAGGCGCAAGAAGTCTCGCCTCAGGGTTGACTCGCCAGGGATGTTGATGATGGAGCTGGGAAGTAGCGTTATTTGGAGTCGGTAAAGGGACGGCGAATATGTGCGGTTGCACAGATAGACGTTTATGTTTGTACGTTTGTAAAGACACTGACCTTGGTTCACCTGTATCTCTTCCTTCATCCTCCTCTTCACTCCCGCTGTACTCATATTCTGTCTCATCTTTTAGGGAGAGAGAGGAAGAAAAGGGAACAAGTGAAGAAAGAAAAAAAAAAAACACAAATAGGTAAGGTAATGACATGAGGAGAGCAAAGCCATTCCATTTCTGAGTGTTCCACTTGAACTACCTCTGTTCATTACAAAGAGCTCAGGACTTTGGCATTCCCAGATTCTCATTCCTTCCAGGCACTCTTTTAGCCGCTTTGAATAAGAGTATAAATTGTAATTTCACTGCATGTAGTGAGGTGGAGAACATTAGTTCGAGAGCTCTTTCAGTCCAACAGAGCTTCCAGCATAATGGCAGTGAAAGTGGCCCAGCTCTTCCTGAGACGCATCCACACAGACTTTTCCTCTGAACACCACAAAAGTGTCAGCAGCAGAAAGTCACTGCCACTACAGTAGCAGGACATTTCTATAGATTACTACCACGTCCGCCCTGCGGGATGTTGTTTCTTGACGCGGTTAATGCAGTACTTACACGTGCTGTTCTGCATGCCGTGTGTCAGTCTGTCACTCACCAGTGTGCGTTTGTGTCATGGCGGCGTTTAATGGAAATCTGTCAGTTTTGTTTACCACCTTCCTGATAACCATGAACGTGACAGCATGTGTGTGAGAAAATGTGTTTGTCTGCAGATCTAACCTCCCTCAATGGGACTTCTTTCATTCACCAAGTACATATTTTGCAGCTCGGTCATAAACTGAGCGTTCTGTTCTTTTATTACTGATATACAATATTAGATTTTTGATGATTCATCCAAACTGATCCTTCTCCTATTTTTGTGGTTCAAGGTGCTTAATTTAACACATCAGCTGTTAAGTCTGGGCAGCAAACACGTTTTACCCCATCTGTTTATTTATCTAACAAATGAGAGCCCCCCCCTAACATATTTATTGATTTTATTTATATCGATTTATATATATCGATTTATATATATATATATATATATATATATATATATATGTGTGTGTGTGTGTGTGTGTGTGTGTGTGTGTGTGTGTGTGTGTGTACATCAAGGATGGCTGGTCCTCCTCCACAAACACCTATATACATTTGACTTTGTACAATTTCAATAAACAGTTAATCAGTGTGCTTACTTATTGCCACTATTCAACATTTGCATGAACTATAAAGCAATACTTGGTGATGGAGCCACACATCTTCATCACAGGGAACTATAAAATGAAACCGTTGCTCTACTTGCCCCATCAGCTGAAGTCTGTGTACACTTCTGTTCAATTCCACAGCCGCCTATGTCTACAACACAAGTTCTCCCTTACCCCTCTCTCCTCTTTTCTTCTTGGTGCGGTCAATGTGGTCCTTCAGCTGGATGCGGACTTGCCTCTCGTTGGGCAGCTCTCTGATGAACTGGTGTTTGAGCAGCAGCTCTGTGCTGGGTCTCTGGCTGTGGTTTTTCACCAAGCAGCTTTCTATGAAAGACTGGAACTTCTTTGACCTGAAAGCACACATAGGATGTTTTTTTTTCTTTTTTTTTTTTGTTGTTTTTTTGGGGTATTTGTAAGAGCAGTAGCTGATTTGTCTTACTCTTAATTATCAGCAAATAAGGAGTTCAGTTTATTGTGTAACTACTCACCACTTCTTTGACTTGAGTCTCGGGGCTGGATTTCGTGGAATAAGGAAGAGGGCTCTCATTGGATGCATGTCACACAGGGCTAAAGAATCAAAGAAGTGTTCTTAAAGTTAGCCACCTGTGCTGCCAATACTGATAACAATCCATTCAATTTACACGCTTCAGTAATTATTATCCATCTCTGAACAGACCCTTCCTCATGTACTCCTGTCCCATTTGTTTTATTTCATCTGTTTGTGCCATGTGTTCAACAGAGTCTACGTTCTAATCAATGTTTTTACTGAGTCCACATCTATTTGCGTTCATCTTTGACTATGAAAAATGATTATCTTCATCATCGACTGGGCAGTCTTTCATCATAAGTTGTGACTTGTTGGCACCAAGACGTATACAAGTCCTTTCCCCGGCAATGATAACAACTGTACTTCACTGAACAAGATGACGGTGAAAGACCAGCCACCAGTTAGCAGCCCAGCATTATGACAATTTTACATGTACTTCTTTGCAATTATTAACATCATGATGCAGTATCCTCGACTAAAGAATGATCTGATGCCTGACTGAAGTAGCCCTAATAAAGGACGTTTAATGGAGGTGTGGGATATTGCCTGCACGTACGTGGAGCTCCTTCAGCCATCTCTATTGCAGTGATTCCAAGGGACCATAAATCACTCTGTAATAAAAGAAGCATAAATACTCAGGTATTAAAAAGAGGGAGGCATGTGCATTTTTAGAGGAACAGATGTAAGGGGGGGGGGGGGGGGGGGGGGGGGGGGGGGGAATAACCTTGAAGTCATATGTGGCATCAGGGTTGTCATCACATGCAATAACCTCTGGCGCCATCCAATACGGGGTCCCAATAAATGTGTTTCTCCTTCCCACTGTTCGGTCCAGCTGTGCTGAAACCCCAAAGTCCACTACAATGCAAGCATGCAGACAAAACCAATGAGCTTGATGAAAATCCAGGATAGGTTCTTCATAGAATTCAACTATCTAACCAGCAATAGCTTGCCCAGTTTCCCATAACACACACACTCAGATACACACACTTATGCACGCTACATAATCCCTTGGTCTTTAAGAGAAAAGGGGCAAGATTGTCGCTTCTTCAGCAGTCTGCAGCGTGAATATAAGCTGCAAAAGAGGGAGTAGGCTGGTGTTCAGCATAAGAGAAGAGGGAAAAGCCACGCACAAACACACATTTACACACACCTGCGCTTCTGAGACCCTGGAAACCTTATAGCTTTTACTGCCCTTCCAATCATGAAACCGTTTTTTCAGGCAGGGTTAGATGACAGACTGACCTAGTTTGACCTCAGCGTTCTCCGTCAGCAGGACGTTCTGTCCCTTGATGTCTCTGTGGATAACCTTGTGCATATGGAGATGAGTCAGACCCTGCAGACACAGACAGAGACACGACGTGAAGGAAAAGCCACCGTTGCAATAATTATTATTCAAGAAAAAAAGAGCTACTTTGTCCTTGAAGAGGACTAGCTGCTAAAGTGTTGCCTGTGTGAAGATGAGCTGCACCTCTGGCCTCCCAGTGAGTGGCTGGCTGGAGAAAATAAATGTTCAGGAAATGTGACCACGTGCCTTTATTTTGCGTTTGTTCTGCAGTTAATGCAGAGTGTGTGCAAAATTGGGATTTCCACAAAAAAACTGTAGAACACCTTTAGTTTCCTAATTTCTTAGATATGTGGGCTTTCATTGCTCAATGTTTTGCATTTCAGATGGAAGTTCTTATACCGACGGTGAAATTGAGAAGTTAGAATATAAGGAAACATGAGGCCATTGGGAGAAATAGTGGATAAGAATTATAAAAGTAACAGAGTGAGGGAAGACAGGGAGATGCAGAAAACAACGTAAAGAGGGCGAAATTACAACGGGTTCAGAGACAGAGGCTGCAAGATGACAAACAGCTAAAAAAGAACAGATTGAGATAAGAAATGAAGGGAAAAACATGGATGAAAAGACATCCCTGATGTCTGACAGTTCAGAGATGTTGAGATGTTGCTGCGCTGTGTTTGAGGCCGTTGCCCTCAGTACGCATAACGTGCCATCACAGATAGCTGTGACTAATGTGGAAGAATGAATCTCGTTTCCCAAGAAAATGTTTTTTATAACTAGTACACCATGGGATACAGGTGACTCATGAAGGTTATCAAACAACAGGCTTGTCAGTGTTGTAGGCTATAGCTTTAAAAAATAACTGTGAAAATAATGTGTGAAGGAAAGTTTGTTTCAAGAGATTTCCTTGATTGCTTTAACATTTGAAATACGTCTGAAAAGCATTTAAATGATCTCATTTTATACCACTACCCTTGAATAATACATGCTTAATTTGCTTCATTCAAGCAGGGTAAACATTAATCATTACCCTATAATGCACAATGGATACAAGAAGGTTGATGATCCACTTAGCAGCTTTCCATCCATAAAGAAAATTCTCATACTCAAAAAGTGAAATACTAAAGCTTATTTAATCTCTATGTCCCAGGCTGGATTGAAAAAAAATTAAAAAATTGAAAAAAGTTCCCACATTTTACATTCTGGTTTTTGTTCGCTGATGCAGTAACTATGATGCAATTGCGTAATCATATAAAGCTCCTTTGTTTTAACGCAGATTTAAACTCCAACTTGCAACTTACCCTGAGAATTTCTCTGCAGATGTAAGCCGTCCACTCCTCTTTCAGAGAGTTGCCCTTGGTGTTTTTGATCAGGTCCGTAACTGAACCAGCTCCACAGAACTCCATGACAAGCTGTGCACATACACACAAACAAGGCAGGTTATTGGTAGGTCTGCAAAAGGAAACAACATGATCCAGAAAAGCCAAAAACTCTCACCGAGCTACTTCATGTGAAGTAGAAACTAATAAATAACAAATGACAGAATCCAGGAATAAATATACTAAGAAAAGTCTCTTTTCCAAACACCAATGCACTCAAGCCATTCAGTATATGAATAGGTAATACAAGTGACAAGATCAGGATAGTAACAATAATTCAATATTGGTTGTTATTGGCAGGCGTCTGCAAAGGCCTGCCAAGAATGTAGAAGTTATGACAACTGTGGTTTGTTTTTATTTCAGTCATTTCTGGATGACTGGCAGTAACTGAACCTAGAAACGCCTCTCAATCTTAAAAAAACGTCAAAAACAAACTGAAGCACAGAAGTTGCAGCCTGCTTGGCATCCAGTGGGAAGCTGGATGAGTAGCATGGATCAGGGCGACTTGTGAGTGTTAGCGTTTCTTTGAAAACTAGCATGTTTTTTCTGTACCTGTGTGAGTGCTCTAGTACCATCCAAAAATACGTACAAAAAGTTTATTGATGGTTCTACAGCAGCCACAGTGTTCGTGTTTGTTTTGCTCGTTTGTGTTCGTACTGTGATAGATGGCAGACCTGAAATTTTTGGTTTTAACAAATCTGTCATTGACTTCAGCTGACACTTGGACTCATATTCGTGTATCATGTACTGACTTCATTGGTAGCTTCAGATATCTGGAGATGGTTTGTTTTCACAGCTGTATGTGTCGTAATTTGCTCCTGGCGGTGGTGTTCTGTCCTTTGGATTTTAGGTGGAGGTGAGCAGGTAACCAGAAGGCAGGGGGCGGAGTCTGGAGTGCTGATTGAACATACATGCAGCTCATCTGGCGCTGCAGGAGCTCCAGCCTCTGCCAGATAATCTTACAGTATCTGTGGTAAATCTGGCTCCTTCTGGGAATACCGTGTTCTCTAAGGGAATGTGCTAACTTACCACCAGCTAATGCCTTACCTGGATCCTAGCATTACCACTCAAACCCTTGAGGATTCATCTCTAGTCGTTCAACCAGTATGCTGTTTAAACATGCCTGCTCACCCTGCCATCTTGGTAATCCCTCACCACACCCAGAAACTTGTTCTTACCGTCTCCAGCTCATCAAGCTCCTCTGGACACAGTAAGCCATATTACCCAACTTGTTTACTCAATCAGTAGCTTCCTTTTTGGATTCCACTAATTTTTTCCTTCTGGACTGAACAACTGTTTTGTTAAACATAAAAAACTCAAGCAATAAATTTATTATTTATTCCTCCACTCTGTCTGCTTTACGTTCCATCATAACGTGGGAGTTTCCCCTGCCGTGACAGTATGGTCATTCAGTACAGTAAAGTAGCCAGCTGACCAAATCTTTGGTGCACATACTGTTGCTACACCTGAAGCAACTTTAGGTAATAGTTTTGCCTATACATGCTTGCATGGATGCAACTCTCTATCCACAGCTCTTCTACAGAGTGATTTTCCACACACTCCACACAGAAACAACGGGCATAAACTGTCTCCATGGAGTCATGAGATCAAATGATTCAAACAAGTCTGTTCCTTGCCCCAAATGTAATGGATGCTTTCCATTATGAAAATAACTCTCTTCCTCTCCTTATTTGCAGCTTAAGCCCTTCAAAATGTGGATGTGAGAGAAAGAAACATGAAAAAAGAAGCAGAAATGGAAAAATCTTTGGTTTTAAATAATACCAAACATAAACACATCTTGAAAACTCAGTGTGATACATCTGTTAATTTTTTTTCACTCAAATAACCCTCAGAGCTGTCCCTTATCCTCACTCATCGAGGCACATCAGAGTATTCAAAGTGGAACAATTTTGAGGAGGACAGTGAGCCCACCCCCTATCCTCCCCTCTCTCTCATCTCAGTGTTACATCCATAGAGAGCATTGGACAAAAGTTCAGCTATTCAGTTCTGGCTCCGCTTCAAGTCCAACTAATCAACCCTGTTGATTAGAGGGAGAGCAGCAGTTGGCAAGAAAAGGCCAAACTCCTCATCAAGGCATTGAATGTGTACTGAGACACGCAAACACACAATGCTCCCACAGCACATGCGCTAATACAGAAAGCAAAACCAGTCTTCAGACAGCTGTGCACTCTAACACACTGAAAGGGCGGGAAAAAAAAAAAAAGTGGCCGTTGAGTCAGAAAGAATTATGCAGGCTGTAAATTTGGCTGTTGTGTTTCTGTGTGTGTTCTGCATTTGCTTGTGTGTGTGTGCCATCCTATTGTTGTGTGATGAATGCAACAGCGTCAGAGAGGAGAGAGTTCCTTTAGTTCTAGTTAACACATGATTTACTGCAGCGGCGAGTCAGCCATAAACTGATTCACATCTTTTATATCTTTTGCCCACATATACCTTGCATGCATTCATCTCCGAGCAAATGCAAACTTACAGCTACTGTGTGCATCAGTGCACTCGTGCCTTTTCATGTAGCGATGTAACAGAGAAATGTAAATGTAAAAACACACATATATAATATATATATATATATATATATATATATATATATATATATATATATATATATATATATATATACACATATATAATATATATATATACACACACATATATATATATATATATACATATATATATATATATATATATATATATATATATATATATAATATATATATATATATATATATATAATATATATATATAATATATATATATATATATTATATATATATATAAATATATATATATATATATATATACACACATATATACACACACATATACACAAATATACACACACACACATATATACATATATACACACACACATATATACATATATACACACACACATATATACATATATACACACACACACACATATATATATATACACACACACATATGCAATGCATACCCATAGCTGGTCATCGATGCCAGGAGGGTTTATCTTGATAAAAGCTCCATAGTAGGTGGCGATGTTCCGGTGGTGGCTGTACTTCTTTAGCATGTTAATTTCCGCTTTAATCTCCTCTTCTTCATCCTGAGACAAACAACACACATATCAACAGGCTTTTAGAGCAGGACCTCCACTCCTGAGCCCTAACACACCCCTTAATGGGATGCTCATGGAGCCAAAGCAATCGAGTTCTTCATGGGTTTGCATTTTGAGTCCATTTAAATTCAGAAAAATGGGTGTTGTGAAGCACACAGCTGGGCCCGAAATGATCCACAACAACAGCATTACTTTTTAATTAGATTCATATTGGAGAGGGAGGGTTTCTGCCACAAAGCCAAAAACCAGTTGTTTGAAATAAGTTGTTATGATGGCAAATGTGAGGTCACTTATTCATAATATAAAATGTCAGAGAACTGAGCCGTGATTAATTACATTTAGTGTTAATTTGCTTTAGTCAGCTGCGGTTCTGTTTTTTTTTTTTTTTTCCACAGTTGCATCTGATTAAATTCTCAATTTCTGTGTTTAGCCTTCATTTAATTCTCATCAGTAATTAATAGTCACTCATTCTTATTGTGCGCAAGCAAATTTATTTGCATCCGTACAGTTCTTTTTGTTAATTCATTGTTTTTTATGAACTTGTGTTGAATTGTGCATTCATAACTATTCATAGTTCTCAGACTCTGTGTTCAATCCCTCATTCATTCGTTCATGCTTATATTAATTGGCTCATTCATAAGATCCATGTTGCTTCATACCTGCAGTCTTTCATTGGTTTTGCTGGCAGCTGAGTGCTGACAGAGAGGCGTAAGGTGAGAGCATCTCTAAATATAGCTGAGATTCCCTCCTGCTTTACAGACACACCTGGGACCACACTGCTGTCCTAATACCTCCAGCTAATATTACCATGGCAATAGGCCTGTCCTCATTTCCTCTCCTCTGCATCACGTGCACACGCATCCTCACACACTCACACACACACCAGCACTGACTCATCGTTCATAATTAGATGACATGGTTGACAGCCGTATAATCGCTGGAGATGATTTTTCTTTGCATGGGTATGTGGGCGTGTGCGCGTGTGTTCCAGAGAGTGTGTGAGTGTGTGTGTGGGTCTCACCCCAGTGACATCCATGACCTTGATGGCTGCCAGCTGCCCCGTCTTAACATGGCGACCCTGGTGAACGGAAGAAAGCAGATATAGGAAAAGAAGACAAATACAGAAGAGAGGCAGGAAAGACAGAAGAAGAGAGAATTGTAAGTGAACATTTCAGTTTTCTTTTAAAAAAAAAAAAAAAAACACAAAAAAACACAAAAAACACCACATTTGTACATCATTCCTTTTAGATATCATACTGAATTATGTCATATTTTTACTCAGCAGTTGGTTTATGATCTGAATCCTGTCTAAATGTTAATGTGGGGTAAGCCTGACACTATAACATGTGCGACAATAAGGTGTGTACTGTCTAAAATCAGTTCTCAAGCTGGGCGTTTTGTAAAGTTGTATTTTTAGAGAACTTGATTTGACAACTTTACTCACTTTAATCTGACCAGAATAATGTAGTTCTTGAAAAACAAGTGCCCAAACTGATAGCTTTTTCTTTTAGTAGAAACTTACCTTGCGTTGAAAATAGGAAAATGTACAGCTATTAGGTTGTTAGGAAGGCACCATCTCTTAAATTCTACTTATTTAGTATACCCAGCGATATTTAACAATATATCTTTTTACATCAAACCTGTCGAAATCATTACAGCACAGGTATATTTCAATTTCAACATTTTTTATTCTCTTTTCTTTTTCATAATGTATTGGCAAATCCCAAAAAAAATAACAGAAAATATACTCCAGAGTTACAACAACTAATAGTACATTTCATGTAAAAAAGAAAAGAAAAGAAAACTGGAGTAGGAAGAGGAATTAATCTTATCAACCCTACCCCATCCTCATTTCAAAGTAAACCAACTGGATGGCATCATCTACGGCAAACACTAAGAACAAAACACAGGTATGAAATACTTTTTTTTTTTTTTATAATCAGTTTTTTGCATAGTTTTAGAATGTACTCTTTATATTTCAATTTAAATTGAGAAGAATTTGAACAATTTTTAAAAACACTATTAAGTGTGTTCCATTGTTTTACACCAACCACTGAAATACTCTAATATTAGTTATACATGGATCAGAAATGTATTTATCTTTTCCCCGCCTGTATGCAAAAGATTAAACAGATTTAAATGGAGCATGATTGTCAGTCACCTCTAATGGTTTCCACACCAGCCACCAGTAGCTCTACTGAATAAGTTACGCTTTTTTGCTCATATCTGTAAAATGAAAATGTATTAGTCTCCGCTGATAAAAGTTTCAACATTTCTACCTTTATGTTAAGCTGCTCTGAACCCATGTGAGCAGGTCTCCAGCGACAAGGTGGCAATTAAGTGCTGTTCAAGACTCATGAATATCAGCAGAAACACATTAAACCACATCTAAGACATCTTACAAGACATGGATGAGAAAAAAAAAGACTCACACACCCAACGATTGTGTAATATCAAGGCTAGGCAGATGCCTGGGGGATCTAAGGGGTGAGGAAGCCTAACGCCTAACTAGTTCATGTGCAACAGAGCATCTGTAGCTGTGATTAACTAATGAAGCCAACAGGGATAGAGATACTAAAACCACAGACAGCTAATAATTCCACCTGTCTGAACTCAACTGATTAGCATGTTATAGTCTGATCAGAACGGCTTAGCAGCAGTGATACAAACAAACAAATCCTTACACACACAGACCAGAAAACACACACACTTAGAACAAGGGCAAGACTGTTTTTCTTCTGGAATTGTTATAAACCAGATGGCATTAAGGGTCTGGCTCTAAAGCACCTCCTAAGGCTTTTAATGGATGGGTGGTTCTAATAACATGTGCTACAGTCAATAAACAGGCTGGAACGCCGTGGTAAGAATGGGATCCAAATCATGACCAAAAGTTAGTTGCTTCTTACATTTGCAGCTTGTTTGCTGGATTGATCGTGTACATGACAGTACCTGCACCCTGCCACTGGTCATTAGTCATTCTCACCACTTCATATTGTATTTTCCTGTCGTTTTAACAGATCAATAGCACCTACAAGGTTGACAAAATTCAATTTGCCTGATAAATAGCTTGTGAGTATTTATTTTTCTCACTACATAATTATTAACAGTGGCGTTCCAAAGAATGTGTGGTCAAATCTGATGGTGGTCAGCATGAGGACACAGAAAAATCTTTATTAAGCATCAGTCTCCAAGATGTTTAGAGCAAAAGGTTCACTTCTAAATCGCTAAGTGTCAGATGCTGATTTTATGGCCTCACTTTGAAAACAAATTACTAACAATAACAAGTTCCTCATTCATTTATCCCTTAGTAAATGTATAAAAAGTCACCACATGTTTCAAGTAGAAGCATTTTTTAGGAGTTTAAAACTAAAAATATCAATCCTATTTGATATTTAATAAACTTCCAGAACTGGCCCAAGTAGGTAATGGGAATTATTACAGATAAAGGTAATCTTGGCTGCAGAATTGTTGTAATAATCTTCATTTACCTGTCTGACAGCAGCCAGATGAAACTGATAATAATGCCATGAACCCATTTTTTTTCCCAGCCAAGACATAGCTTATCATCGGCCTAAAAGGCAAACAAAAAAACCTAATAATTTTCTATTCTTTATTCCTTCTATGTTAAAGTATGTTTTAAATCAACTTTGTTAAAGTATATGTAAATCATAAAATATTCCGTGGGGTTATTTATAAAACTAGTATTAAAAAAAAAAGGAATATCAAATAGTTCTATGGTAAATAATAAATAATCTACAGAAATTTTAGAATCATGACAAGCCTTTTTATGACTTTAATGCCACAAGCTAAATTTCCCCTTAAACAGCTCAACTTTTAAACTGGCTGATTCATAGCTGAAGGAAAGTTGGGGGTTTAATATGGTAATTTTACACATCACAATGCAAACTAAGCACCACTGGCTGGTTGGACGCTACGTTCAGCAGCTCTCTTTCCCTTTTCTCTCTCACACACACACACACACACACACACACACACACACACACACACACACACACATACACACACACACACACATGCAAGCACGTTTAACACCACAGTCTTGATTCTGTGAAAGTAAAAGAGCTAGAAAGATTGAGCAGGGATTTCTCATTAGGATCAGACTGCCCCAATTCCACCAGCACAAGGACTGGCTTTGTTGAAAACTAACAAAAGATTTACAGCCACTTACAAACCAGAAACTCTCTCTCTCACACACACACACACACGCACAGTACAAAAAAAACTTCTTTTTTTCCTGTTACTCATACAGACAGAAGAAGTCTTGCAAACACCCACACAAAGACATGCAGATGGAAGGGGGGGGGTGTCTGAGAGAGTCAGAGGGTGACAAAGAGCGCAAGACAGTAAATGTGTCAAACAGACATTAGACATGGATACCATCAGAGCTGGATAAAGATTCATTACTCCGAGCCACCTGACAGCTTCCCTCCCTGCCATCTCCTCTCATCCTTCCTCTCCAAGCTGTAATGTCATCCAGCCTTATTAAATGACCAAGTTTGAAAGGAGCATCGGAAAGGAATTAGCACAGTCTGCTTATCTTTAGCTTCTGCTCTGTCTTTGTCCTCTCCCTTTTCATCAAACTCCAATATGTGATAGGGCTGGATTAAAATGGTCTTCATAGAGCAGTTAACAGGATAACGCATGCGGCAAAAAACACTGAAGCAATTCAAGAGGAAAACTGATACAATGATAACGGCTAAAACAATCAGTGCGTTCATTGTTCCCTTAGCCAGACATTATTTTGAGACGATTGTCATTCCAGACATTACAAACTGCTGATCTGTTAAGGCACCTTGGCCAAACCATGAGCTTTTCCTAATCCTTACAAATCAGAGTCTTTTCTCCCTGATTTGCAAAGCAAAAGCAAACAACAGGCCACAACATGTTTATGTTTTCTTCCATCACCTTTCCCTAATTGTGCTAAGCTACAGATCTAATTACAGCAAAGCCCTGTAAATATTCTTAGCATTACAAGATAAATTAAAGATATTATGCTTCCACGAAGCTGCTGTGTGGAGTGTGCACAACATGGACAACTTGTCAGCTGACTGATTTGTTGAGCATCTCAATGTGCCATAGGTGTGTTTGCCACATTTTGAAACAAAGTGCAACAATTCATGGTAATAAACCATATCCAGAGGCCATCCTGAACCTGTAACACTTGCAGGAGAGCAGGACCTCTTTCAGGTCAATGGATACAGGCTTTACCTTCTTATCTGTTTATCAGCACATGAATGTTGCAAGACGTGGAAAGAGGGCATCATGACATGGGAATACCTAATGCAGAGGTGAAACCATGTGTAAAATAAAGAAACATAAGCTGAATCTGCATAGAAACAGCACTGGCTGTTTCACATCTGAGCCCTTGTTGTAAAACTGTTTGGTCTGTAGGCCATCATAACCATTTCCCAATGGGACCAGTTCCCACACTTGATCGCAATCTACCATTGTTATCCATTACATGGATAATGGATAGGTAGTTGGCTGTATGCACAGCTTGTACAGTCCGCCCCCCGTGATGAAAACATTTGCATTTCACCCCTCTGTACTCTTGTTTTGTTTTATATGTCCGTCATTTTATTTCTGTCTTGATTTTAAGCCATAAATATGAGAAGTTTTAACTTGAACTTGTCCACAACTCTGAAGCACATTAGAGTAACACATTTTAGAGATGGTTCAACTTCACCCTACACATGTGTATTTTTTTTATATAATTCCCGTCATAAAAAATGAAAACAGTTGTAGCCCTTATAATGATAAATAATTCAATGGATTTCACACAGTATGCTGTCATCCTCGCTTTCTGTCTCTCGAAGGGATGGCCCACTCACTCTGATCCATCCCATTCAGACGGAGCAGCATTGAGCCTCACAGGCTCGTTCATCCCTTCCTCCACTCGTTTGTTGACTGCGTTGCTTCTCTGACCTAGATCTGCAGTTTTCTCCCTCTGTCTCTCTCTGCCTACCTCTCTTATCCCTCTGATTCTCTCGCTCATTATCTAAACCCTCTTAACTTCTCACAATCTCCTCTTTATGCCTTTTCATTAATTCTCAGAATGTCTCGCCTAATTTTCCTCTCCCTGTCCCGTCTATTTTTCATCTCTGTCACTCTCTAGCCTCACAGCGCAGTCCAGTGGCCTGTGAAATGTTGGTCCAAGATGAATATGACTGAGCTGGACACTAATGCCAACGAAACCGTGTTCAGCTTTGGGCTTGATGGGTATGTCTGACAGGAACAGAAGACTCGATAGAAACCCTTTTCAGTTTGCTGCTACAAAGCAAAGCAATGCAAACACACAAACCATGCAGTGTGGCAAACAATGCTTTATACTTCTGAACAGTAATTATACTCAGAACACGATGCATTACAGGTCTGTCAAATTCAATAGAAGTAGCCTCAAATCATTGAACTGTCACCTCTTTTTAAATCCAGTGGGGGTATTTTGACCAGACAGCATAATAACAGTTACCCACACACACATCCACGAGGAAGCTGTGATGCCACAAGGCCAGGTGTGTTTGAGTGATAACAGCCCAAACTGACTGCATTTGTTCTGCTTGGATGACCAAGCTGTGATGGAGACAGAAAACTGATAATAAACTGATCTCCAATCAGCCTACAGGCTGCAGTATCATGGAAGGGTTATTACTCGGCTTCGACCTTGCAGGTTGATGTAACTCAAACTAGTGAAAAGGCTAAATAAAGGCTAAAAGCTTTTAATCCAATACAGCTCTCTATGGAAGTATCAAACTTAGCAATATCCTTATGAAGAACATGTATAAGCAAAGGCACTTACACACATCCAGAGCAAGTATAAACATCTGAGGTGTATTTGTCATGTTTATTTTTTCCCCCCACTTTACTAATCTCCATCCATTTGCTGAGGTGTTCATATGGAAAGAACAGACTATTCCTTTATCAATCCCCAAAGAGAATTCCAGTTGGTGCAGTGTAATAAAGACAGACTGAAGATCCGAATGAAATAGATCAATAAAAAATAAACATGATTACTTGCGATAGTAATTACAGATCATGACTGATTGAGGATATTGCTTTGGGAGGGTATGACTTTATGTGCCAGTCCTTATTGCCACAAAAGTGAAGAAGCCTCTGTTTGAAGACTATGTACCAGGAAATTTCAATTTAAATAGATAAAAAAAATATCAATGCCTTTATTATTTATCTTTAGTCCCAGAATAGGGATATGACTGCTCTAAATCAGTAATGATTTGTCACCAGAACACAGTGGATGAAAACTAAAATATCATGTTTTTCAACCAATGGCATTAAACAAGGGCAACCCGCCAATCCAATTTGATCTAAATACTCTCTTACTGCCAGTCATATGGGCTTACTTTTTGAGAAATTCAGAGAATTAAAAAAGGAAAAATCTAAATATGCCACGTTCAGCTAAAGGACTCGTTTTCATCTTTAGTCCTGGGCCAGGTCTTACAAAGGTTCCCGAAGCTTACTCTAATTTCTCTGAAGGACATGGTTTCATTTATCTGCTACATGTTGGGCCACAGTTTCTGATAATCAAGAATATCCATCTGAGAATAAACACAAAAAAGTGAAGTTTGATCGTTTTTAATCAAACTGCAAATCTTCTATTTTCATCTGAGTCACAGCTGTTGGTTCCAGTCTTCGTATGACATATTGCAGTCAATAAACGTGTTTTTGTGAAGAGAGAGCAAGCTTCTATTCTTGTAGCCCTGACCGCAGCATGCTCAGTGAAAATTAGTGTTCCTATCTATGCCTGAGCTGATTATAAAATGCTACAGAGTGAAAATGTCAATTAAACAATTCAACCTTGTACTTGGTCTTTCTAACAAATCCCATACAGTTTATTGCAAGACAGATGCCCTCAAAGATTACTACTTTACCACTGGTTGGGTAATAATTTACCCTTTAGGAGGATGTTGCACTAAAAATAAAATAGTTTGACAGATTCCCTAATTCCAACAGACCAAAGTGGCATCATGGTTTATATTTTGTTGAGTATTATTATATCCTGCTCAGATTTAGGTACTCTTACATCATAACCTTCCTTCTGTGGTGATGCAAAACTCATCTTAATGTCAGATCTCACTGTGCAAGTTCATCTTTCCTCTTCCCCCCTGATGATTTACAAACAGAACAGAAATCTCTGTTCCAGAATTCAGCATGTTATGATTAACTTTATCTGAAAAGTTGAATAAAATGTTGCGGGGAAACAAGCAGCATCCTTATTTGAGAACATGTAGCCTGTGTTTCTTGAGGCAAGGAGAAGGAGATTGTCTGTGATGATTCTTTATAGTTTTTTCCTGCTGCTGGTGAAGCCAAATGTTGACAAATACATTTATGATTGCCGCAGGCTGCAGAGGGAAGCATCTCCTCATCGTTCTTAGCTTGCAGCCTCAGAGAGACTAAGCTGCAAACCACAGCCATAATGCAAACTGCTTGCGAATATTGTGATTCCAAGGTATCAGTGTTGGTGTGTGTGTGTCAGAAAATGCAATGCTTCTGCAGCATGTGTGTACTTTGTTTCTTTGTGTGCACATCCATGCCCTTGCCAAGACAATTACACACTCACCCCCCTCGGACACATTTACTATGCAGGACACTTCCTGTTGTAGCCTAGCAACAGTCTTCACTGGCCCAGAGTGTAGTCGGTATGACACTTAAATAAACCCACATGCACACGCTAATATGCACGCTTCCACACAAACACAGAAAGAAGGAGAGGACAGGAAATAAGTGAGTACTGTCTTGATTTGTCTGAGTTGCTTTGAAGAGGCAGCGGTGGGGTGGGGAGAGGAGGGAGAGAGAAAGAAGTAGATGAAGGAGCTAGCTCGGTAAAAGAGCTGAATTTTAAAGCGCAACGAAAAAGATGTGGTCAAGAGGCAAGGTCAATACAGGCTATCGAAATGTTACTTTCTAATTACGTAAAGAATGGAGCTTGTGATTTGAAAAGCGGTGCTCCTTTAGATTTCAAGCCTCTAATTTGCTTCGACCACATTTGAAAAGTTTAATAGATGATTCTGGAGGTTCTAGTCCATTAACTCGACATGCTATTACTTGCTACAATTATCGCATGCCTACAGAAAGTATGACTGATACCATACTTTCAAGTAGTTTATACACATCCTACAGATTAAAAGGGAATTTGAAGACCTGACATTGACTTGTTTGCTTTGAAATAAAGGTCTCCACCAACTTTTTAATAAATGTATACAGTAGAATAGAATCTTTCCTTAAAATAAATGTTATATCCCTTTAATAATTTAGTAATGAATACTGTTATATTAATTCTCTGAAATGTTCAGTTAAGCCTGGCTATGTGCCAAAATCTTGAGACTAAACATGCCACAAGGCAACAAGGCAAGTTGTGTCCACTTGTGTGGCCTTGCACCTGTGCTAAACACTATTCTAAGGAGAAACCTTGCTCTGTCTGTTCATGTGTCCAAAGCTGCGACATCTCACATACGATTGCTTCTGAAATAGTCATATTTTTTATTCAAGGAGCAAATTAATTCCAAATAATACATTTTATTTTCACAATTCCACACCCACACGCTGGAAATAGCAGCTACTATGTTACAATGGGGAAAAATGGAACAATGTGAGAAGCTTCAAGCTTATAAAACAAGGGGCCTGCAAACAGGGGTCCAATAATTCCTTCCACACTAGTTCTTTAGTTGTGATGTGGACTTATTACAACCCTTATCTACTTCATGCATCACTATCAGCAGTCACTAAAATCATATCAATAAAAGGCATGCAACAGTTATTACAGTTAAACATAACAAAACTGTTATAAAGTCGTATGCTCACTTTTCTAGGTAACGACTACATGGTAAGAAGTTTCGATTGTATTTGCAAAAAAAAAAAAAAAAACAACACATAGTGCCTCAGACTTTGTGTCAATTGGAAATAAAACAAGAAACTAAAAAGCAAATACATATGTTTAAGTACTGTATGTTAATGCATGTACAGAGAGGCTTACCAAGCCCAAGCAGACTGACAGATTGCATTTCAAACTCTTTGTAAAAAGGAAATGGGTCACAACATAATCCTAAACTGTGCCCTCTTGGTAATCCACACTATTATATTCAGAAAATCAGGAGGTAAACGTCGTCTATGCATCACTCCCCTCGCCCATGACCTGTAATGACGTACTGTACAGACCCTTATAGGACTCCTTAACTACAAAATATGTGCGAAAAGTGGACTGGACTCCCTTTGCAACCTGCACTCCCACCCCCCCATTTTCTTTGTATTGGTTGTCTGTGACAGATGTGTCCCGGAGCCAGACTGCTGTCACACACACTTACACATAAACACAATTCCAGTTGTGTCAGGGTTGAAGGATTTCAGACAAGTGGTGTTTTACTCTGCAACCTTTGTAGCAGCACCCAGCGGTTCTAGACGGTGGGTTTACAAATCCCAGCCAGCTTGGCAGAGGGGTGCAGGAGCTGCGATGCAGAATAAAAGCTACTTTTGTCTAACAAACATTACAAACAGTTCTGCAAGAAGGAACCCAGAGAAATACGAGGGCAATACTCCCAGACACACCTCATTGCAGTTCAAACACCTGCAATCCTTCCGCATCCGCGCACGTTCGCACACACACAAATATGCGCAGACAAGCATGCGCGTGCGTGTCCACGCACACTTGCTGTTGTGAAATCAGTGAGGCTGTAAATAAAAGTGACAAAGGCCTCCATTCCAATCTACTACTGCATTACCCAGGAAATATAGCAGCACCCCAGGGCCGCTCTCACACTCGCGCATGAGCAAGGAGAGAGGGGGGAGACAGATTGAGACAGGATGAGATTTAAAAGGAGGAAAGACATAACAAGTGGGGCAAGTAAAGATGAGGGAAACATACACAAGCAGAGAGTTTGTGGGAGGGGAAAGTGGGAAAGGCATGGAAGTGATGGAAGAAAGAAATATGAGGCAAAGAAGGATGAGTGCAACCATCTGTAGAATAGAGGCCATTCATAGATGAGGGAGGGCGGGGGGGAGGGGGTGGTGGTGAAGTATGAGTTCGTCTGTGAGCGTTCATTCAACTTTGAGTGAACCGTTGCTATCAGCTGAAGCGTATTGAAATGATAATCTTTCAGAAGTCTTACAGCCGCTCATTACCTTGCCTGCTGAAAGACGAGTCGGCTAAAAAACAGAACAAATATGCAAGAAAATGAAACTAATCTGGGTTCAGGGGACGGATCTGGAGTGCTAAATAAGCACAAATGCACACCCATGTAGCAAACATGAGCACATATACTCAACTGTGATCATAAAAAAAATTAGATCGAAGGGATATCTGGCACTAAAATGTAGGAAACACAAGGTCTATCATATCACAAGAGACATTATTTAGTATAATATTGTATTCTACTGTAACCCATTAAAAAGAAGATTTCAGTGTATGTATGCATGCATTGTTCGTGTGTAAGGTCAAAATATAGCAAATGCTTGCTGTCATGTTGATAATACATCCTCTGATGTGATGGCACTATCATTACTAACAGGATAACCTCTCCCTGAATGCAAGGCTCATTTATGTTAAGCATTTGAGTGACCCAGATTAACTGAAACACAAATTTATGTATAAACAGATGTAATGCAAACAAATAGCTTTTTTTTTAATCTTCTTGTTGATGTTATTAAATCCAAGCCAACAGATGTATGACCCTATCCCCTAAAATGGAAGCTGGATCCCATAAAAATAGCCGCCCATAAAGAAACTCGTTTGGGCTGAAATCTGCACCAATCAAATACAAATACTTGCTTCTTATCATGTACGCCACAGAGCTGTTCTTTAGTGGGCAAAAAGCCCCCGGCCATCCTGTTCTTGTTGGCATTGAGTAAGATTTTACACTTTTGCCTTACAGCAATGGGGTTGCTGGTTCATGCCTCGGCTGGGGGGGTATCATGTTTTCCCTTAGTGTGTGTATGTGTAAATATATTCATGTTAGGTCAATTGGCTACTCTAAACTGTCCCTAGGAACAAATGTGAGCATGAATGGTTGTTTGTCTCTGTGTGGACCCTCTGATGGACTGGTGACATGTCCAGGACGTACCCTGCCTCTTGAGCAATGATTGCTGGGACAGCATCCACCTTCCCCGAGAATCTTCACAAGAACAAGTGGTTAAGAAAATGGACGGATGGATGTTTTTGTTATTAGAAAATTATTCTTCTAGCACTCCTTGAGTTTTGTGTGGTGGCGTGGCTTCTTACAGCAGGTACAGGTTGAACAAAGGTTAAGCAAAAGTGCACATTTTTTTGTGCCAATAACAGCTATGCTGGTTTTGAAGAGTAATTAAACCCCGGGGTAATTTTTTAAGATACTTCCAGCTAGGGCTGGGCGTAATGGCCAAAATCTCATATCCCAATATAGCTCATTTTATATCCCCATAACAACATACATAACGATATAAAATTGTTTGTGTGATTTTGTGTCAGTCATCAGTAAATTTGTCAGATGTTTTTGCAACACCAACAGTGACCTCCTTCCATCTCTGGGAACTATGGCCGTGTGGCGTTTAACGGATAAATACCTGTTGCAGCGTTTATTATGAGCACTTTCGCCACCACTTGACGCTACTTTTGCGGCTTTTGCTCGTTGGTTCTATTCTTTATTCTGTATTGTTCATCCTGATTCTTACGCAAGGGATAAAATGAGTTAGTTGTTGTGGAGTCCATTGTTGGGACTGTGTTGTCAGTTCCACGTTGGTCTTTTTATATCCAAACCGCATCCAACCGCTCATCAGTTTTGGCTGGCTGGTCCTCTTTTAGTGGACTAGCCTGCTCTGAAATGCGTCTGCTACCGTCTGTCTCCATGTTTGTATTTATATTGCAGCGTGCATGCCGTAAAGCGCATCTTGAAGTGAAATACTGCAGTAGAGCACCTTATCATGGTGTAAATGATAGAGCCTCATTTGAAACAATAGACATTTTCTATCATCCAAACGATATAAATCGCCATATTGCCCGGTCCTACTTCCAGCTACTGATTCAGTTTTGAGCAACCCCAGCCTGCGTGGAACACTGAAAATTTGAGCCTATACACCAAGTTTTTTGTGAGTCTCTGTGAGCAAATATTTCATTGTAGTTTTTCTGTCATTTTTACTGGCATGTCTGAACTAATTGTGGTGCATTAACAGAACATGGACATGTCTGAAAAGGGGTTTGGATTATAATGTGGTCTTCATGCTTATATGTGACTTTAAAAAAAAAAAAACAATATGGTGCTCACAGGTCCAAACCAGTGAGTGATGTCATACTGGCACATAATTAATGGACCAAATGGGCAATTGGTCTGTATGATCATCATCTTGGTTACCTGGTCCTTTATCATCAGCCATATTCACTCATAAAGGGGTCATATTACCCTGTATGCTTGCCTACATACACAACGTCTTCTGTAGTTGTAAAGAGACTGATAATTTTTATATTTTACTATGTCAGTTTCTGAGTTAGTATCCATTCACAGCTTAGTTCCACTTCCCACAAGGACATCTCAGTTGGGGCCAGTGTAATAGCTAAAGCTGGCATGCCTCCAGCATTTCAAAACAGACTGTTCTTTTTTTTTTTATGGTTTGGCAACCTAATTTTACAGAACCAGCAAATCTCTTCATCATTCAAATACAGCTGGGTCCTTAAAAGCATCATGGCCCTGAAATAGAGTTAGCAATTTGGAGAATGAACAGATAGATATCAAACCCAATTCATACAAAGACCAAAACTCATTCATAAATTTGCTTATTCACTGACAGCAGTGAGTCTGCCTGCTCACACACTCGTCTCTTGTTTCAAAAGAAACTGCATTCGCCCTCTCGCAAAGCAACAAATTCTCCCCTTAAATGCGACAGCGAGGTCTAAGTGAGAGCAAGAGAGGCAGAGTTTACCCCAGTCAGGGACCACTACAGAGGTGGAGGAAGAGATGGAGGAGGAGGAGGGTTGCAGCGAGGAGGGAAAGCGGCAGGTTCAGCACATTGGCATCACGCTCCAACAGCTCTGGAGGTCAAACGAACAGCCAAGCTGATTTACTGTACAGACCGAGGGTGAGAAAGAGATAGGAAGAAAACAGCTGAACGAGGGTGTGAGGAAGGACAGAAAACACGGCTAAAGAAGCAGAATTGGGATGGAGAGAAAATTAGTCTGTGGTAAAGAGATGACAGAAGCAATAAGGAACTGCAGAGAGTCAGGGTTTCTTATAATAATTGATTTAAAGTATTGATGAGCAGTAATCCACGTCAGGGGGGAAAATCTGATTTAAATAACCTTTTATTGTCATTAACAGTTCAAGAGTTTGGGATTAATCTGGGAGACGTGTCCAAAGAGACAGAATGAGAGAAAAACAAGAGAGAGAGAAAGAGATTGCTATTGACATGAGGCATGACTAATTGACTCTGGTCTGGGTGGCAGGAGTGCATTGTGGGTAAGTGGGCCGTGTGGCCTTGGGGAAGACAAAGCATGGATGTAGGCTAATGAACACACTGCCAGGTGTGGGTGTGTGCGGAGGCATATGTGTATCTCTGAATGTGCACAGAACAAGTCCATCTGCTGTTCCCACTGTAACAGGCAACATCCACCCCAGTCACGGTTCACACTTCATTCATAAAAGACTCCAGAGATTGAACTGTGCATGTGTCTGTGTGTCAGTGTGTGTGTAGCTAAACAGCAAAAATGAAGCCATAAAAACGTAACAATGTCAGCAGCTGCAGCAATGCCTATGAATCAGTGAGATGCTTTTCTGTATGGTAACATGACAACACGTGTGGTTTGCGTGGATAAACACAAATTATAGCTGAACCTTGTAGCATGCAGGCTCCACAGCTGAGACGCTATAACATCTCTATCAACAATAACATAACTTCTTTTTTTATTCACTCTATTATCACACTAGTTTAGAAAGTATGATCAGCTGCTGTTTTAGTAGATTTTAAGATATGTTTATGATACAGAAATCTACTCTCATTTCTACTGATTTGGAGTTTGCATTAACTGACAGTAGCTTCTGATGAGCGTTGAACTTTCTGTTTTGTCACTTTGACATGCACTTGATAAAATTTCTTTGTACCGTCAACAGGTAGAGGGTTTCCTCAGTCAAGATTAGGTCCGCATCTTTGCTTTTATGCAGATGATGTGGTCTTTTTGACCCCATGTAGGGGTGACCACGGTGAACATTAGGGGTGGGAAAATCAAATCGAAAAATTGGAAATCAGTATTTTAAAATCAATTTTTTGTAAAAAAAAAAAAAAAAATCGATTCTTTTTTCAAACAAATAAAAATAATCCATAATAAAATTTGTCATTTTTATTGTTCTTATTGATCTTTTTACTTGTCTTCTTGGCCATTATAGCAGCAGAATTATGGTTTGGCTACTGTGTTGTTTTTTTCCTCATTGAAATCAAGAAAAACGACGAGCAAAAAAAAAGTTTTGTACATTCATTTTGTTTTTAATCTACAAAAACCATCAATATCGAAGAATTATGAGAATCGCAATTTAAATCGAATCGGCACCCAAAAAAATCAGAATCGAATCGGGAAAAATGCATATTGTCACAGCCCCAGTGAACATTTGGGAAATTAACAGACAGAATAAAAAAATCTGAACCTTTAAGTCCTATGTCCAGCTCTTCGACTGGAAACCTATGGATTACCCTCCATGGTGATAATGATGGAAAACTTTAAGATCATATTTGATTGTAAAAAAAAACAAGAGATTGACAGGTTTATTGGTGCAACTTCTACAGTGATATAAACGCTCCTGTACCAGCCTCCAAGAGGAAGCCTTGGGATAGATCAAGGACACATCTCTTAGCCATCTGGGGAATGCCTTCTTGTTCAGAAGATGCGATTGAGGAGAGCCCATCCACATCATGCTGCTTCACTAAGATGTGCATATATGTTGTGTATATGAGCATGTAACTTGAGGATGGGCATCATTCTTATATCTAATAAAGAGATGGCTGATGGAAACATGTCCCATGGTCCTTTGCAGGGAAACCTCGAGCAGATAAGGAAAATTAAAATAAAAATGACTTAAAGTTTTATTCAGTTTGTAAGTAGAGGTGGAGAATAGGTGAAAATGGGTGCAGTGCTGCAGGTAAACAATGGTAAGATGACATGGAGATAAAGAAAAAGAAATACTCAAGTGTGACTGGTTAAACAGGTGAAGTATTTCTTTAAACCCCAATGTTACTCTGCATCCCATCTGCATGTTTACATCCACAGCCTGACATGACCACAAAGCCATCATTACATAAGTAACATGAGGTTGGAACTGCAAACGCGTCAGTTTTTTTTTACGTGTTGTGAAACCTTTGAAAGAAAATAAAAGCAGAAATTGCATCAGTGACTCAACTGGTCTACAGATTTCACAGCAACACATGGAAACCACACGGTTGCTCTTTGTGCAGAGTCACTGTCATAGTGGGTGGGCACACTGTATGAGCCATATGGCCAAGGTCTCCAATTGCCATTTCTGCTACCGTATGTGTGTGTGTATAGATGTGTGTAGAAGTGTGTCTTTTGGACTGGCTGGTAAATATCTAAAGAGAATGTGGAGCACTTTGCTTGTGTGAGTGTGTCCTGTCATCAGGGAGGCAGATAGCTTCCTCTCCACTTATTTCCACCGCTTCTTTGCTGCATGGAGACAACAAAGTGATAGGAGGAGTGTGTTGGATGCAAAGACAAAATACACACAAAGGTCTTTTCATAGGGCTCTGAGAAGTATCATGTGATTGGTCAGCATTTGAGATGGGTGTGGCTAACATGGAAAAGCACAAAGCGGAAAGTTATTACTTCTGCAATGCAAAGTTTAATCAATTCAACAAACAGCCGATCAAAGTGCTGAGAAAGTATGACAATGTATCAAGTGGCACTTAAAGGGACAGGCACCAACATGTACACAATCACACCCTGCAATGGAAGTTTCACAGATAAATATGAAATAAAGAGCCAGCCATCCCTCCTTAGTAATGTCTGTCATGGACATAGTATGAATTTGCAAACCAAAACTTTTTTCTTATTCTTGCGACCTGAAGAACAAGATCGACATTCGAACTTCCTGTGGAGAATGTAACAAGCTTAATTCATGGGCTGCCAGCCATTGTTATAGCAGATGTCTCTGCGCTAAATCTGTATCCACGTGTTTGTTGCATTTTTTGTGCTTAAGACTGTGACGTGGTTACCAGTTCTTTAAGCGTGCCCTTGCAGTTATAAATAAGTTATTTCTCCCAGTAAGAATAACAGAGATCAGTAATTCATCAATTAACTAAGCAATAAGCCTGTTTGGTGGTGTTTTGTCCAATAACTGGGCAGGAATTATTTCTGCTCTTTTTCCTCAATAGAGACAATAAAGAGCTTCCTCAATTTGTAGAGGTGTAAAACCCATAAAATCCATCACATATTCATAGGTATGTCAAAGAAATAATCAGTCTGATGCCTTACAAAAGCAGGATCTTGATAAAAATGAAAAAACGGAAGAACATATAGGGGATGAACGAGGTCGAATAAAAGAAGAAGCAGGGAGCAACGGTAGATAACAGTAAAAACAGAGAGAAAGAAATGAAAAAAAGATACACAGAGAGTAGTAGACAGGGAAGGAAGTGGAGATAGAATATGTTTAATTATTCAGCATTACCCATGTTCTATATTTATGGCCCTTTTAAGGCACCAAGTAGAAGCTATATATACTCATACTGTAGGTCGCTCCCATAAGTACAACTCACAAGGGAAGTTTCAAACCCCCCCCCAAAAAAAGAAATCAGGGGAGGCTAGAAGAAGAATGTGATTACATATTGATAGGAGAAATAGAAAGAACAAAGGATGAAAAGTAAGGGGGATGAAGAGTCAAGGAAAAAGAGGAAAATGGAAACATGGCTGCCAGGGAGATGCTCAATAAAAAATGAATACAATAACCTTTTCACTGGAGGTGTTTATCTGCTCCTGTTCTTACCCCCTCACTCTTTCTGCTGACGTGGAATTTGCAACGGAAATAAAACTGTTTTAAGGCTCACGCTTTTTTAATTGAAACAAGATTTTAGTTACACGTAGGAAGGAAAACAGATATGAAGAGAAGAGCTTGTAAGAGCAGATGTGTATCATTTAACGAGATGGGGGTAATGGAATTGTTAAACAAACCTGTTATCTGTTGCTCGCAGACACACAAGAGTGCAGCTTCAACACACATTACTGGCCTTTTATCAACAAAAGCGTAAAACACTGCTGACCATTGCACCTGTATACAAAGAACAAAGTAGGCATGCATGATTAATCTTGCATATCTCTGGCTTTATTACACATGCAGTGATTAAAAGTACTGCAGCGAGTTTAGATGGGCTGTTACTGCATTGTATATTATATCAAATATATATACAGAGAACAGAAGGGAAAATAGACAGAAAAAAGTAAGGAGACAAAGATACACAATGTATAAAACAACTCAATCCAACCACAGATTCTAGACCATCTGCTACAGCTGTAGAGAAAAGAAAAAAGTACATTCGACAGCCCTCGCAGGAAGACAAAGTTAACAACTGACAGAAGCACCAGAGATGAACAGATTAAAAAGAAACCATAGACTGTACAAAAAGAGATAGACGGAGCCTCCGTGACGTCACCCACAGGTTTCTGAAGAGCTGAATTGAAGCTTGGTGGGAGGTTCCTACCATCGACATCTTGGCAGCGTTATGTGCGTCGTCTCGCCCGGAAAATACAAAATATGGGCAAAGAGGTGGAGCTGAGAGGGCAGCCTTGAGCGTCATGGTGGATGAATGACATCGAGCGAACTCCGAGCTTTCTGCAGCTAAAAGCTAACCAAGCTAACTCAGAGCTAACATTAGCTAACCAATTAACGGAGGTAAGCGGGCTAAAGCTAAGTTACGTTGCTAACCGTCTTAAAACCGCGGTTGTTCTACATTCTCCTGACTTGAAGCCAGAGATTGGTAACTGTCAATCAAAAGGACACGCCCCTAAATATGCCGAACTTCGAGATTAAATTACTTTTAAATGGGCGAGTTAGAAAAAAAATTCACCACCCCCCACAGTTGTCATGAAGGTAAACCTGACCTATAAACCAAAAATGGATTTTTGAACCAGGCTGTAAACATGTTTATTTCTGCCGTGAAGTTGGCCTTTTTAACATGGGAGTCTATGGGGATTTGCTCTGTTTTGCAGCTAGCCCCTAGTGGATGAAGGGGGAACTGCAGTTTTATGCACTTCCGCATAGGCTTCACTTTTTACCACCGGAGGTTGCCGCTTGATTTCAACTAATACCAGATACACACAAAGAAAAAAATAAGTGAAAAACCTTTAGGACCTTCACAGTGACTGTGTGAGCATGCAGACTGCACGGAGTAAAAAATGTTCGGAGATGAAGGATCATGTAAAGGTGACCCCATCTACATAAAGGTCAGAGGCAGGCCAGGGACACCCCGAGACCAGGATGATCGACAGCCACCCCAGAGCACGTACCCCAGCCACTCCACTACCAAGTCAACCCTTCATCCACCCAGGAGGTAGCAGAGGGAGACCCCAGCCAGACCCCCCCGCAGCCAGGGGGCACAGGCTCTTGCACCGGCAGGGTAACACCAGCAAACGCCAACTCCGTCAGGCACCGGAGCTTGCACAATTGCTTTTAATATTACTAAAACTCAGCATGGAGCTAAATGTAGCTGAAGTTGTTTTATTAGGCTGCAGCCAACTGAAGAAAACGTCAAGCTAAAACAGGGCAGTTTATGACCACAGCAACATCAAATTAAAACTGGTTTCTAGACACCAAAATACTTTAATTTATTTTCAAAATCAAAAGTAAAATAATATATTCTGCCCGTTTTGATTCCAATCATACATTTAAGAAAAAAAAAAAAAGTTCTGATTTTACAGTGTACTTACAAGGAACCCCAGGTCCAGGTATGGGAATACTCCAGTTGAGGAGCCACAGATTATACCGAATGATATTCACACGTTTTTTTTTTTTTCCTGATATAACAGACATGAAAATGGTTCAGAGAGTGAAGCAATTCCAATCCCCTAACACCCAGCAGGCTGAGGGTCAATTTATCATCTCAGTGAGTCAGAGATTCTCTTCAGGTGACTCGCTTAGATGAAGGACCTCAACCGCTTGAAAGGTTTTAAATAGATGGCATTTCTGCTCAAATGACTTGGATCCTTATCTGTATGTATGAACAGCTTTTCTACAGCACTGAAAAGTACATACAGTATGTCTACTGTTTGCTTTTTCTGCCTTGTTTTTTTTATATTTTAAAATACAAGCATTGGCTGTTTCATGTCACAAATGACAGTGAAGATTTCAACGGATTATATTTGATTCAAAATTTTAGATTACTTAGAGCAGCAGTAGGAAAATAAATGTATCTCTGATGAGTAAGTTGCACTGTCACAAAGTGGTGAGGATCAGCTGAGACCTCAGACCCAACAGGGTAGGGCTGATGTTACTGCCATTCTGTGACTTGGTAACACAAGCAATTGAAAGAACATCAGCCAATAAATTAGCCATGACTTTCACCTAGCATGGAGCAGAGGCAGCAACAAATGGTTACACATAACGCCGCTGTTCGCTATTCTCTCTGTATTTCTTTCCCGTCCAAGCAAGCAAGCACACAAGAGCATGTCAGAGTATTTCTGGAAGCAAGAAGGTGCATGCCCGGAAACTGTTTTTACTTTTCATTTGCTCCAATCAGCTGGAAGAACAGCCCCTCTCCATCACCACCTGACCTTGACGCTGTGAACCATTAAAACCACCTTCACACACACACAAATCCATCTGTGTGCAGAGATTTACATACGTCAAAGCCAGACACATGTATCTGATCTGAACAAAGATGTGTGATGCTATACCAGGCGATGAAATGTGCTTGTGCCATCTCATGCGTCATGGATAGTAAGAAAAGGAAGCCTCAACCAGAAAGTGACAGGCGATCACAGATAAAGGAGGAAGCTAAGACAGTGACATAGACCGAGATACTGTAGGAAACAGCTGAGACCAACTGACAGGATTGCTCAAACCACAGTGATGTCACAACTGAAGACCAACTTAGGACAAGCTCCTCGTCAAGCACCACAAAGAAGCGTTTCCTCTTAAAATGTCGCATCTGGAAGGGCTGACACAGAAAACATTTGCCAAGGCAGCAAAAGAAGCAGAAGGAGAAAGGAAAGCAAAACATGAAAGTGAAATTTCCTAAAAGATGTGCCTGCAAATTTTGCCCTTCTTTACATGCTCCATTTCTCCAAAGCTTCTGGGCTGCTTTTATTTCCAGTGTTTGTTGTTTTCCTTCGGCCTTATGTCTTTTCTTTATGAGAGCACAAAAGAAAGCTAGTAGACTGGACTAACATGCTATAAGAATGGCAGGCTAATGGACATGAAAGTTTGCTCCTTACCTTGTACACCTGCCCGTAGGTGCCATTCCCAACCAGCTCAACCAGCTCAAAGATGCCAGCTGGATCCTGCAAATGCAATGAAAAAAAAGAAAACAATGAAATGATTAGGATTCAGACAGACTAATCCTTATGTAGCTCTGCAATTACAGGAAGCTTTGCTAAGAGTTTGTGATCAAATTCTAGGAATACGATTAGCATTCAGCTAAAATAAGACCATCTGCTATTACCAATTAGCATGTATTAGCAGAATAGAAAACTAACACTTGCTAAACATCACTGACATGGTCAGCGTAATCAGGGGAATATGCTGAGTTTGGATGCAGTGTAACTAGCGGCTAAGCTAGTAGCAATTTCAGACATTGGGTTTCAAAACGGTGTTTGGTGTATAAAAGCCATTGAAGAAAGCAAGTAAATCACTTGACGAATACAAACCAATCATATGACACATCTTGCCTCCTGTTTTTGTTTCCTAAAGCCAATCATCTGCTTTTCGAAAGCTAAACTTCGGGAAGTAGGCACTCGTGTTCTTGGAGTGTTTAGGCACCAGCTATACACGAGGTTTTTGTGCCATTTAGCACTAAAGCAGCTGTTATTGTTTTCTTACAATTCCTTTGCTTAGGGACCTTATCTTGCTCACCCAAAATAACTGGACCTTGGTTAAGTCAGCAGCAAGCCTTGGACTATCTCCTAGCTCTCCAAGTGTCATACACTGCTCTGAAATGCAGTGTTGGATTGTTTTAGGATTCTTTCCAGACTAGCTAATAATTCAAGCCTGCTGTCGCTAGGTTGCCAACACAGAACTGGAAGCACCTCGAACTGGGGATAAAACCCACTGACCCCCACAAACTCACACACCTCCCTCTCCCTCTTTGCCGCACGTTGCTACGGCATTCCAACAATAGCTGGTATTTACCCTCTCCTTCCTTCTCTCTTCCATCCACATCCTCTCAGCTCCACCAGCTTCTGTTTTCCAAGCAGGCAAAGTCCATCTATGTCTCTCTCACTCCCTCTTTTATCTACACAACCCTCTTTCATTCCTGACAGTAACCAGGACAAGTTCCTCTTGCCAACACTCTCCTCATACCAGTGGAGAATGACTCCTAGGAACACTCTCAGGACCTTTTGCTAGTTTCTACAATGTCTCTTCATGTCCTTACAATTAAACTCTGTAGGCTAAATGTTGCATTTATTTTGTACCATTTTTGTCCTTGACTTTAAGTCACACGACTTGTATGAAAGGCAAATGTTCAACGTCTTTATGGGTTATATTTAAAAAAAACAAAAAACAAAACTGGAATAGCTAAAAGAAATGCATGCACAAAGAAGGTAGGACATTTATACTTTTTTTTTTTTTTTTTAATTATGCACACTAAAAATATTCAGTGACCAGTACAGCTATCCTCTCATTTCATAATTTACCATCCATCAGTTGGCAGAGATGTGTTGTCTTTACAATCTTTCATCTCGTGTCAAAAGAAGTCTGAATCCCTTCACTGGATTAAAAAGAAATATGGTTTTTGGATTCATGTGATGGATTATTGTCCTGCAAGTAAATATTTGCATATTCTTAAACCACCACTCAAAGAAGGTATCTTTCAGAAAATGTGCATAAGTGTGATAATACCAACCCATACCAGTCATCCTCTACTTCACTGGTGCCCGATTTGCTATCCAGTCTCATCCATCAATATAACTCACAATTTATTAGTCCATAAAAAATTCATAGTCTCTTTTGAAGTATTTCTTTTTGGCCTCATCTTGATAATAATAATTGTGAATCTTATTTAGAGATTGTTGTTTTTCAGTTTTACTCATCTGGAAAACTTCAAGTAAATGCAAGTTCCGTAAATATAAGGGTACTGAATATCTTAATTGTCTTGGGCCTTTATATTTATTTGTGATGCTCTTAAATTAAGAGCTTTCGCGAATCCTGAGGTCTTTTGGTACATGACTAAAACCCGTGGTAAAGCCCCTTTCTATCACGACGGCCCTCATCTGTGGAAGAGCCTGCCAAGAATTCTAGGGCTACAGTGAACAGGATTTTTTTTTTTTTTTTTTTAACATTTTACTTACATTATTTATGTGGGTTTTTCTTTTTTTGTTAATGTAGCTTAGCCAAACACCAGTTTGATCAATTCCTGAACTTCTATAGATGTAGAATTTATTTGTTCTTATCCTTTTGAGATTCATCTGATCTTTATGGTATTACTTGTCAAGTCCAGTTATCTCTACGTGGACGGTGTGTGTTTCTTTCTATGATCTGAAGTATGCTTGTGTGTGAGTGTAAACACTTTAGTTTTTAACACGTTAAATCTGTGTTTTAATTCTGTGTAACACTAAAAGTTGCTTTTATGTGTAAAAAAGGGCTCAAAAAGTACAATTTGATTTGATTTGATTTAAAGGATGAATGGGTTGAATGGGCTTTTAGTGTTTTCTTTAACTGGTTTCTTAACACTTTGCATTGTGTGTGTGTGTGATTGAATCACCACTGATTAGTTACTCCATGATATTTTCTGCATTTTAGGAATGTTAAGTAGGCCAGAAAAGTATTTTACCACTTCTTGTTTGTTTTTTTTTGTTTTTTTTTATAAACTTCTTTTGGTGCATTTTGCATGAGCTAAGGAAGCTGTTTAATTATTGAGGATTATTTAGTTTTCAACTGGAAAATCTACATAGTAATAAGGTCAGATTATGCAACTGCTTAATAACTGTGTGTGCTGGGACAAGTCAAAAAACTTGTGAATTATTTAATTGCTGACTCGTTGAAACAAACAACATTGTTGCATAGAGCTAAACTGAAACAAATGAAAAAAAAAAAAACCTTTTAATAACTTTTTTCCGTTTTCAAAAGCCACCCATGCATCTCTTTCAATCTCTTCTCAAGCTTTACCACCTCCCTCTCTAGTTTCATATTCACACAGATGTTTTTGCATCAGCTGCTTCCTCCTTCTTACTTTCTGCACTCCACTTTCATGTCTGGTCTGTGTGTTTATAGTCAAAATGGCAGCCAACTTTTACAGCATTAAGTAGTCATTGTGCTGCCATAGTACACACTTAGGGAAATATTATAAAGTATTATAAAAGTGTGGTCAAATGCCTTGAAATAGTGGAACAGAAGTTTAGAGTATGTTTACTGTGTTTTTATGTGCTTGTTTATATTGTCATAAGGAATATTTCTGAGCTTTGGCTCTTTCCCCCCTCATTTTCTAGTTTCTCTCACCCCATCCCCACCTCCCTCTGTTTGTCTCTCTTGCTCTGTCTCTAGATGTTTGTTTCTGTTGGTCTCAGCAGACCTGTCAACCTGTCAGCTGTTTCTGAAGACAGGGCCTAGCGCTTTTCTTTTTCTCTCCTTCCTTTCCTTGTCATTTTTTCCCCCCAACCCTCTTATTCTGTTGTGTTTTTGCAGATGCCAACCCACATGCACTTCCCCTCACATCCAACACACACACATAAACACACATCAACAAACTTTCTCTCACTCTCAAGTACATCTTCCCGCTGTCTCGCTCTCTCACACATTTATAGCCACACACATGCATGCTCACACACTCTGCGAAGAGCACACTCCTACACAGGAGCTAGTGTTCAAATGTTCTAAGGAGTGTATGTCTAACTAAACACGTGTGTGAAAGATAAAGTGGGATGTGGACCCGTGGCAGACAGCAAGCTGTGACCGTTTGCCTCGATACCACGGCTTCCACTGAGCCAGGTAGTTTGTTTTTCTCGCCCGTCGTTTGCTTCCTCTCCAAGTGAGTGTGTATGTGGATTTGGCAGCCGTGTGAATTAATTCTCCGAGTTCTGACAGCAGTTCCCAAGACGTAACTGAGGGTGCACTTCTTGTTCCCTTCATACACAAGAGAAACACAGAGAGAAAAGAAAGAGAAAGAGTGTGGCACATATATAAGAAAGATATATCTGTTCATGTAAATGCATACAGGAACTTCAAGCAGCGAAAGACACATGTTGGCGCACATGGCCCGCTCTTACATCCACTTCACACAGAATGAGCGCTTCAGATAAAGAATCAGAGAACTTTTGTGTTCCAGTTTAAGCATGTCCTTAGGCTGGCTGATAAAAATATAGTGCAGAATCATTCATATTTTATAGGCCACTTGCAGAATGGGCTCGCAGCATGTGCCAGCCTTTGTCAGTGCATTTACATGAGTGTGTGCGTGTGTGTGAGTGCACGTTTGTGTCCGTGGTTTAAAGTTCCCAATGACTGCAGCAGTTTTGTCCCTTCCCTTCCTTCCTCTCTCTCTCTCTCTCTCTTTTGTATTCCTGCTGAGCTTTTGCAAGGGTCACATGACTGCCACAGGACCTCACTGGTGGCCAGTGAATCACTGTGCATTGTCCATATAGAGAAGCAGTCAGCCATCAGAGTTATTGCTCCTTGTTATACCTGATGAAAATAAAAAGAATGATTTTCATCAAATTTCAGATATCATGTGAGAATGCAGACACATGACTTCTCCAAAATGTCAAGGGGAGGTTTGCTGTAAATCTGATGACAAAGAGGTTTTTTTTTTATTTATTTTTTTTTATTTTTGTGCTTGAGTGACAAAGCTTTGTGGGAAACTTGACAGATAAGATTTTTCCTCACACAGAAAACAAACACAACTTCCTTCATTTTCTGAATAAACATTGCAACAGTTGATGCATAACTTTGACCGATCATAGATGACTAATTTCCATTTCATTTATTACCACAGTTTAAACAACAACATTACAAAAGGTGATTGTTGAGTATTGCCATGACCGTTTGACTTGTGAAAACTTATACGTGTTGAATTAATGAATTCCCTTTCTGCACGTAGGCCTGCAGGTTAGTTGTGGGTCATGCACAAAAGTAGAACATGTGCATGAAATGCAGCCCTCACTAATACACCTGGACTTGTGTGCAACTCCACACTAAGAAGATTAAATGAATAGCTAAAAGCTGTCTGTCCATTTTGCTTTTTGGCTTTTTGGACAGGACATCTGGGTTTTACTTACAAACAGGTTGCACTTGATTTCACTTTGGGCACTAACATGAGCACTGAGATGACTTCAGCATTGCATCCACTCTTCTCCAAACAGGGAATAGTGGTCCATGGGCGGCATAGGCCATCAATAATGGATTTTAGAGTGTAGAGCTGTGACTGTTGTGAAAGCCACTTTATAACATGTGAGGACTTTTATTGGCTGCATTTATTCTTTCATACTGCAAACTAAGCTCAGACCTACCCGTTACATTTTTTTTTTTTTTTTTTGTCTTGTCCAGCATTTAAGCAGGCAAAATTTATTTTCTGGATGGTGTGTTCTGCTGGGCAAGTTTACTTTGCCAAAGGAAGCGTCATAGATATAATGCTCCCCTTGATATTCAGGGTTTTAATCCGGACCGGAGAGGACAGAAGAGGGAATACATTGTAAGTACAACTGTAAGACCAATTAAGCAATGTTTCACTGAAAGGAGTGGCATCGGTGTGGCAGCTATTTTTAAATACCTGCTACCTTTTCCACAGAAATTCTTCATGCATCTCTTTTTAGCTTGGCAGCATCCACAGCTCCCGCATGCAAGACACACAAGGAAATGTTTTCCCCAATAAAATACCTGAACAACACGGTAAAAGGAAGTTATTGGAGGGAAATAAGTGGAGATATAAATGAAAAAAATAACAGCTTTAAATGAGGAACGGACTCACAAGACCTTTGAAGGTGTCCTGTGCTTTCAGACAATAAAATGTCCGCGGTAGATGCTTAAAAATCTTGTAAGTTAGGAGCTGGAGCTTTTATGAAACACACTTATTCATCCTGAAGCTAAATCAGTCACTTCAACTCTGCAACATGTTTTCAAAAACACTTTTGAACAATTTTTGCAGGCACTTTCTATCATCACCTTACCGTCCTATCTTCCAGAAAGCTGCAAATACAGCTGCCTAACAGGTCGAACGATAAACTGAACGCTACCGTCCCAGCACTAAATGGGAAACAAAGTTAGAAACCAGCTCATTTTATGCAGCTTTAAAATTCAAAATATGGATCAAAAGAGGGTGAATATCAGATTTACATTCTCCAGATGGTTCAAAGCCGGCTGCTATGTATTTAGTGGACAAAAATACTCAATTTCTTGACAGGTCCACAATTCAACTGTATAATTAAAGTTCCTGTTATCTTGTTTCCAATCTGGCATAGTGGAGTTATGTTGCTTTAAGAGTTCATTTCATATTTCTTGCAGGAAAATGGTCCCTGAAACTAGTATTCTTTAAACATATCTAAAAGATATGTTGTAAATTGTGTTTCTGTGTGTAAGACAAAAAAAACAAACAAAAAAAAAAAAAACAGGTGGGTTCAGTTGTCATCTGCAGAAAGTGATTTTAGAAAAGTGAGGTGGATTGAATTAGAGACCCTAAGAGGATGATAGAAGTCATGCTGGGACCGGGTCTGCCTCTTATAAAACCACTTACGCTTAACGACATGGCTCACCCTCGCTTGCTTTTACAAGGAGATGTGGCGGAGGCCTAATTCCCAGTACATCCCATCCAGACATGTACACTACATTAACAGTAGTCAACTCTTAATCACAGATTTACAGCCTGCTGAAGACGATACATGCTGCAGGGTGTACTCTGCAATGCTGAACAACCCATCCGCTTGGCGCCTCTCACCATCCGTCTCTGCCAACTTGTCATCTCACACCTCTCCCTGTCATCTCTTCACCCATCCATCCGTCCCCCTCATCATTCATCTTTTCTTCTCAATTTCTGACTGCCACTCTCTCCTTCTGTCATTGCCATCCATCTTCCTTAACATTCTGCGCTGTGTCATGTGATTCAAGCACAAAGGAGAGATTCAGCTCCCGCTATGGACTTGTTTACTTGCGCATGATTCTCTCAAGCGCTTCTGATCGAGCGCGAGTGTGTCTACTTGAAGACAGAGTAGAAGGAAGAGGGTGCATGCACATCCTCAGGTTCTATCCGAACCCTAAAAGCCTTTCAAACACATCGGACATTTGTGTTTTCTTTACTTATTTTGGCACACTGCGCTGCGTTCTTTGTGTTCAACACACCCAAAAAGTCATGCAAATCAAACACTGTGACTGGGACACGTCGAGCTAGTTGAGCAGTTCCCACAACAGACGTTCACCAAACATGCCCAACATCCTTACACACATTTGTACTCGCATAGCAGAGAATTAAACACTTAGCACAACTCCATCAGTGACTTCAGGGGGAAAAAAATAGGTCAACTAGAAGCAGGCAGGCAGAGTGGAAGAGAGGGTGGGAGGGAGAGGGTCATTTCTCAGCGACAAACTGCCATACAGTATATAGACTATTCATGAATAAGCTCTGTGTAAGCCTTGGGCGCTGTGCTGGCCCCGTTACTATGGCGTCCATGGTGAGGGCCGAGGAATGTGGCCTTACTGGGCAACAGGGAAAGAAAAGGGAGAGAGGAGGGAAGCTCAAGATCAGGGGTCTTTGCATTGGACTACTTTAGTCACTGGTCACATCTCCACCTTCAGCCTCTACCGTTTTTCTCCCCCTCTGTCCCTCCCTCCATCTCCCAACTCTAAATACTCTCTGAGCTGCATTCATCTTCTCATCTCCTGTTATTCTTCCTCCCTCTACCTCTCCCTGACCATGTCGGCCTTTCTTCATACTCACCTGCTCCTCTCTTTCATCTCAGACCTCACACCTGAGTCCCTGCGCAGCACACGGCTCTACCGCCAGTGCGTGTGTGTGTGTGTGTGTGTGTATGTGCAACGCTGTGGCTGAACTTCCTGCTGGTTTGCCATCTGTTGCTCTCATCAGCTGACTGGATGAGCCCGTGCTTCTCAATGCCTCTGACCTACGCATGCTCGCATGGCTTTACATAAAAACCACTGTCTGTATGAAAAACCGCAGCGTTTCGACCTTGTGCCTTTTTGGCTGTCATTGTGAGTCACACGGCGCGGTGGCTAAGTCTGGCCTTTCCCGCTCAAGCAAGACACGCTGCGTCTACACAGGTGCTGCCGGGGCTTGATGTGCAACAGCAGCAAATGTCGCAGAGAGCCAGCAGACGAGACCCACAGATAAAAGAAAAAAGACAAAACAAAAACAAAAAAAGCCGCAGGGTAAGTAAGACAGAGAAAAGTGCAGAGACAGCAAACATGAAAAACCACTTCCACTTCTCTCTCTTCACTGTACTTCCCACTCAGTTCTGTCTGTCTCTTTGTGCCTTTATGTGTATCAGACTGCATGATGTTCAGGCTGAAGAACACACACTTACAGACACAAAAGCACAATGCCCCATCATCGCCACTAATGTCAGTATTATAATTACCAACCCCCCCTCTTTACTGCGTCAGAGACAGCTGACCTACTTCCTGTCTAGCCAGTCCAGTTGTTGACTCTATGCTTATCTTTGACTGCGTGACTGTATTTTTTTTAATGTAGGGGTATTTATCTGTTATAAACAAACAGGACGGGGCTTGTTCAGGCACGTTTAGGAGTGATACTTGGATTCCTCAAAACTTTTCTGGTAACCTCTGGTTGCCCAACATCAGTCTGGGTCTATAAATATATCCATACCAAAGGAGAATATATTTAACCCCTTTCTTTGGGATTTTCATGACAGGTTAAGCACATCAGAGTGCACGCAACAGCTACCTTAAAAAGACTTATTGATGATTTACAGGAAAACCTTTCCAGATTTTTCTCTCTCTCTACGATCAAGCTGCAGGAAAAAAAAACATGCAAAAGGAAGACGTTTAGAGAAGTTGTCAAATCATCACTAAGGATGAGACTGCATTTGTGCATCCTTGTAGCTACCAGAAACAAGCACTTAGTGTCATACTTTGGAAAGAACAAGAGATGCATGACTACAAATACATGGATACCCCCCCCCCCCCCCCCCCCCCCCATCCTTCCTCATTATCCTTCATCCCTCCTATTTCTGTTTCACCCCATGCACATCCTTCTCCTCTTGTTTCACATTCTGTCTTACAAGTTCTCTAATAAACAGCTATAAACCGGCTACACGCAAGGCTCAAAGGAAGCAAACATCATTCTATGTATGAGCAGGCAGGGCAGGGAGGTAGACACACCGACATAATGCTAAGAGACAAGGCGGCTGGGAGAGAGACAGGGAGGTGCACTCAGTCAGGCAGACAGACAGTCAAGACAAGATGCTGGGGGGGGGGGGGGGGGGGGGGGGAGCAGGCGATGAAATTAACAGGAAAGGGAAGAAAGTACACACAGGTGGACGGATGAGCAGTTGAGGCTGACAGAGAAGCGGAGGCAAGCAAGCTTAATGGAGAAAAAGGAGCTAGCGCAGACAGAAGACAGAGTAAGCTTATAAAAATGGGCATATGGGCACAATCAAGCAGACAAGGAGCCTGGTGAATGCAGGCAGGCACACAACAACTGCATTGTGTGTGTGTGTGTGTGTGTGAGAAAGAGAGCGGAGGAGGTGTGGTTTTTGTTTCTCAAAGTAAAAGAACAGGTCTTAAGCTAAAAACCTTGTTCCCATGTGCAGCATCCTTTACTTGTATGCAGCTGACTGTAAGCTTGGGCAGACACCCACACACATTAGGAACACACAAAGACTCAGAATGACACACATAAAGCCCAGTGAGGTGGAAACAAGAGTATCCACGCATGAACACAAGAGAAGGAGGCTGGTTTGTATGTGTGACTGTGGTATGTTATTTTTTTTTCCTTTTCTTCTTATTTCCCCCCCTTCCTAGTACACAGCAGATGAACAAAAGAACTGGCTATTGCAGCATGCGAGGCTTCAGCTTGCAGTCAGAGTGGGTTTTACATTGACCACAGGTAGGTTGTTTCCATCACACACAATGAAGCTGAGCAAACTGCAGCAAAAGCAAGAGAGAGAAAAACTAGTTTGTTTCCTGTGTGTCGCAATCTGATATGCAGTAAGAGGTAGAAATAGCTTCACTTCACTTTGAATCAAGCCTGATGAGGCTGTAACAGACTGGCTCAGAGAATATAGATACACAAGCACCCCCATCCAGGTCAGCAAAAATCATAGCTACAACCTGAGATCAGCATCCTCCTCCTCCTCATCATCATCATTATCATCATCATCACCAAGCTTCCTACTACTGCCTACTACTGCCATGAATGAACACAGGGCTTCCAAGTCCACAAACCACCTGTCATGTTGGTTCACGTCTATATATATATATATATATATATATATATATGTCTATATATATATATATATATATATATATATATATATATATATATATATATATATATATATATATATATATATATATATATATATATATATATATATAATTTGCTCTATAATTTGACACATTGTGTCTCCCAAACATCCGCCTTTTGCAGCCCTCACTGCTTTCCGGTTGTTATTCAGGGAGCACCGTCAGGTGCACGAGAGGGAAGAACGCGCACACATCTGCTTATTAGATCTTTCAAAGAAATCGGCCCAGAAATCGTCTCACCCTCAAAGCTGATAGGTCGATTTCGTCCAGACTCCGCGCTGGAGACTCACTCGCCATTATGGAGGACACAAAAAGCAGTCGCCAGATATCCTGGAACGGCCTTTGCTGTCACGACCGACAGTGTGGTCTCCTCTGCTGCTCGCTCTCTCCTGTCGCCCCTCTTCCTCCTGCCAGTGATGTCTCAGCACAGAATTTAAAAAGGAAGGAAAAAAAAACACCACTAGTCCCCCTCTGGTCAGCAGCGTCGGGCCGGGAGCGCACGGCTAGAGCGCAAAGAAGTGCAGGATGGAGAGCAAGGGCGCCGTGCACATCAGCACTTTCTCGTCCATGTCTGCAGGCTGTAGAGTGTAGAGAGGAAGGTGAAGCTCTGCGGAGGATGGATTGCTTCTGTTGGTGTTGCTGCTGTCACAGGCAGTCGGTAAATATTCAGGGGGAGGGAGATGGGAGTGGAGCGCACGGCCGCCTCAGCAAACCACGCCTCCTGCTGGGCGTGGTTTGCTGAGGCTCCGGCGGCAAACTTTTTTTTTTTTTTTTTTCCCTCTTTTTTCCCCTCTTGAGCAAGGCTTGCGTGAGCAATAACCCTTATACATAACGACAGGTGTTGCCTTGTCTGAAATGTAATAAAAGTAGTTTTCACTTGTTTTTTTCTCGAATGGAAATAATCTTTGTCCTAAATCTGATTCATTTTGAGTTTGTTTGTTTAATTTCCAAGAATAAAAAGGATAATGGAGATATAAAAAAAACACATCTTGTCAGACATACTTGTCACACCACCAAACTAGTCTTCTATTTAGCCTTTTGGGAATAAAAATGAAAATGGTTGGAGGATAAAAGAACATTTTTATTGATACCTCAGAGACAACAATGAGTCCGGTGCCGAATATCAAGCCTCTGTTCAGAATGACCTTCCACTGATGAAATGGAATCACAGAGAATTATGAGATATGTATCTGCGTGTTCCTGGTGAAGATTATATGAAGATGGCACATTGTACAGATGGAAAAAATTTGTCTCACTTTTAAAAAATAAATGCTTTCAGAATGAACATGAATATTCCTTTGCTTTAAGTTTACATAAGTCTAAGTTTCTATCAAATCACAGTCAAATATTTGAGCATTATATCTGAAGAGGCCAACTTAGAAAAAAGTTAGAGGTTGTGGTACAGAGAGACCAGGTGAGGTCTCCAAATGACCATTTTACCACAGAATGGCCATCTGATCTGAGTGCTCCTGAATAGGTAACTTCAGGATTTATAAAGTTATTTTTTAAATTCACCTTTTTTTTCTTTTTTGACCAGGCTATTGAGGTATAAATGAACTCTGAACTGCAAATTGCATATCCAAAAGGGTTGGGTAAGAAAAACTTTGAGCCATAAAAGGCAACATGACCAAAACAAAACCACAGCTGAAGTACCAAGACTGGAACAAAACATTCCAAAAAGCAGTTTTTACCCAGCTTTCATAGGCAAAAAGTCCCAGTGACTCCTGATTGATCAAAAGGATGGTGCACAGGCTGCTTCTCTAAGTAGTAAGGGTCCATTAGGTGGATTAAGGGTACCAACATGGTTTCCGTAGTTTGGGGATAAGGTACTTGACCTACAATACAAATCTGATTTCAGTTTCTTAAAGATACTTTCTTTAAGCTGTGATTCAGAAGAAAGATTCCAAAGCCAATCCTCCACATTCAGCTGCTCAGCTGTGCAGCAGGTTCTTTAAAAAAAAAGACTAAACACTCATCAAACCCGTTGCTGGGCTCAATTTTTATTTAAAACCTAAAACACTTGTCTTAGTCGTTTTTGGCAAAGACCAAAATATGAATACGTCATAATGCTTGAGTTATTTCTAGTATTTGATAATAAACTGATGTGTTGGGAAATAATAATTTAACTGCATGAAAACTTTCACATGAACACCTGCGTGAGAATTACACTCATTAAAGTTCTGAGTTCTTATTTTTTTGCATGCTAAACACTAGAAAGTACAAAACATCAATTCTGACTAGGACATGTGTCATCTTGAAATGTGGTTGAAATGTTGTTTGTCTTGTTAAGAACAATTTTATGACAAACAGTCTTGTGGAAAAGAAAGTAAACCATATAATAAGCTCTTATGGTTCTGGATATCAATAATATTGATAATATGGTCCTCAGAGGGTTGTCCAGTTAAACAAATGCAATCAATTTAAAAAAAAAACGAAAAAAAAACAAAACTGAATGAACGTATGGAAAAACCGCAGACATCAGAAATAAAGATGGTGCACAACAGCCAGGTGCTGATGATCAACAATAGCAGAGCTTCAGGCAGATTCCTTGTTTCGAGCTTTCAGTTCTGTTTCAACACCCAAGAAAGTGTCACCAGTAAGCTTTTAAACTTCCTTTCCATCAGTGTGGGAAGACTTAAAAGGCCCTTTTTAACCCATTTGAAGTCGGTCACTCTGACGAAGGAAAAAAGGGGTTTGATTATTTACAAGCAGAAGACAATCCGAACAAATGTCAAGTTTCACAGGAGTGGACATCCCAGCACACGACCAGAACATGCGATGCTCCGCTGAACTGCAAAAACACAAGAGTTACATCTCAGACTCTGGAGGCTTTATTTAACATTTGAAAGATTAATGCTCATGATGGCACAAGTAGTGAAATTAGTGAACTGAAATGGCCTGTTTTAAAAGTTTCTTGGAGAATTTCTCTCCCCTCTAAAAACAGTAAGAAAGTACAGCTTAGGTTTGCAAATTTGCATCTAACCCATATTTACGCTTTTGGGGTTGTATTCTGTGACAAGACCAAAGTAAAGATATTTGGACTTAAACTGTAGTAAAAAGTTAGGTAAAAAAAAACAAATTATTGAGTTAAACAGGAACTCCAAAGTATTTTAGACTCAAATGTGAGCTAAAGTTTCTGACAGCTATAGAGCTTGGTTTTATTTTGTTATAAAGCTTTGAACATCTGATTCTAAGTCCTAGAAAGGGTGTTTTTGTTTTTGATTATATCCTGACATAAACCTAAGAAATGGATGTAGCTTTCCTTTTATCTCGTCTCAAACAGAAGGAAATGTCATCATGTGGCGAGTCATTATTATGACTTTGTTTTCGCCAAACTATCTAAAATGCAAGATCTTATTTTAATGTTTAAAAATTTTATATATTTTCTTAATTTAAAAATAAAAATTCTTTTAAATTCTTTCACCGAAACCGGATTATATGACTGTGCTAGAGTGAAATTCATGTGAGAGGTCATACATTTAATTCCCATGTAAAATGTAAAATATTGTATCTTTCCCAATTAAAGACAAGGTGATTTCACAGATAACAGAGAGGAATTTCTTTCTCTGTCCTTAAAAAGAAAAACTTTGGGTCGTTTCTGGAAACTTAACAGAACTTTAGGGGGAGGATAGATTTGAGTTAAACCGTTTTTTAAGTGCATGAGAAGTACATGCACAATATGTTTTCAATCATTTACAGTAACTATACCATGAGTCTAACTTTCCTAGGAAAGTTTTTTGACAGGCAGTTTGCATTTGACAAACACCTTAATCCCACATCCATCATTTGGTAAAGAATCTCTCCTGACAGCACATAGGAATCAGACTTGACGTATTGTGTGTTGGGTGCTGAAGAGCACAAAGACCTGCTGTCTTCAAGTCATAATTGAGCACCTTTCCAGTGAAGCAGGCTGAGCTGTACAATCACACGTGTAAAGTAACATTTTGAGGTGTGGTACAAATTTCTTAGGAGTTCTCTTACATGACTTCCCTGTGGGTTTTTTAACCTGAGAGCTGGCACTGAGAGGGCATTCCTTTATGACTCAACTTGTTAAAGGGTTCCATGGTAAAACATTTAGTTGGCTGCAAGATATCAATGAATTTCCCCTGAACAACATAATCACATTTAAATGGATTGTTTTCCGGGGAAGAAAGTGCGGCGTTGAAAAACAGACTACTATTCCTATACGGGCTTTGGATGCCATTTTCTCTTTTTCATAAAACCATAACTGTTGCATTTGTGTTTTTGCATTTGCATTTGTCAACACACTAAACTCATCAGTCGCAAAGGATAAGTAAATCTTTGATGCTAATGTTCTTTTCAATGTATCTTTTTTTTTTTTTTTTACTAAACTTAAAAAGATAAATTGCTGAACACCTAAATGTAGACAGATTGTTGTTGGCATATTTTCCTCGTCAAACAGGTAAAACAGGAAACTGTTAACCACACATACAAGCCAAATAAAGGTGGTAAAGTGAAACTCTAATTTATAAATGAAAATGTAAAAGCTTTAACCAGGTCACACAGGCTCATCATGCATTTTGAAACTTGGTTTAAAATATTCTGCACACAAGATGAACGAAACCAAAAAGTCAAAGATGATTTTACTGATTAGCCATTTTAAATGGGATTAGAAATACTTTCAACATTACAAAAAAAAGTTATTGCACATGCACAGACAGTGGTTCACAGAGTTACAAATAAAAAAAGAATGGTTATGAAAAAGAGTAAAGAAGTTAAATTACAAATTGTCATCCACCCCGTAGAACTACGGTATTAATTAAAATATACAATTGAAGTGTTAAGTGCTTCATAGTCCATACATAAAACACTGACAAAAACAGCAAAGGTAAACATCACAGACATTATCTACAACAATAAAAAAGGAAAAGCAAAAATAGTATGCCTTTAAAAAAGACAAAAATATTCTTTCTGCCTGTTATCACTCTAATTTACATTTCATGGTCCCCTTCTAGAAATGAATATCTCTTTATCTGATCACACAATATTCCATAACCCTCTGTTTTACTGTTTTCTTTGACACAAACACCAGGGATTTATATGTTGGGTGTGTGATTCTTTTGCAAATAAAATCTCTCCCAAAAGAAGTCAATTACTTTGGTGACTGACATGAACCAGTTAAGCAGGAGCATCTTCCAGGACAGATTTGACTGTTTCATAACCACTGTGCAGATATTTAACCATTTAGTCCCTGCAGGCTTTAATGGGCTTTTCTAAAGTAGAGATCTTCGAGTTTATCTTAAAACTAAATCGGTGACATATCCATGTGCATGCACATTCACTTAATGACTGAATCATACGCCTCAAGAGTGGAAACATAATTTCCTCAAACCGCCACAAACTGTAAATAATGAGAAATAGTTGTCGCTCAGAAAATAACTGCATTTAGAAGTTTCTTTTAAAATGATTTCATTTTTAAAAACTCTGGTTTTAAAACATACTTAACACAAAACGTTCGGTGTTCGTCTAAATACTTTTTGCAATGAGGAAATAAGGTGACTAAAAAACTTTCATTAGACTTAACAACACAAACTTTCCAGATCATCTTTCTTAACTGTCCAACTACTGTGTGCAGAGTGACATTTTAAGAAGCTAGCACCATCTGCTGAGCGAAGAGAAAATGACTCCTTCCAACGATTGTGTCGCCCCGCTGCTGCCGTCCACAATTAAAACAACAGTAAATAATAAAAGCCAACACGACCAAGTGTTCTGTCCTGGTTTAGTTGATTCACTTTGATTGCATCAGTACAGAATATCCTAATCTCATACTGGAAACAAATTAGAGACGAATGTCTCTGCAGCTTCTTTTTCCAAATAGAAAGTTGCATGTGGAGCGTGTATCACGGCAGCCGTGCTAAGATTTGTGCAACCAACCAATAAAACCATCTCTGTGCTTGTGCCACGCAGTCAAAAGTGGGTCAATTTTATGATTTCATTTTCTAAAAACGGAAAGATCTTCATGATACCACTGAGAGCACGCGCCCTAAAACTGAGGGAATTTGTCAAAAGCAGCGTATGTGCAGGCCCATATAGCACTGACATCCTACATCACAAGCTCAGTGGCATGCATTATCATCCATAATTCATCAGGGAGCAGTACATTTTTAAGCATCGTAAAAAGATCCACCTGTTTTCTCATCCTGGTCCCGTAAAATGCTTGGTGTTTTTCCACAGTTTAACATCCAGAGGTGCAACTGCTTCCCAAAACCCACAGTTCCCAGTTTTAATGTAGTCTCAAAACATTTACTTTAACTGTTTTTGATGTCCTTTGTTCTGCACAAAAAATGTTTTTCTTAACAAACAGGAACCTTTATGACTGAGTGTTTTCAGTACGAACCGATTTAATTGATTTGTCGATGCCCAGCTGTCATACGAGGCCCCAAACAACTGTCAATCTGACTCATCACTAGATTGTGTCAATCAAATGTGATTTCCCAAAGGCCATTCCAGTCTGGAGACTTCACGTAAGAAACGTACTCAAGTTCATATGTGAAAGCAAGAGGAGTTCGTGTTCTTTATGTCCAGATCTCCGTTGGGACCATGGCTTCCTTTGTTCCAACGGAAGGCATGAGGTTATGCTCAGACAGGAAGTCCAGAGGAAACTGGACGAGGAAGCCTCGGATTTTGCGCAGTTCCTCCTGAGCGCGGGCCAAGTCAGTCTGGGCCAAGCCTGGCTTGGACTGGTATTGCTCCAACTCTGCCATGTTTCTCACCAGGGATGAAGGCAGGCAACGGAACACCTGCAGAAAAACACACATTCATTTTTTATTCATCTGCTTTTGCCCCCATGTATGTGCTGAGATGTGTCATATAAAATCTTACACTACAAGAACCTACAAAGGGTGCATGCTTTAGACAGACTAATCCACCTTCTCACTTCTGATCCAAAGAAAATCTTTCCAAAGCCAATAAGTAATCACGTTAAATAAAATGATTCAACAAAATAAAAGGGGTTATGATTAATGCTAAGCTTGATCTACTAGTACTGCTTCAGTCTTACATTAACTTCCAGTTTTGTTGTTTTAAGAGGAGAGCTTGCAATATGTGAGAGTATGGAAAAATAAATTTGAAAATGTAAATCCACATGTCAACTCTACCTTCTCATAAATGGTTGCATTGCGGCCAGCTGTGGTCATCCACACCTCCTTGTAGAAACTATCACTGATGGGATCAGACAGGTCAATGCTGGCATCTGAGTGGCCCCCAAGGATAGTCCTGGTATGTAGGGAAAAGGAACAAAATGACAGAGAGACACAATCTTTCCACTTGCGCCTTGTGCATTTTCAGGATGGGAGATTGGATCGAAATCCAGATTCAGTGCAGCCTGTTGGTTTTCCTTATCCAGGCTATTTATGAACTGACTCAAACAGATGTGTCTGTAAAGTCCCTGAGATGTTTATATGTGAATTTTTCAGCCGTGTTTATTTAAAAATTCTGTTCCTCTTAGCATATTTTTTCCTCCTCTCCTGTTTTTTTTTTTAGATTTATTCATTCATTCACATAATAAAATAAAATAAAATAAAATAATTGGATTTCCCTTTGGGGATTAATAAAGTATTTTTTCATTTCATTTTTCATTTTAATTTCTCTTAACCGAATATATCAAAAGACGTGAAATTTCAGCTTGCCTAAAGCAAAATCAGATGCCATAAAAAAAAAAAAAGTCATGTATAGAGGCATGAAAATATGGAATTCACTACCAAAGAATATTAAATTAACCAATAATCTTAAAAAAAAACTTTAAAATATTATTAGAAGACTATTTGTCAAAAGCACAGGTATCTCTATAAATCATAATTATAAGGGTTTGGTGATAAAACTATAATAAATACAAATGTATGTGTAATTGAGAAAACTAATTGATAATGTGGATAGAGGTGTACTAGAAGATTTGTATTATAAATAATCAGATATATAGGTTGATTTCAATTATGAGTAAGCATATTTTGTGCATGAATATGGTGTGTATTACTGTATTCTATCATATTGTTTACATGATAGAATACAATGTATTAGGGTTAAAGTACCTGATATAACATGCATGGACATGACATGCATGCATTTTAGTACGTAAAAATGGATGTGAATAGATTGATATGAGTATGTAAATAGCTTGTAGTCCATGATTGAACAGAAGTGCTGATGTGCTGTGTAACTTTTACAAGTTTTTGTTTTTGAATGTTATAATTGTGCCGGACTCCAGGAAGAATAGGTAAATAAATAAAAACAAATAATAAATAAACTAAACTAAACTAAACCGCTAAGTCCAATTCAGTGTCGCAGGGAAGCTGGAATCTATCCCAGTAATTGTTGGGTGACAGGCAGGTAGACATCTGGACAGGTCACCAGTTTAGAATCATAACTATCCAAATTGAAAGTAAACTGGATTAATAACACTTATTTTTTCACAACACGACAATCTATGTGAGATATTTAAACTCACAAACCTGAAACATTCGAGGCGTAGTTGAAGTGCGTAGGGCCCGGCTTCATACTCCTGTCCGTCCATCACCGAGGCGACTTTTTCAGAGTCTTCAACGATGACAGCCACCTCACTGTCGCGCTTACCCAGCATGCTTCTGTCATTGATGTTAGCTGAGCCTACAAGAAGAACAAAACACCTGACTGAACTTATTTCATGCATTCACTGGATTTGGTGTCAACAGTGTCTTTTAAGTTATGTACAGAATCACCATTTCACTCCAAGCTTTTTAAGTAATCTAATGATCTACACAATAAATTCGATTTCTTTATTTTAATTCCTCTTACTGATATTGAGAAATTCCATTGAGATCTAGTCTTGTGTCTAAGAACGGGTCTTCTTTAGGTTTTTACCAGCAGAGGGCACAGCAGAGCCACGTAACGTTCACCACACACTTAAACAGTATCATTGCACATCTTTTCACAGCACACTCGGCAAAGGGCTGAGAAACTTATTCAGAATTTCCGCTTTCCCACACTTTGATGGTGTCAAAGCAGAGTAGTTCCCTCAAATAATAGAAGCGAAAACGGCACAAAGAAAGAAAAAGTGACAGATGAGACGAGCAACATTCTAACCAATGATGACTGTGTTGTCGTCCGCGATGAGCATCTTGCTGTGGACGTAGATGAGCTCTGTGACCAGGCGTCCCTCCAGCTCGACGTGAGTCCGCAGCCCAGCGAAGGAGATGTACTTCATCCACTCGTTGTCCACTGGGAAATGAAGGAAAGAAACAAACATGAAGAAGAATACATGATAAAATAGTAGTAGAAGCACTTTTTTACACTCAAGCCTTAACAGGATTTCTCTTTTTCTTGATCTTACTCTCTTTTTTCAGCTGGGAGATGATGGAATATTCCCCTCTAATCATAGTTCTAAGGAAGCAAAAGTAAAAAGCCATCATGAAGTGTCTCAGACCTCAGACACACAAGTAGATCCAAAAGCAAAGTTAGACAGAAACAGAATCTATTTGATTTGATGACACCTCCTCATCTCCTCTTTCTCTTTCAGTATCAAACCCAGTTTTTATAAAAGAACCATGTGGTGAACCTGTAGTTGAAGTGCATGACAGCCTGGATGGCGTTCCCTCCTCCTGTAGTGATGTCTCCCTCAAAACCAGGAAGCAGAGGCGTGACCACATACACACGGTACGTCTTACCCTCCCTAGAAGCAAATGGTTTTGGATTTTGCGTGCAGCATTGAAAGAAACAGAAAAAGAGAGAAATTGTTTAAACAAAGAGGCAAAATACATAAAACAGAGTTATATAGTGCAGCATCACTTCTGTTTGTTCATAAATAAACAATCTAAATAAAAGGGAAGTACTTGTGTGCCCTGAGGATCCTTTCGATTATTGCATCTCCGATTTTATTGTGAACCGTCCTGTTGTCAGCACAACTGATGAAGAACTGATTCTAAGGAGGGATGGAGACCAAAATGACACAAATTCAAAGCATGGAAAGTGAAAATGAAAATAGTTATGACCCTATGACAGATTATAAAAATAAGATAGAAAAGCATTGCATTAGTTCTGCCTCACTGCTCCATCTTCACTAGAACTGACATTATAATCATCATCACAGAACATTCATTCATTCATTATCCTGACTGCTTAATTCGGGGGGGGGGGGGGGGGGGGGGGGGGGGGAAGCTGGAGCCTATCCCAGCAGTCTCTGGGAAAAAGGCAGGGTACACCTTGGAAAGCTCGCCAGTTCATCACAGGGCCCATCACAGAACAATGTCAGAAAATAATATAGTAGGTACAACACAATATGAAAACATGGCATCTAGTTTTAGGGAAGGATGTTGTGTTTACAGTCATCATGGCGGGTGCCCATGTTTCTGATAAACAGAGCAATTCTACACCCTGCGTCAATGGTCCAGTGCTGCACTGTGGTGAAATGTCATTTAGGAGGTGGTGATTGATGTCCTGTGTTGCTGTACTTTCAGTGTGTGTGATGGCTCTTTAATTCAGCTCTGACAGATATGGTGAGCGTGTGTGTGTGGTAGCAGTGGTGGTAGTCAGGGAGTACATTTTTATTTTGTAAAGCACTTTATGTATGATAAAGGTGTCTGTAACTAAAGTATGATTTGATCAAACCACAGCCGAAAACAGGAAAAAATATTAGGAATAAAACAACACGTTTCATTTATTTAATACTTAACCAAAAGCAGTGTGTGGAAAAATTAAGTACGCCTCATGATTCAGCAGTTCAGTAGCTTACAGCTGTACATAATCAATAAACACTGTCTGAATGGTTGTTTTTATTCTGAACAGCATAGCAGGTTTTCATATGCTTGAAAAGTTCTAGATGAATAAGTTAAGTTTCGACTGCTTGTAGAACCAGCTGAAACCGCAAAAACTGAATGAAGTAATAACTTCTCTTTAGGTTAGGACTGGGCTGCATGTGGTTTATTGTAACACCCTGATTATCTCTCTCTTATGCTGTTTTTAAAAGTCTTTGTCAGCTCTTGCAAGCATTTCTTTGCAGATGGGATAGCAGACTAAGAAATGAGGATGTCTGACAGCAAAGGGCCCCAGGCTGTAACTCCTGAACCAGCTGAGAGAACGACTCGCAGCCTCCTTCCTTCGGGTGCCTCTTTTTCACAGCCATGCTGTTGGAGATTGGGATTATGGTTTACTTTTATCCCAGCTTTTATCCGTCAACACAAGACTGAACATATACCGAGGTGCACATGGTTGACTTAATCTGTGAAAAGTGTCCAGGTTCTGTAGCCTTAATGTGCGCACCAGCATTCGCACACATACTATGTGGGATTCATCAAGTTATACTTGTGTGTAGTAAAATGTGCAAATGGAAAAATCTTACTAAGTATATTCACAGACTCTAGTGGTAGAACACAGGAAGTGCATTATTTCTGCAGGCGTCACGGCGATCTCAGCATCCACATTCTTTATCAATATAACACTGAAAATGTAAACTTTCAGAAAAAAACAAAATAAACAGATGATTTCTAAACTTAAAGATACCTGTGAGATACATGTGAGAACTGATCACCATGGATCTGATGTTAGATAGTATTTCAAGCTCCTCTGTGATGCTCATCAGACAATCAGCTGATCTGATCGCTGAGATCACGTCTGATCAGAAACCTCTTTCTGATCCTGTTAAAAGTTCTGCCTTCATTTTGGATTTGTGTTATAAAGTTAAACTTACTACTCTTCCAGGGAAAATCAACGTGGTTTGACATTACCTATCGACCACTGCACTGCTTTACAGTTTCCTTAGACCAAAACGCATTTATTTCTCTTGAACAATGCAAAACCGATGGAAGGAAAGTGCCACAATCATGCAGGTGTATGAAAGTAACACCATACCAAGTCTCTTTCCTCTCCACAAAACATATAAAACCTGCCGAGGTAAACCAGAGAGCTTCAGGAGAAGTTCTGTCGTCCAGCTGCAGATAAATGTTTGGTGGATTTAAAAATTCTCCATATGAAGGAAAATAAGAACGATTTCTCCTTGATCCCTAATTATTTTCTGCTTTCATTTCTTCAGCTGTTATTTATTCTTTCTGAGTTTGTTAACTGTTTTATGTAACACAGAGGATTGTTAAATAATACTTCTATCCTGCACTTAAGCTTTTGCAAATCAGCTTCAGGCGTATTTTAAAAAAGACATTTTTACTGAACTGGAACAAGTGAAGTAAACAGAGGTGTTTGGTTGACTGAAGAAGAAAAAAAACCAAAAAAAAAAAAAACCTTTTTCTCCATCACAGAGTAACACAGTTAATTTCCACGTGACTACAGGGGCGTGTTGTTTCTGTATATGCTAAAATAGGGCGTTTCTGAATGCAAATGACCATGAATGTGCGCAAGAATGGTTATTTAGAAGAGGTGGGATTTATCAACAGAAATAAGGATATTTTGTTACTTACACACATTCTAAATCTTTGTTTTATGCAAGAATTTATTAACTGTGCATATTTAATAAATGAAGCCTCAGAAAAGCCCCAAAAAGCCCCCAAAAGGTCTGCTTTCACACGCTTACTGCTGATCATCTAATCAGTAGCATTTTATTAGCAGCCCTCCCAATTCCAACGGAAGCAGCAAACTTGTCCTTTATATTTTACATGCTGTTTCCACAATAGGGGTTACTTTTGTTAGAAATATAACACAATCTAACAGTAAATTTGTTACTGCCGATTTAAAGTTTTATTGAACTGAGGTCAATAACTGCTGAGGACCAGATGAACTGATGTTAAAAACTTCAAACTGAAAGAGTATCTCTTTTGTCTTGTAGCCATTTAAACATGGCTGCATTGGCGGTTTATCATACCTCAATGTAGATGTAGTGCTTGCTCTTGGCAATGACCTGAATGTAGGCGTTATGGATGGACTCCTCGTGGTATTTTATGCCCGCTGACCAGTCTGCTGCTGATCGCAACACCTGGAACACAAACAAAGATGAGTTATTACAGAAGAACTTTGTTGCATACGGTTAAAATGAATTGCTTGTTGTTCCCAAGAATTTTAAGTAGCATAAAGCTGTACTTTAGTTGTAGTAACTAAATCAGTGGTTGTAGTTACATAACTTTCTGGCCCATACAGCTTTGCAACATTTATTCTCTTTTACCTGTTTCCAGCAATATATGAAGATGTAGAATATGTGGGATTGTTGGAGTTTATCCTTGTGGGCTTTGAGCTTATTGGTTTGAAAATCTTTACACTGGCTTCCAGTCAGTCACAGGATAAATTTTAAAACCCTACTTATTCTTAAAAAAATCCCAGAACAGTTCAGGCTCAGAACAAATCTCTGATATGTAGAGCCGTGATGAAATGCTTTTGTCCCAATTTGATTCCAATTTTTTGGGTGCCCACTTGATTTAAATTGCGATTCTCACAATTCTTCAATATTGCTGGTTTTTGTAGATTTATTTTTTAAAAAAACTTTTTTTTTTTTTTGCTCATCATTTTTCTTGATTTCAATGAGGAAAAAACAACACAGTAGCCAGACCATCATTCTGCTGCGATAATGCCAAAGAAGACAAGTTAAAAGATCAATAAAAATGACAAAAATTTTACTATGGATAATATTTATTTATTTTTTTAAAAAATCTTTTTTTTTTTTTTTTTTAAACAAATAAATCAATTTTGAAATTGTGAAGCAAAAAAAATCCAGTTTTTGATTTTTTGATTGATTTTCCCAACCCTACTGGGGAATCCAAAGCAAGCAGCTCTTATCTAAAGACTCAGGTCAGCTATTCCAGACCAGGGTCCAGACTAGACATGGAGAAGCAGCATTTAGCTGTTATGCTGTAAACAAGTGGAACAAACTGCCTGTGGAGATAAACTTTTACAAATTGTAGAAACTTTTAAATCCAGGTTAAAAACATTTCTTTTCTCATGCACTTCTGCATAAAATCTGCATGGCAACTTTTAACTGATCTAGCTCTTAACTATTTTTATTTAATTGATTGTTTTATTGCAATTTTGCCATGTTGTTGTCTTTTATGCTTCTTTACAACATCTGTAAGGCTTTTAATGTTTTATGTGAAGCACTTTGAATTGTCTGGTATATGAAAAGTGCTAGACAAATAAATTTGCCCTGCCTTTATAGTTAGTTTTGTGTCAGTTTTTTCTCTATTAATGTACAGTTTAACGACCTCTGAGATTTTTGGTGTGATACAAAAGGCAGATGACATGTATTCTTACCTGCACTTTGGCATCAACACATCCTGGAACTTGGTATTTGATCTCATTGGCCGTGGAATGAGACTTTGGCAGCAGGAATGGATAAGAGAGAGAGCGATACTTTGGCTTCATGATCTGTGTGACAGATATTTGGAGAATTTGGGAAAACTTGTTTAAGAGCAAAAACACCAGAACTGAAGGAAAATGTTGATTAGAAGTTTTTTTTTGTCCAACCAAGGCAGGAAATTTGTCTTCGGTCTCACCAGCAGCAATAAAACCGTTGGAGTCAGAACATACGATACACACTACAATTCCCATGTTAACACACATCAGCCACTGAAACATATTCAACCATCTACCTGCAGCCTGCACTGTAATGTGTCAGCCACCAAAATTAGTTGACCACAGTAACCACAACAGGGATGAAAGATTGTTTATAGATTTTTTTTCTTTTACCAAAGGTGCAGCACCGTCCTGATGGGAGAAACTCAAGCTCTCTGTGAAGGGTGTGTGTTTTATCTCTAGTTATTGATGGAGTTTTCCTTTGGACGGCAGAGCTGTGAAGTTCATCTAAGGTCTTTTGTAGAGAGCTAAATATCCTTCCTGCCATTTTTCACATGTCAGATGTCCCAAAACCAAGCAGAAATGTTGAAAAGTCTTGGTGCAATGGCAAGTATGAACATGATTCAGGTTTTTCTTTTTTTTTATTGCTCCAGTAAAACCTTTCCTCGGTTTTTTTTTTTTTTAGCCATATTTGTGCATATTATCTTGTTTATTTTACCATTAAATCACCACCTCCTTCATTTAAAGTTTACACCAGCTGACTGTAACTTGTGCTCTCCAGATCCATAACTTAGAGATAGTTTTATTATCTAATCATTAAAGTCAGTCTGACAGACTAAAACTGCAGTTTAATTCCTACAGCACAAAGAAAAAAAAAGTCCTGATACGACATGTAAACCTTCATGTTTCGGTTCTGCTTTACATCTTTATGTGTTTGTTAGTGTTAGCAGTGAGTAAACAGTGCCTTAGTAAAGTTCCACCGCTGGATGAAGTGCCTCGCCACATCCCGAGCGCCTCTCCCATGAACTACTGAGGCGATGTCATGCCAGGGCATTCTGGGAGTGGTGTATCTGTCAATAAAGTCTGTGTAGAGGAGAGCAAACCAAGAAAAGATCAATAAACGAGGAGGTACGAAGGAATGTGAAAGACAAAGAGAACAGCAAAAAGTTAGAGAGCATTCTAGTGAGAAATGATTAAAAGAAAGCTGGATTTTAGGTGGAAGCGCACTGGACATTTAGGGGGAGCATGAGACAAGAACAAGAGGCAATAAAAGCAGCACGTTTTCTTCTAATATGTCTTTTTTTTTTTAAAGAGGACTACATAAAACTAAGACATTGAAGCATGTTAGAGGTCAAATTAAGAGGATATTCATGTATGTATTTGTGTAGGATACCATCAAAAGGTTTCTCCAGCTGGATCCAGTCCTTGTAGACAAAGTTGCAGTAGTCTTTTCCGTGCCAGAAGCGAGTGTTTCCCTGTAACTCGCCAACGCCAGTCTTCAGGCTTTTGACAGAACAACTCCCTACACACATGCACATATGATGAATATAATTACACCAGAATAAACTTCACGTTGGGAATATCTACCACATATATGTAAATAGGAAGGAAAAAAAACTTGACCAAAACGACAAAAAAAATAGGTAAAATGTGTTTTTTGGGGGGAAAAAAAATGACAAACACTCAGTAATTCTGTTCTTTCTGGCTTCACACACCTGCACTATCAATGCTGCTGACACTGTCCACGTGCTGCAGAGTGTGTTTGTGCAGGTGTCTGTACAGACTGAAGCGAGCCATCCTGTTGCGACCGACTCCCTTCAGTTTCGGTAACTCCACAGGTTCACTGGGCGGCGTCCCTCGTCCATTGCTCTGAGAGACGCCATCAGCGGAGGACACGTCCTTCGCAGATGGCGTGCTGGTGGAGCCAGCCTGAGAACATGGAAAAAGGAGAAGCACGTACAAAATTCCTGTTATAGATTTCTAATACTTAGCATCATAAATATGTCTAAAGATTTGAACCAAAGTTTAATTGACAAAATGTAGTTACTATACAACATATGTGTATACATATAGTACATAGTGTTTGCACTTTTACTCCAGGACATCACTGCAGTGTTCCTTGTTCATTCCCCCTCTGCAGGTGTGTGTGAGTAAAACTATTTTCTCCATTTTTTCTCCTTTGCTTTTTTTTTTTTCCCCACCTTCTCAGATTTGTCAGGAAATGAGAACCACGTTTATTGCTCATAAATCCAAAGTATGGATGGAAAATTTTATGAAGTGTGGCAAGTCTGACCTGCTCCAGGGCCACGGAGCGTGTCACACTGCCCACATCTGTCAGGCGATGCTCTCTGTCATCCCAGCGACCGTATGCCAGGTCGATCCCTCCCACAAAGGCCACCGATTGGTCTATAACTACAATCTTCTCATGATGCGCCCACAGATATACAGAGGAGGAAACGTGATCTGGATGACGCATCACCTGGAACGCAAACAAACAGCATGAAAATCAACACATATCCCCTTGGACATAGTGTGGTTCTTATTTAGATATTTGTTCATTACATATATACATATACATATATACACATACATATACATATATACACATATATATATATATATATATATATATATATATATATATATATATATATATATACATATACATACATATACATATACATACATATACATATACATACATATACATACATATACATACATATATATATATATATATGTACATACATACATACATACATACATACATACATACATGTATACTTTTTTTTTCTTTTTAGTAATGTTTCCATAAATAAAGTGAAATTCAATGCCACAACTATAATACAACAGCATACCTTGATGTGAGGATGCAGGTGCATGAGTGTCCTTTTGCTGTAGCCTGAATTAATGCCCAGTGCCAGCTCCACTTCCTTATACAACATTACAAAGATCCGCACTCCCTGTTGCTGTAGGGAAAAAATACACGTTTGATTTTTTTTTTTTTTTTTTTTACATATTTCCTTGGTTGAAATACATTAAGAACATTGATTGAACTGCAAAAGCAGCAAGAAATACTGACATGTGAACCCTAAATACAAGGTTATGGTACTTCTGGATATGTATGACAGTTTATTATCTCAACATTTGTAGCAGCCTTTTAGTGGGTACAACAAATTAATAATTTTCTGTGACTTTCTACATTATTAATTATACTTATTTGCAAGTTGAACTCTTGTATTTGTTTGTATATTAATGCAAAGCCTTTCAAGTTCCAGTATATGCGTATAGTGGATAAAGTAAAATTCTGTGTGTGAACTAAAGGAGTTTTTGAAAATTGAGGGAAAATTTGTGAGAATCTAATTGTGGCTGCTATATTTTATGCACTTTTTTATGCATTTTGCTGAAAGAAAAGAAACATATTTTCATGAAAAGGTTGCCTTTTCAAAAAGAACAGTCTAAATAGCTCATTACCTAACTTAATGGCACCTTTTTAAAAAAAAAAAAAGTATTCACAGATGAAGTCTTACTGCTTTGCGTTTGAGGATACAGTCCAGCCTCCATCTGTTCCCCTCTACAACGGGTCTTTTTAGAAAGATTTCTGGGCTCAGCCTGTCAAATCCAAAAACAAAGCCAACAAGAAAACAAAAAACAGCACTGAGAAAAATGTTAAGAGGAACAAACTCATTCATTAATATAATTTACTGATTTCTGATAGATAAAGGGTGCTCACTTTCACCAGTCAGCATCACCAGCACATCTTTACAGTAAAACAGACATGACATAATGATATAGTCTCATGAGTCACTCACATTGGCATGCCAAGCTTACACATCTACAATACTATTGGTTCACATTACACCAGCTGACACCTCATTGGTAAAGACCATAAGCCCAGTGATTATAGCCTTGGAACACACAGGGCTTCAGCCATATTAAACAGTTCCATGTTTGGCTCTATGGGACCATAAACTATTATGTTTATAATGACATTAGGATGACACAAGGGCATTAGATCCGTAATGAAAAACAGTGTTATTTCCCTCAGCAAAGCCTGAGAAAAACTACTAAAGTCCTGGAAAGTAGTAACAGAGAAATTCTTTTGTTTTTGGGTTGGTTTTTTTTTTCTTTCCTTTTGACATGTTATAGTTCACTTGGGGTATAAAATTGTATGTGTTGACTATCTGGGGTAGTAGTTTTTGAGGTGGTGAACAGGTAAGACAGTGAATTAGGGAAAGACAGAGTGATACAAAGGGGTTGTAGCAGATGTTTAAATGGATCCGGAGACCGTCTGCATTACTATTCTTGGCTTGTGTCTGTAACTGGAGCCAGTTGCAAATCATGGCTCCATGACAGGCTCAGACTTGGGGGTAATACACACTATAATGTGCAGTAACATGTTTTACACTAACTGGAACCAGAAGTAAACTGTCCTCTCATTCATTGTCTGCAATGATAACAATGCATAAATCAGCCAGTACAACTATTCTGTGTATTTTTCAATGTTTGAAAACATACACAGTTAGAATAATTAGCTTTAACACAGTGTATGCCTGTCTTTTACTCAAGTCAAAATGTCTTTTTTTTTTAAATCCTCCTCTGATAAATAGTTTTTCAGTCTTTAAAGGTGTGTTTATGTGTTACTAGTCATCATAATCAGCTACCAAATGCATGGATGGGGATTTACAGTCTCAACAAGACCAGATCAGATAGTTTATATACACCACACACATACATACACTTGTGTATGTGTAACTGACACAGCTGCTGTTTTGCCTTTTCGTTTTACTCCTCTTTATATTTACATCAATAGAAAATGTTGTGGCTTCGCTAAATTTTGCAGAATTTAGTTTTAACAGACCCATACTGACAGAACTTTTACTCCTCACATATTGGGGTTGACAGGAGACACTTCTCAGCTCACATCCTGCATTTTAAAACACTGAAACTCACCACCAATCCGTGATGAAGATTTCCTCTTTAGCTTCTTCCAAAGCGTCAGCCACATCCTCCATGTATGTTTTTCCATTAACATACCTGCAAAGGATAATTATAAGCACAGTGGGAAACTTGTGAAAACAAACACAGCTTAACTCCTGTGGTTATGTTGATACATACACACATGCAGAAAAATAACAGAAGGGTGCAGTGTGTTGTATTTTCAATTACAACATGAGATGAACAATTATTCCTAATTTTATAGCCGTCTGTGTGATCACAGCTGGCCTCAAAACTGTCACTAAACACCCATCAAGTTATCTGCAGTGTAAAAAAAAAAAAAGAAAAAGAACAAAGAAGTGGTAGGAAAGATGACAAAAACACATTTCTGTTTATTTGCCTGACTCTGGTTGCTTTGCAAACCCCAAGAAGCTTAAGTCTACCTCAAAATGTGCTTACTTTTATTTAAATAATATTTTTCCTTTGTGCAGAGCATTGAGAAAATGTAATAATCTCCTGACTCTGTATCATAGAGGGAGAAAATAATGAAAAATGAATGGCAATGTAGCCAAAAGAGAGTTGTCAGCTCAGTACTGTCATACGTTTCCACAGTTACCAGTGAAGGACCAAGATAGAAAGTTGGCTTAAGTCCCATTTGCTAACAAAAAATAAATAAATAAATTATATATATATATATATATATATATATATATATATATATATATATATATATAAAAACACAAATTTGACTAATTTTTGTGCAACTATAAAAAAACCCAACATATTTTAACATATCTGTTAATCCTGTAAATCACAATAGTGGGTGAAAGTTTGCAAACCGAAGACAGATGCAACATCTACACGCTATTAGTTCTTGAGCATAACAGTGGGTCAATTCACACCACTAATACATTTGAAAAATTGAGTTAGCTTTACCTGCTTACAGGACGTGTGTGTTTTTGTTTTAAATGGTATAAATGTAAGACATATTAAAAGCTAAAAGTATTTAACATTTTCAAAAAGATCAATATTTTATAAATAAAGAAATCTGGCAGTTGGAGACTGGTAAAAACCCCTTTTTCATTTCTTCTTTAGGTCCCTGTCAGTCTTTCTAGTTCCATGTAAGCATAAGAAGCAGAAGTGAGAGCTCAGTTTTCTCCCCCAGGGGGTTACCATTTGGCAGGAACGTTTTCCTGTTCCTGCGCAAAAGATCCAAAGCGATGTTCTCGGAGGAATGCCTTCCCATGACTCCTCACAAAGCTCTCAATGCTCTGACCCCACCAGCGTGCGTTCCGGTAGCTGCTGCACTTAAACACGAGAGTCCTGCCAGCAGGATATACATAGATACAAACATACATGGAGTCAAACAAGTTCAGCTAGCGTGCATATTGTTCAACCATATCCTAGAAAACCTACCAAATAAATACCTCATCTAAGCATGTACACAAAAAGGTATATAAAATAGAAACCTTTCTGACAACAAAATTAGGGTTGTGTTACTAGTGTGGGGAAAATAAAAGGATGAATAATTAATCTATGCATCAACAGATAAAAATGGTTTTTAAATGTATCGAGCATTTCTCGTTATTTTTTAAGACAGACTGAGGTTTGGAGTGGGATGAAGAGTCTTACATTAACTTGTTTTTATGTAATATTAACCATGGAAGGCTTGACTCAAAATTTGTGTGATTACTGTGTGGGCAAATGTGGGTGACAACACACTAAAAAACACACAAACTGAAATATAACCTGGAAAGGCTGTCAATCCGGACTCCGTGTTTGGTTTCTGTTTCTTTGGAGTCCATCTTGATGCTGAATTCTTTATCTACCAGCAGGACGAAGGAGATCGCTCCCGAGTCTGGCTTCATGTACAGCAGGAATGAATCCTTCACCACAAGCCAGCTACCATGTGCACACGCACACACACACACAGAGACATGCGGTTATTACCAACATTATTATGACAAAAGAATTTCTGATTTCTGTGTCTATGTTGTCAACTGGTTGCTGTGGAGCACTTCTTTTTCTTCTTGTTTGAAGGAAAGGGTGTAGGAAGACGAACCATCATGAGGATGTAGGTGGATGGTGAGCGGTCTAAACAAGTGGGATTTTGTTTTCTTTTTTGTGTGCATGTCTTCAAACAAGTAGGAAAAACAACTATACAAACTGCTCACATAATAATTTGGCAAAGATAAAGAAAAACAGAAACAAAAAAATAAAAAAAAATGGGTGATTGATGTTACTTGTAAAAAAAAAAAAAAGACTTCCATGACATTCATTAATATTTTAATAAATCCATCAACTGATTAATACTGTCACTCTGTACTGGAATTAAAATGTAACTACACTGTAATGTTTTAAGACTCTGATTTTGTTACTAATAAACATGTGAGAAGTGGTAAAGAAGTGTCCATAAATCATAACGGTAATGAAGTTTATAACAAAAAAGAAATCAATCACTATGTCAACATGGCAACTAGAACTGTGGGAGATCTAGCACACTAGAAATGGCTCCCAGTGTGGTTTTTATTCACCAACAGAAAAGGTAGTGCCGTTTTGTGCCCTTCCTCAGACTAGTAGCACCAACTGATGCACTTGCTTAAATCCTTTCCGTCTGATTGCCTGATCCATCATATAAGGGGTTCAGACAAGACAACATAATAACAATCAAATAATCCTAATCCAGATAAACTATAGGAATTACAATTATCAATACAGTTATATGTACAGATACACAATTTCTTGAATATTGTATTGTACTGGACATGAACAAACCGTTTGGACCAGCGGTAGCAAGCCTGACCCTGACCACAGCAGTTCATTCCAGGGATACGATGCCCACCCGAGCGCTTATAGATCATTCCTTCCCTGGAAGAGATTAAAAACGCACACACACTTCTTTAAGATAAAGATTGCGTCATGGGGTGTTATAAGTAGAATTTTGCATATGCACACATATGAAGATAGAAAAACTTCAAGCATTAAAGGATCATTTTGATCCTGATCCCATCCATGTAGGATTGGGAGAAAGAGGAATTGGAAAACAGGAAAATGCTCACAGTCCCTTGGGTCCCAAGTCATGAATGAAAGACAGCTGACTGACGTCAATGAACTCCATCTGAGAATAGAAAGGAGGAGACAAGGAGCTGCACACAGTCATTCTTGCATAGACAAACCACAACTTGTGAAATATACAACGAGAGCAGGCAAGTGTTAGATCCAAACACTTAGACTGCTAATGTGACTTGTGAAATCTTGCTTTGTCATCTCATGTACTGACTTGAAATGATATAATATTATAATATTAGTGTTCATACATAATAACAGCCCAGCGCCATGGCAATGCTCTGTTTGTTTATAGGGTTTATGTTATTACACTAAGGACTATAGAGAAGATGTGAAAACACAGTATGGATCTAAATATCCTGTGCATAACTTGAGAGATTCAATTCTAAAGTAAACCTATTTTATATTAGAATATTATTTCCTGATAAGATAACTAAAGTAAAGAATATCAATAGTGTTTAAGTTTCATGCTAATCCATCCATAGATAAGAAGGCTTCATAAAAATCCCTTAATTACTGTAAATTGAATAAGCAGTGATAATCTTTAGTTCTTATATTTAGTTCGATAAAAGGAAGTTTGCTGTAGCTGAAAGTGTTACGACTGTCATTACTGTTAACATTTAACAGTAATGACAGTCAACCATAAAGGTGAGGCAATGACTAGAAAAATCCTGTTAATCATTTACTTTTATGACAGAACTTCACATAGTGGATGAGAAAAAAAATAATATTGACTGAAATCCGTGTGAAGCTGAGCCAACATGAAATCCAAGCGACAAAGCTTGTGGGGCTTTAAGTGTTTATATTGTTTTATATAATTACTCACAGTATGGTGATATTTGCGGTACATGGCCATCTTCAGCAGCTTGTTCAAATAGTCCTCTAACTGTCGCTGTAGAAACACATACACTATATTTGACCACTGTGGGTACATTAATGACAAAATTCATACACAGAAACACGCACTCAGGGACACATTTGGAGAAAATGTGCTAGCATGGAGTAGACTGCCATGGCAACAAAAGACTTTAACGCAATGAGGCTGAGCTATGATGACAGTTGTTTTTCATCCAGGAAAACAGGCAGCAAAGCTGCAATCACAGCGATGATGACGTACCCTTCTGCTGGAGACCTGCTCGTCTCGCACCAGCTCATCTCCCCCACCCCTAGGCAGGGAGGGCATCTCCCTCACTTCGCTCTTTCTCACAGTCTTCCTCCTCACTGTATGACTGGAAAAGAGGAAATATAAATGCTCAGAAAAAGAGCAGCCTTTATAATGCTTCACCAAAGAGTTTTTGTCCCAATAAAACAATCAGAAACTGTGAGCTTCATGGCGAGAAGATGAGAAGGAAAGCACAGCTCCACTGGCTTCTCACAAATGAAAACATCGTTTTCTATAAAAGTCCTCTCAACAGGTGCTTAGAATGGAAAATTAAAAGCTTAAACACTGAGATCCAGTCATTGTTTTTTGGTTTAAAAAAAAAAACAAAAAAAACCAAAAAAAAAAAAAAAACCTACTTAGTTGAGGTTGTTCTTTTCATGAGCAGATAAAGTCAGCATGATGGACTCTGAAAATGTCTTCAATACTACTAATACTCCAGTTTTACATTCAAGACTAAGCGAGAAAGGCAAAAAAGAAATGCAAATGACCATTTCAGAGTTAAAATAATCAGAGTGTTGTAAAAAGGAATAAATTAGCACCAGGGAATGTTAAGCAGCAGAAGGTTACTGCCATTTCCATTGTTTGCCTTGTTACAAAATGTGCTTTTAGCCATCTTGCCAGAAGTCAGTTGAACAAATCAATACCAGTTTTGTTTGTCTGCGTGCCAAAACATGAAGCTACAAAAGTTAGCTCCTACCTGAGCTTACATTCATGTTTTTTCTAATAGAAAATGCACCTGCTCTCGAAACACAAGCACTACAGAAAAGCCCATTTGTTGTTTTTACAGCTCACTGAGTAGGTTTCATGCTTGTGCATATTTGTTTACACATAATATACTGGTGTTTGTATATGAGCATGTCCATATATATGTGTGTGTGTGTGTGTGTGTGTGTATGTGTGTGTATATCTATTGTGCAGTTTTTGATGAGTGCAAACCTGCGTGATGGCAGTGGTATCCTCATGAAGGTCTTGTATGTCCTCAGCTCTCTGTGAAGCTCTATGAAATGCTTCTCTTTCCTCTTAACCACCCAAGTAAACTCTCCATGTTTCAGCTCAATACGAAACACTGCAGGCAAAGACTGAAAACACACACAGGCAGAAACACAGGAAAATGTTTTAAAGTCACAAATAAATCAGTGGGGTCAATAGTGTTGTTGTTATTACACAGTTGTGCGCAGTACCTTGTTGACACTCCTGTGGTGTGACACATTGAAACGATCTTGTGCCGTGGTGAACCGCTCCACCTCCAGGATCCGAACAGTAATGGGCACAGTGGGCAGATAGACCTTAGCATTGGCTTCCTTGAAGCCCACTGTAGCATACACGGCTGAAAATGGGATACGACAGTCCCCTGGGAAAGAAATCCAGGCGGGCGGTAAGTGTGATTTTCTTTTCCGTTTGCATGTGTAGGAGTTCCTCAGGCTGTTTAAGAACGAGTAGGCTGCATTTCTCAGAAGTCGGCTTTTGGTCAAGATTTTTGTGCTTTTATTTTTCACTGACTTTTCAGTGTGAGAGCAAACAGCTTCTCTTCATTTTTTTTATAGAGTTTGAGAGATCTTAATTATGGAAACGCAGCATCCACCCTCATATTCTTAAACTGTAGCTTGGAAGCTCAATGAATTCAGCTGAAATCTTTGCTTTTTATGAGCCCACTTTATCCTAACCTGGTTGGTTACCACTTCAGTCCAATCCAAATTTATTTCTAAAGCACTTTTAAAACAACATAGCTGACCAAACTGTTGTAAACAATCCTTGGCTCATCAACCAATACAGACATCCTACTAAAGAGTAGAACAGTATACTATAAAAACTATAAAATTACTAGTAACACACAATAAAACGATAAAGCAGGATAAAGTAAAACATAAAAAACAGCCAATTAAAAAAGGCACTTAAGAGAGGATTTAAAAACACACTACATACTTTTCACATTTAGATCCTGAGGACAGTCACAGGCCTACAGCACATGAGCATTTTCATCTGCTGATCAATGAGGAATTGATTTGATACTTTACAATCTCTGAAATCGATCATGTTTCTCAGCTACTTGTTTAATTGATATCCGCTGTCTTGAGTTGTTGCCTGGATACTCGGGGAAGTCAGTGTAAGATTATACTACATATTTTACCAGAAAAAAAAAACAATACATAAACACACACATACCCAAGTAATTTCCATCGTAGTCCATCTCCTCTCCATCTCCTATGTCCAATTCTCTGGCATCCAGGCTCTCCACAAGGTCGGCCATCTTGATACCATCGTGTACGTCTGAGGCCGACATGGTATCGGAAACTTCAGAGTTCACCAGGTTGAGGTTACTTGAAGTTGGCTGAGCCTTACCCAGCATGCTTAGCAGTCAGACCCCAGAGCAGGGTGAGCCTAGAGGGAGGAGGAGATCATGACATTGTAGGAGTCAGTGTTGTAATAAATATAAGCTTCTCTGTGACTCCTTCTTGAGTCCACACTCCCAAAGTGTCTTCTGACCATTAACCTTCCGGTGACCAAATTCTGACCCAGCTGTTCAATAATGAGTCAGACAAGCAGCACAAGTATACAGGCGTTTAAACAAATGATTCCAAAAGTAGACACTTATACTGTGGACACAGCTGTAATAGCAGTACCGCATTTATAGTTATCCTCTAACCACGTTGCATTTGTCTCTTGCTTACGTCAAAATAATAAATAAATAAATTCAGACCCTATTTGACTCAGGATATCATCAAACTCACGATAAAGACCATGGTTATCACTCACTCAGATACAGCTACTGTCTCCCTGCATGCACACTGAAATCTCGACAGATGGCCAAAACGAGGCAGCACGTCTGGTGTTTGATCGGCCAAAGAAACAGACACATGTTTTTTTCGTTACTCTTGAACTCCACATGCTTCTGGTCTTTAATGCAGAGCGACTACAGGGTCTCCAGGCCCATAAGCAGGCTTATGCTCCACAGCCACTGTGATCCTCTCAGGAAATTTGGTGCAAGGGATTCCTAATCCGGCCCATTTTCATTTGTGGTTCCCTCTTTATAAAGGCAACTCTTTCATTTCCTGACTTCGTACCTTTAACACCTCAACATATCTAACCTGCACTTTCATGGAACCTCTCCATGCAGGATGCTCGCTTGGCGTGCTATTGTGCACAAAGCTGTATTCGGGCCACTTTTAACCAGTGTTCTCAAAGAAAAATGCTCGAGGTGGGCTCAGAAATACATTAAGACTGATTTCTAGTTTTATTTATGATGAATGCTGTGCAACACTGGTTGGAGTTCAGGATGGTTGATGGACAACAATCATGCTCAACAATGCTATAATCATGAAATTGGCGGTCAAGTGATGTCTTAAACTGGAATACTTGAGCATGAGATGGTCGGTTCCAATAGGGCACAGTTTCTAAATCCAGGTCCTCAGGACCCCTACCCTGCATGTTTTATAGGTAACGCTACTTGAACACACCTGAATTAAACAGATGGCTTGTTAACAGGCTGAAAAAAGCTTGATGAGGAACTTCATTAATCTGACTCAGGTGTTTTGGAGGAGGTACATGTGGAAAACATGCAGGGCAGGGGTCCTGAAGTCCTGGATTGAGAAACACTGCTGTCTGGGCATCAGAGGGTGTCAAAATCTCCAAAAAACTGACCAAGAGAAATCACTACTACAGTAAAATCATTTTCATGCAAGGCAATGCACCATCCCATGCTGCAGCAAAACCTCTGGGTATAAAAGGGAGAAAAGCTCATAGTGGGACCACTATCTTCCCACCGACCTTAACTCTGCTGGGAACACTCAAAAGAAAGATCTATGAGGATGAGCAGAAGTTTATCTCCAAACAACAACTCCAGGAGGCAACTCTGGTGTCCTCAAAAATGGACAAAATTGTCTTTAAAACATATTTAGTGATTTTAAGCTGTTACACAATTTTTTTTAAATTCAACTTGAGTGACTCTCAAAGAAAAGTTGTTTTCATCACTTGTAGTTTTCATTGAAAAAAATCCAGGTTATTGCATAACATTCATGATTAAAAATATTTATTATCTGTGTGTTGTAGTGTGTTACTTCTTTTGTGCGGCCAGTTACTTTTGCATTTTCAGAATTAATCTGAAGAAAAGAATAATTTGGTTTCAGGATGAATTCTGGAGAAATAAAAACCTGTTAAACCAGTTTTACAGATTTCCCGTTTGAATAACATCAACTTCCCTACAGAGTATATTCATATCCAGGCGTGAAACAGGATATGGGATAGGCTCTGATTTTAAAAAAAAAAAAAAAAAAAAAAAAAAAAAAAAAAAAACCTAGCATATTTACTATACGTGGCAAAACCTGCATTTTTAACTCCAGAGAAAAGCTGACAAAGAGAAACATCTATTCATGTGCAGAACCCTGAGCTACATGCTTAGTCATCCAAGTCTACCCTTTCTCATGGGATGCATTTACAAACCTCCTTCAGAGTGTAGATAAAGAAGGAATAGGTTAAGTTTCTGGACGGAGAGAGCAGGGAGAAAAGAAAAGAAAGTGGGAAGCAGATTCAGCTGGAAAACCTTGAAAAGAGAAGACTGTGCAGGAATGACTGTCTTTCTCCATTTTACATTTTTACCTATTATTCTGCCTTACTGCACTCTAAAATAACCCTCTGGCTCCCCCCCCCCCCCCAATCTGCCATATTTCTAATGTCTTACAGTTACCAAAAGATTTTAATATCTCACAGGGTTAGTTTGTTAAAAAAAAGTTGACTTGAAGGCAATTATCACTACTTTAATTAAACAAAGCAAAGCTTAATGATCTACTAAACATACATACAAAATGCATGTTTGCAGTCATTTGTGTTAAAGGTTAAGAGTGCAGTCTATGTATTGGAGCATGGAAAGATCTTATAGCACTTTGAGGGCAAAACATTCATTACAAAGCCATGGACAGAAGTCAAAAGGGGTTTTCTGGAAATAAAAAGTTTGGTTAAACTATAACAATGACTCAGCTAAGAGAGAAAACAGCCATAAGTATTGTAATAATACCCAGGAAATTATATGAAATCATTCTTTTTGGAACAACAGCTCACAAAAACAAGAAAAAGGGAGCTTTATTGACTTAGTACAGAAAATATTGGGAAATCTGCTAAGGATGTTGAACTTGGAATACTCAAACACACACACACACACACACACACACGCACAAAGAAAAATCAAATAAGGCATTTCTCTTGAGTCATTTTGAACTAATTGGAAAATGTCCACAGTTTTAACGGCACGTAAAATGCATTTCGGGTGATCTAGGGAGAGCTTTTTTTTTTTCCTTTTCCTGCAAAGTGTCAAATTCTTTTGTTTAAAAAGTCCTTGGCAAATATGCAACACATGATACACCAGCAGATAACATGACAGTAAACTTTCCCCATTCATCTGAGCAAGACCTGGCTTGTTCTCACAGACAGAGGAGTCACCAGCAGTCCCTCCCTGCAGTGACTACATGCCTGACTGAGTTGTTGAAACTGTTCTTTCTATAAGCATTTGCTTTCTTTAATCCAAAATGGGAATGCTGATAATTTTATAACCACTCAGATAAAAGCTTTTGAATTGATGATTTTTGCTGTTTCCATACGTCATCAGTACTTTTGATAACTAAATGTATAACTTAAGTTATGTTGTCATGGGAATTCAGCCATATTTTCCTTGGTAAACAAAGTTTTTCTGTTGTTTCTGCTCAGATTTTTTTGTTGTGATGAGTAAAACAGCAATGGACGATGCAGTTCTACAGCTCAAGAAAACTAACATGTAAAAGAAAAGATGTAATTATCCACAGCCGTATTGAAATGGTTATCAGTTTCAAAAATGTTCATAGAACAAAGTTTTGTGCAAGCGATTGCTATCTTAGATTCCAGAGGGATTCATGACAGGACGGTTATCTCCCCCTCACTTAAAATATCCATGACCCCAAAGACTTGACCCACATAGAGGTGAACTGGAAAAGGACCTGTAACGCTAAATGTGGTTTCAATGTGTGGAGACTCAGATGACATATAAGTATGTATACAAGCAGTCATGTAAAATATCCATCACTGCTGAGCTTTTACATGTCAAATATATTAACTTTTAAAACCCTGTCATAAAATCAGATCATCAAAACAAAAACCAGCTTATTATATGATATTCATTGAAGAAAAACTAAACTGCAGTTCAGCAGTGAGTGAAAAGTGCAGTTTATTCCCTGATTCATGAGCTGAGTGAACCATCTTTAGCAGAAATAACTTCAACTAATCTTTTCCTGTATGATGCCATCAGTCTCTCATGCTGTGGAAGGATTTAAGCCCACTCTTATTTACTTTGCTTCAGGTATTTGAGGCTTGCAAACAGCAGTTTATGCTCAGCCAACCTTGGAATACTGCCACATCACAATTCATTTCTTCCCAGACATTTACTTGTAGATTTGCTGCTGTGTTTAGGATAATTGTGTTTTTGTATGACCCAATTTTATCCAGCTGTTGCTTCAATAACTGAAAGGTGTTGAGGTCCTGTGGCTGCATAACAATTCAAATCATCACCATCCACCATCGTGCTTCACACTTGGTGGTCGCTGTTTGTGCTGATATGCTTTGTTTGGTTTTCATTGGTTGTGGTGCTTTACATTATAGACAAAACATCTCCACTTTTATCTCATTTGTTGAAAGGTCATAGTTCCAGAGGTCTTCTATATTGGATAAAACAAATTCAAATAGCAGCTGTGTTGCCATTTGCCACAAGAGTGTTTAAATATATACATTCATATTTATTTAACGTTGAAAACTTTTTGAACTTGCGTAGAAAAGCATATATAAAATGGTTAGGGTGTGTTATGTCAGTAAGAGAAGCATTGAAAATTGCACTGCTTTGATGACAAATATTGTGTTTTTGGGGATTAGATAAATATGCATATTCCTGTCACCTTACTTTACCACCATTGAAGAGGATTTTTCTTGCAGTATTTCCAAACAAACCATGGGGGCATTCACATGATGAGATCCTGTTCTGCCGTTTTTATTATTATTCCACCAGACTTTGCCGCACTACTCCTACGTCGTTCAGGTCACTTCAATCGTTCACATCTCAAACCCTGCAGCTCCTTCAGGAGATGTGTGCTACGACTTTTGTCGTTTCAAATCTTTGTAGTTTTTTTTTTTTTTTTTTTAGATATTTAGCATTTTGTAAAAAAATTCATTCAGCCTTGTGATTGGATGAAAATCCTTCCAACCAAATGCGGATTGAACCTTGCAAAAATTCAGCACAGCGATTGGTCAATTTTTGCATAATGAGCTGAAAACTGCTTCAACAGGGTTTCAGAGCTCTGCACCAGTTTGAAGTGTCTGGTTCATCAATTTCCCGTCCCTACTGTCTTTCCTGCAAAATGTTTGAAACGCTACTCCTCCCACACCTTTAGTGTCACTTTAACCATTCAAGCGTCAAACTCTTCAGCCAATTCAGGAGATATGTGCTGTGACTTTTGGTCCTTGTAACATTTAAACTTTTCCAAGTTATTCAAGTTTTTGTAAATTTTTCAAATCTGTTCCTGTGATTGGACAAAACAGAAAATACAGCTCAGCAATTGTTTCATTTTTTGCACCAGTACACAGGTACACATTGGTACACATGAGGCAGATTCAAATCCAGTTTTGAACACTGTCCATCATGATGGTATGCCAGATGTTGTACATAGAGTGCTGCATACTGTTCCATCAAAGTGCTTAGATTGTGCTGTAAGGTTTGCAGTTAATATGTGGATTGTCTGCACAAACAAGTCAATGTAAGTGTAAAGTCTGTCTTGAAAAGTTGTACAAGTAACACAAGGTGGTAATTCAAGTTTTGTTTTTTTGTTGTTTTTTTTTTAAAAGCTGTGGGGAAATAACAGGTAAATATTACGTTTCTGTAGTTAAAATGTTTCAAATGGAACAAAGTGGTCCTTCCTGCAAATTGTTTGAAAAGCTACTCTTCCTATACCTTTTGTCTCAGTTTAACCATTCAAGTATCAAACTTTTCAGCCCATTCAGGAGATATGTGCTATGAGTTTTGGTCTTTGGAACATTTATACTTTTCAAATTTTTAAAATCCGTTCCTGTGATTGGACAAAACAGAAAATGCAGCTCAGCGATTGGTCCATTTTCTGCACTGGTACACAGGTAGGTATTGGTATACAAATCAATGGTTCAAGTCCAGTCTTGAACATTGTACACTATAATGGTATGTCAGTTATGCACACAAAATGCTGTGGACTGATCTGATCAAAGAGCTTTGACTTTGACTTTGGTTTTGGCTGCAAACTGTGCAATTAAAGTGTGGGCTGTTTGCACAAATAAGATATATCCTGTGCAATGTCTGTCCTAAAAGTTGTGCAATTAATACGAAGAGTTAGGTCAAGGTAAAAAAAAACAAAAAAAAACTGCAGAAATGACAGTAAAATATCACAGTTTTGTTGTTAAAATTCTTCAAATGAAAACATTGCTCATGTTGAACAATAAAGTCTTTAACTAATTACACAAGCAGTTATAAATGGTTTTCAGCAATGATTTTCTGCAATGATTAATTTAATTTAACTACTGACTTCAGCATTTTAGTTGTATTCACAAACTATTTAAAATAATATTTGGCTTCTTGACAGGAATTCAATCTTTCACATCTTTTTGCAATTCTGCTGATTACACACTGGTGGCAAAGGCAATCCCATACCAATGGCAAAAATATTAGTGCTCCTACCAGAGTGTGAAGAAGAACTGGAGTGGCATAGTTGTAAAATGAACTGCCTTTCATTCAGAAGGTTGTGAGTTAAAATCCATGTGCTGGATTTTCAGAAATCATATCAGATGGTTGTACTTCTTTTTCTTATGATGATGTGCTACTTCACCCATTTTATCTTAAGCTCTTTGGCCGATTCCACACTGCAGTAAGCTTTAAAAATAACATTCCAATTCCAATGGTAAAAGATTTTGATACTTCTGTTAAACTCAGCGGAGAGCTGTGCTGGTGTAGTGGTTAAAGAACTTGGTTCATGTTCAGATGGGTTCAAATCCCAATGCGTTGCCTTGGGAACAAGTCAAGTTGGATAGTTGTGCTGCTTCTCCAAATGGTTATGCAATTGCGTATCAATTATTCAGCATAAAAGGGCATTCACATTTGCTCCTCTGCAAGAAAAGCGATTTGTAGTTATTATTACTATATTATATTATTATTATTATTTTATTTTATTTTCCTGTCCCCCACACACAACTGAAGTTAAACATAAATTGAAAAAGATCCTAACATTATAATTATTGCAGATGACGGCATAGACATCTTGCTCTTAAGTGAGACCCCCTTTTTAAATATATGATTTCATTTTTATCTTTATTTGTTTTATTTACTTTCTGTTATTGATGTAAAGTTTAATTTCATTATTGTATGTTTATATATAATCTCCTTGGTGATTTAATAGTTTTGCTTATTTTCTCTTAGGAGGCGTGGGGGCAAATATTTCCTAATTCTGAATAATCCCTCTCAGATTCCATCAGATCAACTCCAATTAGACATGAAATGTTCTTTTAACTCCTCCCACACTGATGGGCAGCAACAATAGCTTCTCTAGGATACGTTCTGGTTTAATTTCATCCTAGTGCTAACAGGGACCTGAATGCTCCCCAAGGGGGAAACTTCCACAACTGCTACTTTTATGTTGCCTTAGATCAGTGTTTCTCAATTCCAGTCCACAGGCCCCCCTGCCCTGCCTGTTTTAGACATGATCCTCCTCCAAAGCACCTGAGTTAGATTTTTGAACTTCTACATTCAATAGCTGAGAAACACTGCCTTAGATGTACTCACAAGCAAACATACAATAAAAAATTAATGGCAGCTGGTTATCAGTTTCCACAACATGCAACCTGAGAGAAGAGCTGTCTCTTTATTCCTTTCTAATGGAACAATGCATATTTCCTGCTTCCTGTCCTGTTGTCATGGAGATAATTTTCAACAGCTAGTGGCTATACATAAATATCAAGAGAAAGCGCTAGGAACATCCGCCTCTCCCCTCATGTACTAACATCCTTAAAATGTCAATTAGTGGGAGAACGATGGTGGCGCTTCAGTGCAGTGTGGTAGAAAAAGAAATGAGGAATCAGAAAAAGTAGCGTGGGAACTCGTCAAGCTTTTCGACACGTGACTCACAAGTAATTAAATCTTTTGCCATGCACCACTGAGTGATTAAAGTAATGTTCACGGATTCTAACAGGAGTAAATCTATTACTAAAATACCAATATTCAGTGGCCATACTGTACTGGAAAAACTCATTCTGGCTTGTGTTTCTTTTTCCCAATTATGACGCTTCTTTTGCTAAATCCTGTTATCTATAAATATTTTGCTTTAGATTACATTAAACCAAAACTGTATTCATCACAGAGTTGATTTATTCATCTTACACAATACTTGACATTTGTCTGGAGGAAAAATGAACTGCAGTAAATGTATATTTTCTTCAGTGTATTCATATCCTGAGTGACAATGTTGAATTTACGATTGAAAATCTGTTTGCTTCACTTCCCCATGTGGTTTTATAGTATGAGTAGATGACATGTTAAACTTATGTGTGATTTCGCTCTGCTGCTACTGCTGCAAAGGCCCATTAGGGACAGATGGGAAAGAGACAAGGTCACTGTGACCATGTGTACGTCCAACCACCACAGAGGAGAACATGAATCTGCATTTCATATCAGCTCTGTGGCTGTAGCTGTCCAAATTTAAGTTAAGCCAGGAATTTGTTCGATTTGCAGCCAAAACGTTGACTCTTTGCTGAAATTTTGGGGTCTGTGTGGGACGTCTCAAAGTGCGATTCAAATGTAAAATATAGTCAAATTGAGTTTTCTGAAGTTTCTTTACTTTGTTACTAATTGTAACAACTTCAGTATTAATTAAATGTTTCCTTCATACTTATATACTAAGAACTTTGAGGTTTTGGTTGATTGGGGGCGAAATTACAGATTTTCAGAATGCACTGACTCAAAAAAAGAAAAGGAAAAAAAGAAACTTGAGCATTCTGGGCTGGTGTGTAAACACTGTTATCTTTCCCTCTGCAAGTTAGTTTGTTCTGCGAGGTAGGGATTCAACATGCTGTGGAAAAATTTGGGGACTAGGCAGGGCTCGCAGCAAGAGAACAAAATCTAAACAGTAAATGCCTCCAAGAGAGCTGGAAGGAGAGGTTTCAGATAAACATGCTAAAACATATTTGAATGCTTTAGGTCAGTGTCTTTACTTAAATTAATCATCCATCCATTTTCTCCACCGCCAAGTCTATTATATTATATTATATTATATTATATTATATTATATTATATTATATTATATTATATTATATCATATTATATATTGATGTGAATAAATTAAAGTGAAAGAAATTGCTCAAAATCCATTTTTAAAGTGTCAACTTACTGAAAAGAACAGTGCTGGGGAAGTTAATATCAGTGTCAACACCTGCAAAATTACTGTCACTGATTGTGAAACTTGTGAAATGTTTTTACCTATTTCTGGATGTGTAATAATAAAAACTAAGGCATACAACACAAATGATTTAAACCATTTTCAAAATGACCGCACACGTGAACACCATCTTTGTGTATGCAACAAGTGTGTTGCACGTGCGCACGCATACAGCACTACAAAGATAACATAAATGTCGCTTGGCATTTATAGACTGTGTGGTGCCAACCGCCTCATGGTGCAGATGGTACAAAGAGAGAGAAGATAGATAGAGGAAGGGAGGGAGGGAGGCAATAAGAGAGGTCTGTGACACCTCTTTTTCTCTGCCCACACTAAAGCTGCCTATTATCTAATCCTTCACACCATGGATAGGGGGATTGGGACGGTCACAGAGGCAGAGAAAGCAAGACATACAGTAGATGCCAGAAAAAGAGAGAAAGCAACCGTCATCATTGCCAAAATGGCTTTTGCTGCTTCTGACACAGGCCATCATTGTACTGACAGAGTGAGGGAACTGCTCCCTCTCTCCATTTCTGCCAAACCTGACTCGGTCCTACCAGGGCAGCCAAGTTTGAGCTTGGAAAATCTGAAGCTACAACTTGTGGCCAGACCACTAAAGTGACTCATGATTAGAGCAGGTGAGGATATTTTGCGTTCTTGACTAAAGGGTTTGTTCACCTATATTATTACACAAAACACATCTGTACACTGAGAGTGAGCTCAGATACTAAGAAAAGACAGTGTAGGTCCATATATCCTCTACTGCTTGATATGATACATTAAATGATGGTGGTACAATAAACCTGGACAAACTTAGACTTTGGAGGAAATAAAAAGCAGCAACCTGCACTCTCTAAAGTTTGTAAGACTGTTCTTCCTTGTGTCCTGTCCACAGCAGATGCTTTTTTGAGACAACTTAAGTCAACTTAATGTTTGCCAGTTTTTGTTCAGGCTTCACTTTTGCAAGAATATCTGAGCATGCAAAACACATCTGGATTACATTTACAGTTCTGAATCTGCCTTCCAGGATGAAAAGGTTTCATATTGTTACCATAACAACACTGCATTAATGAAAGTCTCATTGCTCCATTGCATGGATACAAAAGAACATTTGATGGCATAGACAAGCTTTTTCTAACTATTGTCCAGCTTTCTGACTGACTGCATCAACCAGGTACCCTTTCACGCAGTTTAAAGGCTCGGGCAGGGGTAACAGTCATGAAGTCTGTATGACTATGCTGCACCACAGTAAAAATGCTGAGATCATTCCTCTCCCACAGCATGTGCAAAAGATTACTGAATGCCAGAGGTCTGAATTATATGTAGACACGGCAAAGTCAGCAGTGTGGATGAACAGTCAAGGAAAATATCTGCAGTCCCCCCCATGACATTCCAGCAGCTGCAATAAACTTTCACAACAGGGCATGAGAAAAGCAACACCAGGACAAACACACGCCGAGACTGTCTTATGCAACAGGTGACACATTACCTGGAGCAGTAGTTCATCAGTTAAAAGCAAAAATCTTCCATTAAAAGACTCAAAAACCCATCAGCACACTCACCTGACAACACATACTTAACAAAACTTAAATAAACACTTCCCTTTTTACCATACAGAAAGATGATAGACAAGTGTTGTTAATAACATACTTGAAATGTACAAGACAAGAATAAAATAGATCCAATCCCAGACTCTGACAGACCTTTCAACATTTGCTTGGCACATAATCCTACAGACAAAGTTAAGCCAAGAAGTGTTGCAGAGACTCAGATTGTTTCTTCTAAAGTCCATGGACACAAATAGAACAGAGCAGACACAGAGACAAACAGAGAGGGAGACATTACCAACCTGCTCTTTGGGTGGACGTGAAGCCCACATGTTGGCCAGTCTGATCAATCGTCTTGGTTTCACTGAACGGATGGCAAAACTGAGACACACATAAGCTTTCTGAGCAGACAAAGCAGTGGATGGCAGGAGCAGTTTATTCTCTCCCTTTTCTGCTACTCAGTCAGTGTGGCTGAGAAAAACTAACAGTGAACTCTCTCCAACTCCTCAGGAAGGGAGGGCTCTCTGAAACTCTAGACCAATCACAGGAAGATATTCTCATCACGGGCTTTCATCATTGGGTTACAGAAAGTGTTGGGCTTGTGGTGAGGTAGGAGGAGTCCACTGGGAAAGATACTGAGGCGGGTCCAGCCCGTTTTCTCACCATTTCACACTCTGACATCATCAGTGTGTGTGTGTGTGTGTGTGTGTGTGTGTGTGTGTGTGTGTGTGTGTGTGTGTGTGTGTGTGTGTGTGTGTGTTGGTATGCGAGTCTACTCTCATGTGTTTTAGTGTATGCCTGCATATTTACACGTATAAGCACTGAATCTTCACTGGTTTGATAGAACAGGCAACAAAACAGTAAAAAAAAAATGAAACAACAACTTTTGATTGTTTTTGTAACACTTAAATGCCAACCTAAAAAGTTCATGAATAGGAATAATCATCAATAAAAAAAACTGTTTTTCCACTAAAGAATTTCCGATTCAAAGCAACCCTCCACTACAAAACCATTCATTAGTCTGGCAGACTCAAAAAATCCACATACAAAGCAGCACGTTCAACTCATAAAAACCTAAAATTAATCTTTTCCTCCATCTAGAGGAAAAAGTAAAGTACTGCGCCATGTATGAGGTGAGGCTGTGTGGATCAACATGAATTCTACCTGTATTCTCATAGCAAGGACTTTAACCTGCAATCTACCACACCCTGGAAGCCCATCTCATATAAAATTATACCCTAAGATTCACCCTAACAATAATGCTCCAACATATTCACGAGGCAGGGAAGCCGTAAAGAAATATTAGGCTCAGAGAATGAGATTACAGATGAATTTTATGTACAGAAAGCATTGCGATTAAAAAGATCAGACACAGAAATGAAGTGCTGGTAACTACAAGAGACTTTATTTTTCATATGAATAACTCATAAGAGCATTAAAAGAAACAGAAAATAGCTTCCCAAGCTAAAGTGAAGCCATGGAATCACAGCAAAGACAATCACCACAGTCATAATCAGATCCTATTGTCTGAAAAACAGCTCGATTTGCACACATTGTTTGTATAAATAATAATACAAGCCCCTTGATAGGTTTTTAACGTGACTACCACTGATGTTATAAGCAGTTTTACAAAGTTTGGTTTAGTTGTGCAGTATCAATGCGCAATATTTATCCAAATGCAATATTTATGTTGAAACAGCAACAGCACACACAAACAAAATATTACACACATATGACCAGAGGAAGACACTGTACATACCAAATGTGATGAAAAGACAAGTGCCCTGCTAGTGTCAGATCTCCCTCTGGATGATTTTTCTTTCCGTCTAGCTTTCTTACCAACCCTGAACACACACACATTGTGAGTCACTGGTCATAAACATAATGATTTCTCCTGGTAAACACAGCACAAAGGGCAGCGAGATAATATATAAAACAGGTGATTCGCATCAGTGCAGTAAAAATCAGAAATGTGCTGCAAGTGTATTTCCACCAGACACACTTGTATTGACGTTGACATTTTGGAGTAGCCAAAGGAATGCACTTTTAAATGTCACTATTAAGGCTTTCACTTGGGACATCACAACCCATGGTCCAAAAGCTATTTAGAAATTTAAAGTCAGCCTTTTCTTTTTTGCTTTAATCTGCCTCAAAGAGACCCATCGGTCATTTCAGGAGGAGGGAGCAGTGCTTTGCCAGAACTGTTTGCAGAGAGGATGGTGTGCTGCACACTGGGACAGTGGTTTGGTGGTAGAAGACAGTGTCTGAGGATCCACTTGACTTGACTGACACATCAGAAGCAGAAGCCGTGGACTTCACAGAGGCCTTGATGAGCTGGGGGACTCAACTTGCTGAAGTACAAAGACAACATTTCAGGTGAGGTTTACAATGGTATCCGTATCCTAGCTACAGAAGATTGGATCTGCTTTTGCTAGGTGCCTGAACTCGCCCAGCCAGTATATTCTCTTCATAGTGTTTTGAAACAGAATTTTGCAGGCAGAGGCAAATGACAGGGACCCCTCCATTTCTACAGAGCATGAAGAAGCTGGGGCGAACTGACGTCATGATTGATGAGCAGAAGGTTGTATTGATTTCAACAGGTTCTATTCTACAGTCATTTAGCAGACACTTTTATCCAGACCCTTTGGAATATAGTCAGGGGAAGCCTGGAATTGATCTCCCAACTTTCCCATTGAAAGAAGCTCTTCGTCCTGAGTTACAGCCCCCCTTAAGGCCCCTTAGGTTGAGAGTAAGTTGCTGCCTAAATTGTAGGAGTTTCATTCATAAGTGGTAGAATGGAACACAAGGCTGCCATGAATGTTGGAGTAACATTTGTTGTGATGTTGATGCTGCACCAGTTTGTTGTGAAAGCTGAGCCCAAGGGCAACACTTTGTATTTACTAGATAACGCACGTTCCAGCCCATAAATGTAGTCATGAGTGCTTGATAGGGATCAAAAGACTGAGATCACAAAGACAAGCGGAAATATGCTTCCTCCAAAGGGTGTTTGGACACACTTTTTGTAGATAGGATGAGTAGCTTAGTCACAAGGGGAGGGCTCAGGGTAGAATTTTAAAGAATCAAAAAAAAAAAAAGGACAGAAAAATATTTCCAACCCTTTTTGTTCATTTGTCTGTGGTCATGTCATGGAGACAACAGGTTCAGGAAGGACAGACATCTATTTTCCAAACCACTTCAGGATCCCAGATCTTCCTAGGGTCCAATTGGTTTTATAACCCTTCCAGCTCTAGGGTCTGCTTTGAGGTCTCCTTCCGGTAAAACATGAGAGGAAAATCTCCAAGGGGAGGCAGCCTGAAGGAAAAACCCTTTTCCATCACCCTTGCAGAGTCAGTATACAAATCCACCTCTGAATTGGGTAATCTTTAGAAATGAACACGCAGCCAACATTTGGAGAACTTTCTGTAATGTCTCCCTTTTTTCTCCCACTATGTTTGTTAACTCTATTGAAAAAGAAGCTTTCCTGAAACTGTTGTTGCGTTTGCCCCAAGTTGTCACTGTCCTAACTGCTCCAGTAGGTGGTGTCACAGCGTCGGGTTCACTGCAGACCCTCGTGCCTCCCTCCCTTGAGCAGCAGCACTTCACCTGGCTATGTTGTTTGTGCGCACTGGGAATCAGGATCCACACACTGGATATGCACCATAACCAAAGCATCAAAACTAGCATCAATCTGGATTTCACAGTCAGCATAAAAACTATTGCACTTCAATCTTGGAGAGTCTTCTTTTGTTGAATATGTTGAAAATGCGTCGTTCTTTCCTAATATTTGTTAGTTTTATCCAATTGACTCCTTTCCGGCGCAGGGTTTTTATTTTCACGGTGGTCGTTGTTTATCCGTTTGTGTTCGGGTGAGTTTGAACCTCGGTGTCCCTCCCCAGGATAGATGTTGATCGCTGCTGCCGCATCACAGGACCTCCAGTCTGACTCACCATCAGCTGCTCCTGGACCGATCCAGTGTTTTGGTTTCGTCTCGCGTGCGGGAACTTGGCGGTGGTGATGGGAACTCTTTAGAAAGTCTTTACGAATGAAGGATTCTAAATTGTTCTTGGTTCTCTCAGCAGCGCAGGAGATAAACTGTAAGTAAGACTAAAATAAAAACAAAATATATCAGCGCAGTTTCATCTGCATTGGCTTTTTTTTTTCTCGAGAAAACACCCAATTAAATGTTGGCAAAATAGCTTATAAGTATCCAGCATGTAATTTAAATGTTTTAAATTCGATGTTTTGTTTTTCTCCTGAACTATCAGCGCCGAGCTTTCTGGACAGGCCACCTCTGGACAGCCACAGAATGTGTGTTTTTTTTAGATGAAATGGAAACAAAAATGCTTTTTTTTTGTCTTAAGGGCTAAGAATTTGGTTTCCTGGATGTTTGTGGCAATGCCTGTCAGTTTATAACTGACAGTTGTTCCTCCTTTATCCCCTCAGAGAAAAGACGCGTTTTGCATGCAACACGCGCAGGGCTTTTGGTTTTACGCACGCGTGCCATCTTTCCCTGAGCTTTGTCATTTACTCCAGAACCTAGATGATGATGAACTTAGAAAAAGGTAGCATCAAGGGGAATGAAGAGTCTCAGTCTCGAGGTGACTTCAGCAGCACGGGGCAGGCGCGTGCCCGTGAATAACCGCGAGGCGGCAGCATGCCATCTTGGCCAAATGACTCGGAGTGTCTCTCCCATAACTGCAGCTGGGAAAAAACCAACGACACCACAAATAACCCTGATCATTCTCTGCCTCCTCTGAATTACTATTCAATCCCTGTCCTCACATTCATCACCATCGCCTGTACACTGCTGTTTCTGGTTGGAGTGGCTGGAAACGTCATGACCATCTTGGTGGTCAGCAAGTACCGGGACATGCGCACTACCACCAACCTGTACCTGTGCAGCATGGCTGCATCAGACCTGCTCATTTTCCTTTGCATGCCGCTGGATCTGTACCGCATGTGGAGGTATAGGCCCTGGCGCTTTGGAGATGCCCTCTGCAAACTTTTCCTGTTCGTGTCAGAGTCGTCCACATACTCGACTATTCTGAGCATCACTGCGCTCTCAGTGGAGCGCTACCTGGCTATCTGTTTCCCGTTGCGCGCAAAGGCTCTTGTTACCAAAAGGCGTGTGCGCGCCTTGATCTTCATCCTTTGGACAGTGTCCCTTTTGAGTGCTGGCCCCGTGTTTGTCCTGGTGGGGGTGGAGAGGGACAGCATGGAACCTCAATATTTCAACTCCTGGATGAACGAGAGCGACTGGTTTTTGGAAGCTGGGGACACCCGGGAGTGTAGGATGACGCAGTACGCCGTGGAATCAGGCCTGATGGGGGCTATGGTGTGGCTGAGCTCAGTTTTTTTCTTCATGCCAGTGTTTTGTCTGACTGTGCTCTACAGCCTTATAGGCCGCCGGCTGTGGCAGAGACACAGGGAGACAAACATGAGTACCCGTGTGGCTCACAGGGATAAAAGCAACAGACAAACTATCAAGATGCTGGGTAAGTTCAGAGGTGCACAAAATGCGCAAAGCGCAAAAATTATTTTCTTTCTTTCTTTTTTTTTTTTATTATAACTTTTTGCAATGTAAATTACACTTTAACACATTCATAGGTCATTTTAAAATAAAAGTATAAACAAAATGTATATCTTGTTTTGATCTTCATCATGATTCTGTTTATCTTTTCTTCTCCAGTGGTGGTTGTGCTGGCCTTCGTCCTGTGCTGGTTACCCTTCCACGTAGGTCGATATCTGCAGTTTCGCTTCCTGGACGCACCGTCTCCCCTGCTGTCTGTGCTGTCTGAGTACTGTAACCTGGTATCTGTGGTTCTCTTCTACCTAAGTGCGGCAATAAACCCCATCCTTTACAACACAATGTCCTGGAAATACCGGAGCGCAGCGGCGCGCCTCTTCGGCTTGGCAGAAAACGCGCCGTCACGCAGCCGCACAACCAGCACAGTGAAGGGAGACAGCTCGAACGGCTGGACGGAATCCATGGCCAGCTTCTGACTGCATTGATAGAAAGTTCTGAGACTACTCACCTGAAAGCCATCACTTCTGCAAAACAAGGGAAGAAGAAACTGCGCGCGCTTCTTTTTACTCAAAACGCAGAGAGAACATTTCTTATTGGATCATTTCAGCAAGTGCCACACATCGTTCATGCAAAACAATCAGTAAAGTTTAAAAAAAAACAAGACGGGTTGTCGTGCAAACTCCTCCACACCTAGCTTGTCTCTGAAGTGCTCATGCGCACATGCACGCAGACCTACTGTACATAAAAATCACAGACATCTACAACTGCCTTATACTGAATTCGCATTCTGGATGACAAAGAAAGCACTGTAGAATTTGTGGCACTGCTCTGTTCTCCTTCTGAGAGGGACAGAGGTGCAGTGTGTGTGTTTATGTGCCTGAAATACATTAGCATAGTGTGTGTTGTGTAGTGGGGTGTGATTGTCACTAACAATGTCACTGTAAAATATTTTAAGATGTATCAAATTATTATATTTCCATCCTGTGGTGATGCTGTCAACAGGGGTCAGTGGGATTGGTGGACAGCAGCATTTTCTGTTGTGACTGTGAGTTTACAGCTTTTAAAAAATGTATCAGTCATTGCCTTCTGTGTTACACAGATACACACCATCCAATTGGAGGCATATAAAAAGTTTAAATTCAGAATCAAATCGGCACCTCTAACTGAGTTTCTCTAGTTTGATAATTAACTCTGTAAAAGTCGCTTTTTACCATTCAGTGGAATAAACAAAGGGAAATTTCTATTGAGGTTACTTGTATAGCCTCAATTCACAGTGCAAAGTCATCTCAGGGCACCTGCAGAGAAAGCACAGAAAGTTAAATATAAGTCAAATGAACTAAAGTCCAATTTAATCCAAATGCACAACACAGAAAAAGATATAATAAGATCATTATACTATTTAAATCATTATAATCATTTAAATCATCAATGACCATAAAGCCCTGAGTGTCTGCCTCTTGTGATCTGTTCATTCTTGAATCTTTCTAGCACGTCATCAGGAAAACAGCACTTACCTCGATGCAAAATTTAGTCCTGAATCCTCTTTTCACAGCCAAATAGGGACAACATGCCTTTGTTGATTTTCTCAGTGCTCGAAATATGAATGTTATGACGAGGCATTCATGCTGGAGCCTTGTCAGGTCATTGTTCCAAACGAGAATTGATCTCAATTGATTTTATGTGATAAAATGAAGGTTAAAAATGGGTTATTAGTAGAAACTATACTGTGCTGTAACATTTTTGACCCACTTTTTTTTAACCAAAAAAAGTGATCCTCACTTTTAAATTAAAACACACTTATTTAAACATTCTGCATGTCTTATCCTTTCTGATGACTTGTTGTGTCTGACGATGTAAATTATTCTTAAGCTTGTGTAAGATAGAAGAACAAGAACAGACTCATTTGGAAAGGTTTGTCTTGTATTGTGTCATTCTTTGGATTCAGAGGATCAATGAACAACCTGTAAAGATGATGTAAATAGATGCTTTGCAAGACTCATTCATCTGAAATGTGTTTAAAACGTGGCCTCCTGGCAGTGAAGAATGTAATTCTGTAAAAAAATGTTTTTCATATAAATACTGACAACCTGCCACACTATTAAATGATCTACTGAATGTATTATGATTTTTTTAAAAAAGGAGAATGTCCAATTTTTTTTAATGTCTGTGAAAAACGTCTGCTGGTTAATGTTCCTGTCTGATAAAGTCTTGTAAAAGTAAAAAGAAAAGTAAAAGTTAAAGGCAAGACTACTTTCTTTTTTCTGTTTCTTTTGTTTGCAGTATTTGTGTTTTTTATCTATGGAAATTCAAGAGGGACACATTTGCTAATCTTATTCTGGTAGACCCTGTCATTTAGTATCTAAGTCCATCAATGGTTTAACCCTATGGTGGCTACCTCCAGGCCTACAGAGCCACAGTCCTGCAAGTGTCAGGAGTTTTCCTCCTATAACACATCATCATTGGCTAATTAGCAGATTTGTGCAGAATTCTATGTCAAGCTCTGCACAAGTTTGCAGATTAAGATTGATGTGTGTCTGATGTGTTATAGCAGGGAAACTTCTAACACTTGCAGGACTACAGCTCTCCAGAACCAGAGTTGACCACCGCAGGTTAGGGATTATATTCTGCAACCACAATGCCAGAAACAGTTGGGACACTCTGTCAGTGTAATGATTTGCAAATTTCACAAAACACTATTTCACTCACAGAGAAAGCATCAAATGTTGAACGTGAGAAATTTACCATTTCATGATTAAATGTGAACTCATTTTCAATATGATGGGAGTAAAGAGTTAGAAACGTGGCCATGTTTACCACTGTGTAGCAAAGGGGTGGGCAACTCTGGTTCTCGATGGTCACAGTCCTGCAAGTCTTGGAAGATTCCCTGGTGCAACACATGTGACTCAAATCAATGGGTAATTAGCAAACTTGGGCAGTTTGATTTCAAGCTCTGTACGAGTCTGACAGGTGTCAGGTGTGTTGCAACAAGGACAGTGTTGCACATGTAGGACTGCAGCCCTTGAGGACTGGAGATGCCCACCCCTGGTGTAGCATCTACTCTTTAAAAGTCCCTAAACCCCTGAGAACTGAAGAAACCTTGATAAACATTTGGAAGAGAAATGTTGCACCAATCTTGTCTTATGAAAGATTATAGCTTCTCAACAGGTCTGGAGCTTCTTTGACATATTTTGCATTTCAAAATATGTCCAGAACTTGGATCATTATACTTCAAAGCTATGCTGTAACAGTAGATGCAGTAAGTTGTTTAGTATTGTCTTGCTGATACTAGCAAAACTGTAGGAGCAATGGACTTAAATCCTTTAAATATCCTTCAGAATTGAGCGTGCCTTTCCGGATGTGCGAGTTGCCAGTTGCGGAGGCACTAATGCATAGTGCATTAATGCAGGCTTTGTCATCAGTGTAATAATAAATTCAATGCTTCCTCTTCATGTCAGTCTGGATGATATGGTGCCCATGATCTCAAATCATGGGTTCTATTAGGCCACACTGGAGACACTACTGTGTAATTGTTCACCGCTCCAACAAATACTGCTATTAATGGATGGATAAAAATCCTTCAGAGGAGCAAAGACAGCATTACTTTTGTACTGTCCAGGGTGTACCCTGCCTTTCGGCCAAAGCCTGCTGGGATAGACTCCAGCCTCTCCGTGACCCTTCATAAGACTAAGCGGTTCGGATAATGAATAAATGAACGTTTCCTTTGCACACTTTTAAATGAAGTCATGCAAATGCCCCACAAACATTGTGAAAAGACTCATTTCTGCGGTTCCTTGGTTGCTTTAGGTTGAGTGTGTGAATTGTGAAGTCAGTGCTGTCGCCTTCAGGGACAGCAGAGGGGTAATAATATATGTAATTACTCTCCTCATTGCTTTCTGGCTTCATGCTGTCGAGGTGACGGGAGTAAATCTAAAGGACAAATCTACACAAACACACACACACCGTTAGACTCATCCTACATCTCCAAACTTAAAGTGCCAAGAAGGATTTAATTCATCCATTTGACATTTAAGAAAACTGATCTGAAAAAAAAAATCCCATCTCAAATGGAGTGATTCAATTTTCAACACTAAAACTATAAATATTGATTTATGATTTTATTTATCTTCAGTGCCTGAAGGTGCATCTGTTAAAGGGAGAGTCCCAATTTTCTTATTGAATCTTGATAAAAAAAATTGATACGGCAATACAGAGGTGGATGTGAGGTAAAATGTTTGTCCATTGATTCTGACCATGGCAAAGCTGCTGCTATAAAAATATCAGCTCTTTCACTATTCACCCACACAAAAGTCATGAAACACGACTACATTAAAACAGTTCATATGTCTCAGCAAGGTGTGATGAATGAAAACACACAATGAAAATAAATGTTGCAATCAAAGTCAGAAAAAAATTAAAACATTTATTGGGCATAAATATATTATATATACGCTACCGATACAGTTACGTCTTACATACATAGGGTAGTATTTGCAAAAATCTATACATTAAAATTGATATGGCAGTTTCTTTTTATATAATGCATATGAAATTGTCTAACATTTACAATACAAGAAAAAAATGCATGAATTTCTTTTTTTTTTTTTTGTCAAATCGTCGACCATGACAACATTGGAATGTTTGCTTTTTAAATTGTGAGGTAAAAATATGCTTTGTTTTTATTTGTCTCGCTTAAAAAATAGTTAAATACCTGTGAGGCTCTTGTACGTTTGTCATATCGCCAATCTCTACTTGCTGTAAAATGTACATTGAAAAAAAGAAAATCAAAGAAGTGAAACTGATTAGAAGGCACAGACGTGGGGGGGGCTGCTGGGTGAAACATTGTCTCTTTGTCTTGACGTAGCCACCAGAGGTGCAGGACCTGCAGGGCTTGTGGTTGCATGAGTGGGACTGTATAAAAAAAATCACATAATTAAAAAAAAAAAAAAAAGGGAGTACCCAGCCCACAAACACAAAGCCTCTCAGTTAACACTCTGTTAACTTCAGGTTGTTCAACATGAGTATAACTGGCCTGACAGTAACAAAAGAACCTTTGCTAGCGCAAAGGGGGATAAAAAAAAAAAAAAAAAAAGGGCTGTGTGCGGGCAACATATCATCAGGGGATTAAAGGACAGGATACATTACATGCCACCAGTCAATTACAATGCAACAGGCTGAGTAAACACACAATGAGCACATTTGGCAAAGGCACCGTACCCCTATAAACTGTACTTTCCTTGGTGCTGTTTTTGCATCCTACAGGGAAAAAAGGGTGCCATTCGGGTATAGCACAGAAGCATACTCCAGTAATGCCAACGTCACAGTGATGCCAACGACGGAATAATGCCAATAATGTAACAGTAATCGCTGGCAGTAGTGTTTGGTGGAGCATAGGATCCTTCTCCTCTCACTCATAAGCTCATCACGTCTAATGCTCGGCATAAAAACAAAAAAAAAGTGCTTCAACTCTGTTAGTCATAATGTATTTACCATCTCTTTCTATAGCTCTATAGATATCTCTGTATATCATCTCATAGCAAAACACGGGATACAAAACAATCACTATTGCTATACCAGCACTAGCCATGAAGAAGGAATATTATTGTCAACATCTGCCTGAAGTCATCGCATGATTGTTTTTTTTTTTTTTTTTCCTTTTTGCCTTCTTTATCTTTCAGTGTGAAATCAGTTTGTGTTCAAAACTCTCTTCCAAAAGGGGCTCTGCATTTCAAAATGGCACATTTTGCTTTACAAAACAAAATAATAAAAGATAATATGAAAGGAAGCATAATCACAGATCAAGTTAATGTTTTTTTTTGTGTGTTTTTTTTGTTTTCCTTTTCAGAGAATAATAATAATAATAATAATATTCATAATGGTGTGTCGTTACAGAAGAACATCACAGAACCCTTTCGACAACTGCAAACGCGACATCTAGTGGACACAAGAAGCCTGCACTTTGGCATTAAAACAGTAAAAAATAAAAAGATACCAAAAGCTTCATTATAACACTATTCAGGAAAAAAAAAAAAGCCAAAGGCAGAAACATTTATCCCAATACAAAGGACTTGAACTGATCCTAAGGCCTGGCTTGCTACATGTCTTTCTAAGCGTTACAAGAACTGCTCGCCTGTGCACGGCCGAAACAGGAGATGACAACAACAAAATACATTTGGTTACATGTATGAAACGGCAATGATGACTGCAATGCATGGACTGATAAGCTACAGGTTCCCAACAGCTCTAAGAGAAACATTTAAAGGGTTACTGAGATAAGGAATGCTGGCCTTAATCATACAATCTAACATACATCCATCAAAAAAAATCTTAAAGAAAAAAAAAACATGCTACAAGAAAAAATTAGTATATAACTACACTTGTCTCTTAATCTTTAAACAATAAATAAATGAAGATTGCACTGTAATTGGCATGTAAAGTACTGTATGCAAATATATAGTATAAATAAAACCTAGAAAAGAAACTCTACCTTAACTTTCCCATCAACTTTGGCAAAGGTTTTTTTTTTTTTTTTTTGAGCTAGTAAACCACTTTGCTTACTGACACATACAGGAGCAAGGCACAGCAAAGACAGAAGACAAGATACAGCAAAAAAAAAAAAAGGGGGGGAGAGAAAATAAAGGAGAAAAAGAGAAGAATGAAAAGAAGACACTATTATATGATGATGATGATGATGATGATGATGGTGATGACAGCAATGGGGATGACAGGATTAGAGCTCCCCTCTGTAAGGCCTTATCCCTGAGGTACATTACAGGCTGCCAAGAAGAGCTAAACAGGACCTCTGTCTCCCATCAATCCATCCGCTTCCACGCCCCACCCGACAAAAGTGGACATAACACATTAACTGCGCAGGTCAGGGCGACTTCTTTGGGTTATCAAGGAATGAAATGGGTTGTACCTTGGCTTCGATGCACAGGTTTGGGGTGGAAAGCGGATGTGGGGCTCAGACAGGAGGTCTGGTGGGGGGGGGGGGGGGGGGGGGGGGGGGGGGGGTTCATCTGTCACAATGCCCTGTTCTGTTGAGTTGTGTTCTGTCAAAGGCTTGTTTGGTTAGTGAACATTAGTTCAAGTCCTCAGAGAACATGTCCATCTGAGTAGAGATCACAGACTTGTTACTGCTCTGATTACATGTCAATAAAGCACCTTTTAAAAAGAAAGAGAAGTTGTGGGGGGGTGCACAGGCAGAGAGATGAGATGGGATAGATCGTATACAAAAAGAAACAGCCAGAGCGAAAAAGGTAATTACAGATATTTATGAGCGAGAGATGAGAAAGGAAGGGAAAAGTCTTCAAATGCATCGATTCACAGACGAGCTGGAAAAAAGGAACAGCTTCAGCGCTGCTCTGGCAGCTGGCTAAGTCGCAGGCAGGGTAAAGCTTAAGCTAACTCCTATTGGCTTTCACGGCTTACACACGTAGCTCTGAGAAGGGCGGCTAGCGGGCAGACTGTTAGCATCATCTCTGGGTCCATAACAGTGCGTACACATCGTCACTAAAGCTAGAGTTAAACAGGCTGGAGCAACGGTGGCTAAGATGGAAGAATGTGAAGGGCTTGACCTAAGAACAAACAGCCAAATCCTTTCCCAGTAATTCACAGCCAATCATGATCCCAGCCTGGCTTCCAAAAGCCAATTTATGTCCAGCATATAAACACCTATGAAGACTCCGATTTTGATAAAAGAGCAGTGTTTAATGGCTCTTTTAGCCTTCTGTGTGAGCTGCTGAACTGACCTCAGAGCTGCTGTCCATGAGCACCTAACTCACTCCTCGTGTTTTTAATCTGTACTTCAAATCCTTACATTGCCATCACTTATATTACATCATTTTATAGCATTACAGATATTTGCTATAAAATACATATATTGTATATATGTATATATTAGATTACCAGTTTCCATTCTTTCTTAGATATAATAAAAATCACAGGATAGCAGCATCTTACACCACACGTGGATTGCATCACTTTGGTAACTGAATAAGTGAATGATTGAATGGTAAAAGCTGAGCAGATACGTGATTGACTTCTTCGGAGGAAATGCGTGTTTCTCATTGTCAATGCAAGAGCGACTTTGCATGTGTGCATGATTACATACGGAGGTCTTCATGTGCATCTGAGCATTGGGTTTTTGTCAGACTGTATGTGAGAACAGGTACGGACTGCATGAACTTACGACAGCCTGTTAACAAAACTGAGCAAGTATGAACAGCTAAAGCTTTGAAGACCTACATTTGAGTATGGCTGAATGAATGCAGACTGTAGTTTTAAAACACAGACAAATTAAACACTGTAAAACAATAAAAAAAAAAAATTAAAAAGCCCCAAAAAAGTAAGGCAATGACTGTCAAGAATTATACACTTTCTCTAAAGAGTATGTTTTAAAATGATATAAAATAAAAACATGCAAGTCAGTATGAAGAGCAAATGTTTTGCTCACAGTTATTTTAAGGCTTGATTATCAGTTTTCTTTCCCAACCAAGGTACAGCCGAGGTAAAGCCAAGGCTTTCCTTGACAGAAATACTTAAATGACACAGACAATCATACGAAGAAAACAGTAAAGTAGAACAAACTTAGAGCAAACTGAGTGAAGGCTGAAGACAACAGGAATAGCCTGAATCGATACTTAGACTAGGGGAAAAAAACAAAGAAAGAGAAAAAAAAAACATACATAGCCTCAAAAAGTACATCTCAAGTGTTTTGATTTCATTCGGGTCTTTCGTAGACATTTGAAAAAGTTTTTTTTTTTCTGTGATTTTACTTTCTCTTTCTATCCTATAGTTAAAGATTCCCTCACTTCATGAAGAAGTACTGTAGCAAGCAGGCGATGAGGATGGAGAGGCCTGCGAACACGCACACGATCAGCGCAGCAAAGCGCTCATCGCTCGAGATGAGGCCTGCCCCCTTGCCCGTTTCCATGGCGCACTGCTCTCCCGAGGATGCTGCTTCTTGGCGACGCAGCGTGAACAAGGATGAGGGGCTCAGTGGTCCGCAAAGCTCCTGGCATGTATCCTGGCAACGACGGCAGGCACCCACGCGGAAACGATAGTCTGTGTTTCCCTGGAGACAAGAGTATTGGAATGCTCCCTCTTCTCCCTTAAACACCTGCGAGGAGAGGTCAAAAGGAAGTTAAACTGTCAAGATGTGCAGCAAATTACTGAGCAGTGTGAATGATTTTTCCATAAAAAATAACAGCGTGAACAGCGAGTGAGAAGATTTAAGCTCATTGTTTTACAATGCGCGTTTAGCCGACTGACTTGCATGTCTGCTAAGGCCACAGCGACATATGCTTAAAGGTTTTTCTTCCAGCAACACAATGACTTGAAATGACTGGATGCACATCTAATTTCCACACATATCCACACAATTATGGCTTTGTCAGCTATAAAGCCTCAGCAGTCTTTCCATCCAACCATTTCCTAATTCAGTTATGGAAAATAATAACAGTCACAAAGATAAATGAGTTCTCGTTTCTTTCTGCAATTTCAACCATCCAAACTCAGATTTTAAGTGTCTGTTTCAGTGTTTCAGCTTATTAAAAAAAAAAAGTCTTACAAAACCTCTTAGAAATAAGTAAACATTTCCTTTCGCTTTTGGTGTAACTGCCTTCCAATCAAAACTGAATTAATCCCTCTAAAGATTAAAAATATGTTTCAAAAACTACTATAATAATATGATTTAAACAAGGCTCTGCTTCAGAGAGAGACAGAGAGACAGACTAACCTGTTTGTATTCAGACTCACGTCCCACCAACACCTGGAGCACGTAGCTCACACGATCTCCTCTCATTGGTGGAATAGTCTCCCATGTGATCTCACACATGTTCCCGTCCAGCTGGTGCACCCTGGGGGCTGTTGGAATGAAAGACATTTAAGGAATTTTTCAAACATTTGAAAAGGCTCAGAATCAGATGAGGAGCATTTCTTCTCCACAAGTAAATCTCCTTTCAAATGTAAATTTCTGCCATTTTTTTGTTGTTGCTCACTCTCAACATGCAGCGTTCCTGGGAGATTCTCCTGATTGCTTCATATTAACAGTAATGGTTCAGTTGTTAATGGTAGTTAATGGAGGGCTGTTTAGATTAAGAGCTACGGCATGAAAAAAAAATAAAACAACAAAAAGTCATGTGCATTAATTTTGTTTTACTCATCGTGGAAATTGTTTTGGATGGCGGAAACATCCTCTGGGAATAACGTAATTTTACACTGAAATGTAGCAGATCACAGCTCTGATGCAATCAATCGCTGTGCTAAAAACAGCTCATGTTGCATTCGACCAATGATTTATTTGCGTATTTACCTCCAAATGAAAGCCAGTTTGGAGAAAAACTTTTTAAGAGATGCACATATGATTTTAAATCCTAAATTTACACATTTCTGAGAACTTCAGAGAAGTAGCATTAACCCTTGAAGCTGTTAATTGATATATCAGTGGTGAACTGCACATTTACAGTTCTGCAGTAATACCTGTTACTTTAAGGGAATGTCACCCAAGTGGGTATTCCTTCAGCTACATTTTGTAGCTCATCTCAGTTTACAGCAAAGACCAATAATCAAGCAAGGTTACAATAAACATGTCATCCTTAACAGCCTGAAAGAAAAAACCTTGTTTCTTTTCCTCCTTCAATAAATGAGATTAGTTGTTTCACCAGATGATTTAGACGTTTCAACTCATACATACGATATGATAAGATCTAATATACTACATTGTATGTGTAGTTGGAGTTGTGAGAACCTATTGGCACCTGTTAGTCAACAGAAAAGGCAGTAAAAGTAAACAAAAAAAAAAAAAAAAAAAGATTTTCCCTCAGTGGGTTTACCTTTGAGAGCCGGTGGTACAGATTTGGTGGTGCAGAAAGTGTGTGTCTCAGAGAAGGGACCCTCGCCTGCATCACTGATGGCCTGTATTCTGAAGCTGTAGCTGCTGGACTCCATCAATCGCTGGACTTTGTAGGTGTGGCTGGGACCGCGATAGATGGTGATGAACCTGGAAAATCCCCAAAAAATCTTAAGTCACAAATCTGGACTAACCTGTGTTCTTAACTACATGTGGCTGATGCAAACCCCCTTTCTAGATTCTAAAGTTCTATGGTGGAACATCCCTAATGTCAACCTGCCACAGCAACTCCGGACATAACATGTCTTTATTTGTATATTTTTGTAAATTTTCCACCAAGATTTCTTCCAAGATGAAGATGAATACACCTTTTTATGGTAATTTTTATTGGGCCATTTGGGTGTTGTGGTACTGGAATGCTTTCAGATGGTAATTCATGCACTTTCTATCATCTTTTAGGACGAGTAACCATGACAACGGGAGCAGTCGTTTACTTGTCGGAGCTGCTGATTGAGATTTCCAAAGCCCAGGTCATAAATCCATATCATATTTTATTCCCAGTACAAGAACATTTCATGCATTTTACCAAAATATTAGCTCATTTTTAATTTGATTGCAGCAACACATCTTAAATAAATTGGAAGAGGGACAACACAAGACTGGAAAAGTCTTGGCATGAATCATAAACTGGAGGAGCATTTGACAGCTAATGAGGCTAAAAGGCAACAGGGCAGTGACATGACTGGGTATAGATACAACATTTTAGAGAAGCAGAGCCTCAGAAATGTATAGATTGGCGTGTTTCTGATTTGTGGAAAGTACTTTTCCAGCTTTTTGTTGCCCCATTACAATGTTTTAAAGATATGTTGCTGTCATCAAATGAGCTAAAGTTTTCAACATCTGATATATTTATGTTCTATTGGGAGTCAATTTCTATTTTTCAGTGTCCAAATACCTTTCATACTATATTTATTACCAAATCATTTTTCCTCCATAATTTACACTGCTATGCTACAATCTTCCTTTAGGAATTCACAAGTATAATTCATTCATTAAATGTTGGCACATTTTCCCTCGACTTTCAGTGGCAATGAAACAAGCAATACAAGGAAACTGTTGATAATGGCTCTGTGGTGTGTGACATGCAGGGTAAGCATATGCTCTAGAGAGGAGATGTCAAAAAACAAAATCAGCAGGAGGAGAGAAGAGGGCATCTCAAAGGAATAAGACAGTGGGTATTTATGTAGAGCTGCACAGTGGTATGGAGGTTTGCACTGAGCCCTCACAGCTAGAATCTCAGCTGGGGCTTTTCATTGTGGAGTTTACATGTTCTCGCTGTGTTTAGATACTCTACCTTCCTCCCACACTCCAAAAACCTGCATAAGTTTACTGGTGATTCTAAATTTACTCCAGGAGTGAGTGTGAGTATGCATGGTTATTTGTTTTCTTTTGTTGGTCCAGACCACTGACCCATCCAGAATGCATCATGGCTCTCAAACTACGACAACTATAAGAGGGTCCAGATCTCTCTGCCACCACAATAATTTAAAAAGGACATAAAAAATAGATAGTTGGGCCATCTATTAACACACACTTACTCATACTGACAGGTCATAGTCACAAAAATGACTGAAAACAACCTAAACTGTTGCAGGTTGCGAGAGGAACAGCTTCACAAACTGAAGGAGAAATAATAAGTGAGTGATTCAGGAAGAGCGGTAGATCTGAGGGGTTATTTATGTCTGCATCAGTTGTGCAGCGAAGTAAAATCAAGGTCTGGTGTAGGATGGAAGTTGTGGTAGAGAGGGAAACATGATATATAAGACAAAGGTGATGGGGTGCATGAGAACAGAGAGTGCAATGAGAAAAGAGGAGAGCAGGAAGAGTAACTGCTAATCAAAAGAAAAGAATTGATGATTGAGAATCCAAGTGTGTGTGTGTGAGAGAGAGAGAAAGAGAGAGACAAGAGAGGTCACAGTTTAGTAGAAGACTATAACTCCAGAGGAGCTCTTTATGTAGCTGCACCACCGAAAGCTGATGTGTTTCTCTGGCTGATATATGGTGTTGTTAATCCTTTGCCTTACTGTTAGACCACACAATAAACACTCACACCCAGTTATAGCACAATAACCTGGCTGATTACCAGTGTAGATGTCACATGCATCTGCATCTTTCCTTGTTTACTCTCTTGTGAACTGGATATGTACAAGTACAAATATGTCAGTGAGGAGCCATGACCTCCTCTCTCATTTGGACAAAGATGAGAGGCAGGATGTCAAAACAATTAACACATAATATGGCACAGACAGTAAACACCCTTCCACCACATCACCAGGACACAGTTAATGAGATCATTTGCATCCTTGATTCAGAGCCAAAGCCAACCAATTGGCCACAAAAAGCAGCTGAGAAGGACATGCTACGGCTTTGTTTGATGCTTTCCACCACTCTTGAGTCACTATGCAGGATTATGCAATTGGGAGTTCAAATTTCCTTGAATGGCAAAGTTTCTCTTTTCTTCAGCCTTAAATCCAAGCTTAAATTCAGCATCATTGTACCCACCAGTCATTTTAAAAGACTTGTTTTCAAGAGCTTGCAATGTTTCTGCTCACAAAGAGAAGCGGAAATCCGTTCTTGACATGCAAGCAGTGTGACAACGTCGTCTTACTTTTGCTTTTAGTCATCAAAAGCAAGTGAAACCTAAAAAGTGCTCCAGTTACTTTGCAACTTGTCAATGCCTAATCCAAAAGAAATGGACAAAGAAATTAGGAACATACTGGTTGAAAGGCTTAAAGACAGACAAAAAAAATGCAAGTTGCATGTTGGTTCTTTGTGTTAAGACACTTAAAGCCCTTCTTCGCTACACTGCATTATCACCAGTTACCATGGCATCCTTACAACTCCAAATAGCCTTACCAGAAGGCATTTTGGGTAATACGGATAAGGAGGATGCGAAATGAGAAAAATCAAATGAATCCATCCAGCTTTACGAGGGCAACATTAGAGTAAAGAAAATGAGAAAACATGAAAAAAGCAGTGGGAGGTCAAAACATGGGCTGCGAGTCTTTATAGAGGAATGGTGGGAAAGCACACCAAGCAAGAAAGAGGAATGGTGAGGTAAAGGGGAGGAAAGCAAAGAAAATAGGTTTCTTTATCATTTTATACCTTCACAACGCAAAGGCGCTGCTGGTTTAATGGGAGAAAAAAACAAGGAGAGTAAAGGAGGAGGACTGAAAGAATTATGAAAGGAGTATTTATTTCCCATGAGGTTCTTGTGAAGTCACCTGCACACCAAATAAAATGGGATTAAGAAATAAGAATTAAATCAATGGACAGAGAAAGAATAAAAAAGACACAGACCAGAGGACAGTCAAATATAACAAGGTTTATGCAAAATCCCAACGCATATTAGCAGAAATTACAGCTGGATATCCAATATGTTTGTTTACAAAGTTAATATTTCAAGACTTTATACTTTCTGTTCTATGAAAATGCTCTTCTTATCCTACTACATACACACACCTGAATGCCCAAACCAAAGACAAAAAAAAAAAAAACCCCAATAATGTTCATTTATTTGTTACAAAGCGTGATGAGAGTGCAAAGGGGAGAGATGAGGAGCATCCCCTGGAAACCAGCTCCGCTCATTTATCTGCTTATACAATCTACCTCTACACACACACACACACACGTCATCAAATGATGATCCACTGCTAATGCAGCAGCTAACAAAACCAAATGCATCATCTTATAGCCAGCAGCAGCTGCAGTGAATGACTCTTAAGCAGACCCGACTAGGTTGAACCAAAGGAACAGATTGTTATTAAGGAGTCACTCTGTTAAGTATAATATCGATACGTCCCTTAAACACACTTATTGAGTTTCTGTTCAGAGCCTATTACTTGAAACTGGGCTGGTTTTTGCTTTTGTGTTCACAAACTCTAATTCTACTCAGATTTTTTTCCCCCCTTTTGTTATTTTGATGATGCACTTCATGAAAAAGAGCATTTATTACTGATTGGTAATACGGGAGTTGTACAAGTTATTAGAATGTTTTGTAATAGATATTTTGGAGACTTTATTTAAAACAAGCACACAAAAATCAAATGATTTTCTGAAGGGCAGAATGTTCTGAAAATTTAAGTGAAATCTCAGCACTTTAGGATAACTTTGTGGAGTCATTTATTTAATATCATGTGGAAATATCTATATTCCTTATCACTATAAAACCTTCAGCTCTACCTTGATTTTGATTTCTGGTTCATTTTGAAGCTTCACTCAAAATGTTTCAGGATTGTTTTTTCAGAGAAGCACACGGCTATTTGGACAAGCATTGGTTCTTGAGGTGATTAGACTGAAAGGAGAAAAAGCTTGAATTCCCTCCCAAGTCTATTAAAAACCAGCAGGAGGGAACACGGAGACTAGAACAGAAATAAACTGGCCATACAGAGGATAAATTGTCCTCCACTTTAAATCTATTCTCAGACCAAGCAGCAGTATTTCTGAAAGAAAGGAAAATCCTCATTTCTGGACCTTATTTAAACATTTTATGTCTTAAAAATAAAAACTAAAAATCATAATTAACACACTATCTATTATTTAATAATTACAACAGCCAATCTAATCTAAACTGGTTTTGGAACAGAATTTATAGAATATCAAAGGGATTCTGAAATGAAATGAAAAATACTTTATTAATCCCCAAAGGGAAATTCAATATTGTAGCAGATAATTAACTGGAGGAGGTCTCGTTCCGGCAGCTGATGGCTGCTGGCAGGAATGATCTTCTGTATCTTTCAGTCTTACAGCAAATGCAAAAAAAAAAAAAAAAAAAATTAAAAAACTTATCAAATGCTTATTGTATTTCGTCAGTTTATTGCTCCCATAAGGAGTTTTCTAAAACAGCAAGTTGTTTTCCTAACTCTGATGGTGAAAATACTCTGATGACTCTGCAGTAGTGGGGTGATGGACAAGAAGCTGAGTCCACAGAACTGATAAATCAACTTGTGAGATGGTGCAGAAACAATCACATCATCTGAATACAAACAAAAGATCATTTTCAATTTCAGGAGGAAGCAAATTATGCGTTGAATCCTGAGAGAAGAGAAGGAGGTACTGGGAGTTAAACTGGACAACAACAAACAGACTAGAAATGAGACTCTTCATGAGGACTCGAAGATCCTTCAATATCTGCACCAAAATGTTGCACATCTTCCATTAGTCTGTTGTGGGTGCAGCCATGTGTTAGGGCAGCAGCATCCAAGCAGAGACTTAAAAACACTCAACAAACTGATGAAGAAGGCTGGTTCTGTGTTGGGTGTAACTTTGGAGCAGCTGGAGCTGAATGTCCAGCAAAAAATTCTGCACAAGTTGTTGAACATACATCCTCACGTCCACCACAGAACACAGTGTGGATCCAATGCTGTGTTTAATTAGAGGTTTCTTCAAGTACGCTACAATACTGAGAGGTATGGGAGATTGTTCCTGTCAGCAGCCCTCACCCTCAGGAACAAGACTTAAGATCACCAGTTAATAATTGATTATTTTTAATTAAAAAGAAGAAGAAGAAAAGAACAACCATATTAGTGCAATTTCCTTTAAGGGATGAATAAAGTCATTTTCATTTAATTTGATTAAATATTTGTAACTTTTTTTCCAATCTATTACTTACATAAAAAGTTTTTTCCAACAGCAAGTTGTGTACTGATTGCTTCTACATGTTTCTGGGTTCTTAACACAATTTAAGCTAGACAGTCCCCCTCCCCAAAATCTGCCATCTCTTATTCATTTGCACCACTTGCCATAAACATAATCTGTCCTCATCACAAATCCGCTTATCTTAACCTTAAAATTTAATAAAAGCCATTCATTGGGTCCAACAGTAGTGCAGGATAAGTCATGAATTAATCTTTTTTTTTTTTTTTTTTTTAAATGAAATTGCCAACTTTACCGCATCATTAATACCTGAAGCATTTTTTTTTATTAAAACCATGCCAGAAACAGCTGTATAAGGAATATATTGCACAGGGTAAAAAATATAAAAAAAATTGATGGGACAAGTCTTCAACAGACATATAATATGTATAATATGCTCCAATGCAGTCACCAAGTCACATTTAATTACGGTCTAAGCTTTAAAAAAAAAAAAAAAAGATAAATAAAACTCTTTAAACTGTGAAGGCTGTTTCCATTTGGCTGGCAATATTGTGCATGTGTGTGTGTGTGTGTGTCCTCTGTCCTGATTTGTGAATATGTTTGTTACAGAGGTTAACAAAACCCAGCTTGCTGTATATGTGCCCATCTGTTGCCTTCTCCACGCCGTCCCATTTCAGTGTTGCCAGGTTATGCTGGTGCCAACGTCATGCCAGCCAAGCCTTAATTTAACCCTGACAGGAGCCAATGGGAAGAGTAGAAGGCTTCACAGCAGAAGGGGGAGAAAATCTGACAGGTGTGCAGAAAGAAAAGCTCATAGAAGTGGCTCTTTATTGCTATTTAGTAAACTGTTTCTGTTTTCATGAGGTTAATGTTCTGCTAGCTCCAATGCTGATTAAATAAAAGAAAAAATCCCTCCTCTTGCCCTCTTCTTAGTTGTGTATTTAACTCCATGTTAGAGATTATATCCCAGTCCTTCCCATCCACCCCAGAATGCTATTACCCCTCTTTCCCAGTTGCTCCTGTCTGGTCGGTGGGTAAATGAAGAGCTGATTATTGGATACGGTTTCCCTGCTGGCTGCAGATGCTCCTAGCATGTCTATTCGCTGGTACATGTAGTTACTGCTCCCCACACACTCACATGCACACAAATATAGAGATCTGCACAATTACCTCTTACTACACTTGGACACTCACAGTTGCCCGCTTTCCTCAAGCCACTGTGATTCTGCAGCTCACTCGTGTGTCTGCGGTATTGACTTAGATCCTGATTGTCTGTATTGACTGGTCCGAGGGAAAATCGGCACGCAGTGTTTCTGAAATCACTTTCTTCAAGGACAATATTTATGCTTCAATCCCCATGTTGCAGATGAAGTTGAAGATGCAGAAAAATTATATTAAAAAAATAATAAAAGCACCTATGAAGTGATTTTTTTTAACACAAATATTAAAACATGAACTATATTCATGTTTTAATATTCAGTGTTGTTGCTGACTCTCAGATAAATGAAATACTTAAAAAATACGATATAACAATTTAAGACATATTAAAGTAACTAATTTTTTTGAAGAGTCAACTTGTAAACTTCGTATTTTATCTCAATTCAAAATTTTTATTAAACAACTACACATACATATAAAAACATATGTCCTACATACAGCTTAACTGTATGAATCTTTGTCCTATCATGCCTACCAAGGCATAATCCATTACAATTTCCCAGGCTCTGCAGTGCAAACATCATAGCATGAAGCTACCACTTCCAGACTTCAATTTGGGGGGGGGGTTTCATCACCAAATGATGTTTGCACCACACGTCACTTTTTCCCTCATGGTGATACAGTTCAGCTGTCTTCTCACCTGCCATGTAGTCTTTTCCCAGCAGGAGTATACATACTGAGATCACCGGTCATATAAATGACAAACAACGGAATGTCACTGAAACCATTTTTGATCATTTTTTCTTTAGTTTTTATTTTATTTTATTTTTTTGTCGCAGGTCCGCCACAAACAATCCCAAATTTAAAAAACAAGTATGAAAGCAAGACGCTGGAATATTTAAAAAAAAATATTTAAATTATAATTTCTTATATTTATTTACATTTTTACATTTTTTATTTTTTTATTTACATTTCTAAACTTATTTAATCAATTATTGATTTATTAGTTTATTTTCAGGCCCAGTGTACACAAACATACATTATTACCAGTAGAAATAGCCCAAAAGGTTGGTTTTTTTTTTATTTCCAGTGAAAATGAGGGCTGTTAAACATGGATGGATTATTATTTCATATTTTTATTAATTCATTTAACTAAATAAACTGGTTGCCCTCTTTTTTTGCATGGGTTATTATGTTTCAGCAGGCAACAAGCTATTAAACCCCAACTGATTTAATGAACAGCTCTTCGTCTCTTGATCATGTGGAGAAACAACGCTTGTGGTCATGATATTATGTTGTTTAAGAAGGGAAGGGGAAAAGGGAAGAAGGGTCCTCGTGGTATGTGAAAGTGCTATATAAATAAAGTTTTGATTGATTGATTGATTGAAATTATTGACATGCATAAAGCAGTGAAAACATCTAAGGAGGTGCAGAAACTATTACAATTTGGGTTATCTGTCCAGCAGAATATTAAAACCTGGAAGGATCCATCATGTTCAAGGAAGACACATGGTCAGAAAAAATCTCAAACAATGGCGATCACTTAAATAACTGGTTATAGCAAATCAAAGAAAAACAACAGTAGAACTCCTGGTTGGGTTTAATATAAGAGCACTTGTATGCACCATGTGAAGGGAACTCAGTGGATGGGGACTGAACAGCCGTGAAGCCATAAGCAAACCACTAAGGCTGAGGCTAAACAGAGGCTAAACAGAGACAAAGGCTTCAATTTGCTGAGGAGCATAAAGATTGGAGCATTGGAAGACAATGAGTCTAGATTGACCTTGTTCTGTGTGAAGGAAGAATCAGGTTAAGAATGGAGGCAAATGAAGTGATACCATCATGCCAAGGGACCTACTGTATAAGCCTGTAGGGCCAGTGCTGTGATCTAGGGTTGCTGCGGTTGGCCAGGTCTAGGTTCAGTAACATTATGTGTTCAAAGAATGAGGTTAGCTGACCTCCCGAATATGCTAAATGATCAGATTATTCCATCAATGGATTTTTGTCTTCCCTGATGGCATGGGATTTTTCAAGATGACTGTCAGGATTGATCGAGCAGTCGAGAAGGAGTGCTTCAGAGAGCATGAGGCACCATCCCATATGGACTGGCCACCACAGAGTCCAGACCTAAACTCTAATGAGAATCTTTGGGAGTCGGCTTTGTGCAATGGTTTGACTCTCCCATCATCAGAACAAGATCTTGGTGAAAAGTCAATATGATACTTGATGGAATTATATCTTCTCACATTGCAGAAGCTTAATGAAATGGTGCCACTGTGAATTCCACCATAACCGAAGCTAAAGGCGTTCCAAGGACATATCAGTCTGTGACCTTACCTGTGGTTCTTGTCCTCCATTTGTAGTGTGTAGACCATTTCATCAGCAAGAAGTGCACGTGTGTGTCCGACATTTTCACCCCACTTCAGCTTCAAACTCTGAGGGCCAGCTGCTGAGCATTCAAGTGGGGGCGGGGCTGGAGGGAGGGGGCGTGTCCTCGCTAGCAGTGGCAGACTCAATGGACCGGATCCAATGTCATTCACTGCTTGGATCTGCACACTAAAGGTTAAAAAAGGAGAGAAACATTATATCACGCTGTGGCCAAAAAAATTATGTTATATATTTATTGTTTATTCTGATTTACAATTTGGTGTAAATAACAGCTCTAAATCAGGCTTTATGGTGAATGAGAGCTTACACCTGCACTGAGGCCATAACCAGAAAGTACATCCACATGAATGCTTTGGAAACCATATGTACTAAGTAACTCTGTATGCTTTTAGAGTATTGGACCTTTTTATCTAATGGGGAGGTAAATTTCAGGAAAGAAGCATTCTCATTCCTATTTCCACTCACCCATTACAACTCATTGTAATCTCCACCATGAGACTTAAATGGACCTCACAAAGTGAACTCACTGATGGACAATGATCTATACGGGTTGCTGGGGAGACTAGTATTAGTATTATAGTTCAAACCGAATTCTGTGTCATACTACGCAGAAGAAGAAGAAGAAGAAGAAGGAGAGAGTCAAGTGTGTATGCATGAACCAAGTTAAGGAAAAAAATACTAACATGCTTCCGTGGAGACACAGAAAGACACACAAACCTACTGAAATAGATTTCTTTTCCCTCAAACTCTCCCGCTGGCTGACTTCTCCGAATCCCCCCCCCCCCCCCCCCCCCCCCCCCCCCTTATTCTGTCAGCCTGTCTGATCAGCTGATTAGCATCGGAACAACAGAACATCTTCCATCTGACATTTAACCAATGATTCTTTGTAACTGTAACCTTTTCATGTAGCTGAGTAAAGACGGGGGAGAAAGGGCAATATTCATCCATCTATCAGGGAATTAACGTATGGATAACAGATGATGAGAGGAGGAGAATGGAAGATAAAGAAGTTTCACTTTTGATAGGGTCACATTAAGACAAGTAGAGGGTTGTGTGTCAAAGTTTGTGACAGAGTTTTGCTGCTCTGCATTTTGTATAATCATTAAATTAAAAATAAGTAAAACTATTAGTATATTGGCAATTACTGTACAATCTTAAGGTAATTCAAAACACAGAGCCTTCCTGCTGGCCACTTAAATCAACATCAACCTAATGACAAACCAGACTGATAAGAATTTTACAGCACATATAAACACATCATCTTAAGTTTCCCCTTAAGTTGTAATAGATTTTGGTTTAAATAAGTGTTTCACTTCAGTCAGTGCATGACTAACTGAATTAAACTCAGCTCAATTCAACTCAAGCAGATCTCATAGTGAATGTGTATAAAATGTCAAATAAAAAATCCAAATGACTATTTTTTTTTCTTGGAAATGCATCTTTTCTTTGTTTTGCATGTAAGAAAGTGACACATAACAAGCCCATTTAAATAACACATTGAGACCCCCCCACCACCACACACATATACAATACATAACCAACATCACAGCCATTGGGAATCACAAAAACTCCCACAGGTAGACTCACACACATACAAGCACGCTGACATCCACAAACAAACGTGTGCAGTGTTCTGCCTCGGTGGCCGCCATTATGCAATAGAGCAGAGTGACACTGGGACGAAAACAACCTCAGAGGGAAAACAATGGTGTGTGATCATCCTGCCTCTTCACATGTTACCATACTTTGGACATTGTTCCTGTTTTTATTGAAATCACAATTCAGAGAACTCACCACACAATCATATGCCTGCACACACCGACATGTAATCATGGAGTGTTCTCAGAGGCATCACAACAGCAGCTGGTGATACGGATGACTGAGAACTTGTTTACAGCTGCTCAGGTAGTGGAGGTATCATTTGGTATCATTTGGGTAAATGCAGCATCAGATGAACAGCAGCAAAAATGGCTTCGATGGTTCCATAAAAGGAGTTTGCTCCTCATTACACTAAAGCGTGTAGCAAAGTCAAAGTGTGTCTATGTCACTAAAGGCTGGTCCCCGTCATACAACAAGACAATGATCCCAAAAACAACAGTATCTTTACAAGAATCGCAAATAAAAAAGGATGAAGATATTAAAATGATATAGTTAAACCTGACTGTAATGCTGTATTTTGTATAATCTGAAGCTTGAAAAGTTCCTCCACAGTGAAACGAGAAACTTGTTATCGTGGAAGTGAATCAAAATATAGCTGAAAGGGAAGCATGAGTATTGATGCTTATCAGCTCTGCTGCCTGTAAGTCAGTACCTGTATTCGCTGTCTGGCTGCAAGCCTGTGACAATATGACTTGTCCCAGATTCCACACTGATGGTTTGGTCTTCCAGAGCAATGATATAGGAGGTGATCTCTGCGCCGTTACTGTTTGGCTCCTCCCACTTCAGGAGGAGGCAGGTAGACGGGGAATGAAGGGTCTCTGAGGAGGTCGGGAGATCCAGGAGAGTGAGGGACGAGACCTGGTCTGGAATTGTGGCTGGGGTCCGGAAATTCACCCTCTCACTGTAAGGACCAGCACCCGCCTGATTCACTGCCTGAGTGTGACACAAAAAGTGCAAATTATCAGCTGGTGGAGAAAAAAAGAATCATAAGGAGCACAACCAAATTAATCTCTCTCCTTTTTTAGATTCTTCTTAAATCAGACAAATGAACACATGTGTACACACTACACATTATAGCGCACATACACACGTAGACAAAATTGTTGGTACCCTTCAGTCAGGGAAAGAAAAACTCACAATGATCACAGAATAAAATAATAAATAAAAAGTCTAAAGGTTGTGCACCAAAATATTAAGTTAAGAGTATGATTATTTTTGTCCAGGCCTATTTCATGAGCTTAAATGATTCTGCTGAAGCATGCAAAGCAAAGTCTGACTTTCATTTGTTAAATTTCATAGAATAGAATTTTTTTTATCAGTACTTTTGTTCGATTCAAGTTATTTCTGTGACCATAGTGAGTTTTCCTTTCACTAACCAAAGGTTACAAACAATTTTGTCCACGTGTTTAAAAAAAAACACATGAAAGCAGTGATGCGGACATTAGGCTGACCTTGTCCTGTTAATAAATGAGCCAATAAAGACAAGAGCCATGAACCATGCTTATTGGATTCGTAGTTTCAGAGAACACGTGAAGAGAGAGAGGAAGAGTGCATGAGTGTATTTGACAACCATGCACACACACACACACACACACAAACACACACACACACATAGGAAAGAGAGCTTATTTATGCACCACATTAACAACTGGAGCTCAAATTAAATCAGCTATAATCACTGGTCTCCTGCGTGTTTGTGTCTGTCTTGTTTTTGATGCTCCTCTGGGCAATGCGTTCTGTCTTACTCCTGTTATTTATTTCTGTTTTTGTTATTTTGCCTTAATCTGTACTGCTGTATATTTGTACTGTGTACAAAGGTTTGTACAGCTTTTTGTCTCGTGGTGGATGTGTTACCTGTAGCCTGCAGCAGTAATCTGTGGCAGGCGTCAGCTCTGACAGTTCACACTGCGTGGCGGACCCACAGTAGATGAGCTCCATGGATTCATCTTCCCTCGCCCACTCCAATCTATACTCTGAGATGTCTGTACCCGAACCCTCAGGGCTCTACAGCAGAAGGAAACGCACAATCAACCCATGAAATCAATAGCAACCTGACTTTAACCCATTGGGACTCGATGCAGCATGTGCATCTTTTTTAAAATTAAAAGCCCGATTATTATTATCGAGACTTTTAGTTTTGTTCTTAAACTGAAAATTTCCAGAAAACTCCATTTTAAATGGTATTTAAAGGCAGAACACAAAAAAACAAAACAAAAAACAATTTAATGAAATTTTAAGTTTTTCTTTTTGTTCTTTAATGAAATTTCTCCTCCTTTTTAATACATCAAGAAGTGTTTTTGTCTTACCTCCCAGTTCAGCGTTACACAAGTGTTACTTGTGAGAGTTATGAGTGGCGCCCCGCATTGACCAGGAGGTCCTGCTGCCGTCGTCACCTCTGTTGGCTCAGAGTATGGCCCAAACTGCCAGACAAATATACGCTTTATTGGCGAAAGTTTTTAGTATTTCTAAACAAAAGGGTAAAAAAAAAAAAAACTGCTGTATTGAGTTGTTAGAGCACAGTGATTTAATGGTTTAGTTTCCACATGAGATCACATGCTCATTGTCTTTGAAATGTGCAGAGCACTGGTTTAAACTAGCTGGACAGACAGTACAAATTATACTTAATTGTCTGTGCATGTTGAAGCTGTTCTTCCTGTCTTTTAATGTGTTTGTGCCTGCTTTTGATCAGCCACTCTAAGCGCTAGCTCACCTTTGACTGAGTGGATGATCAAACCAGCCAGATGTTCTTGTTCACACTGTTCAGCATTTTGGTATCCAAATGCATCCCTGGGTTTGCTGTCTGGGACACTCCGACCTGATTACGTCTGGCCTTGTGTCTTTTTGTGCTACAAGTTTAATTAACTTTTTTTAAACTGCAATTCTACTGAAAGCGTTCATGGTTAAATGCTCTGTGGCTTTAAAAGGGGGAAAAAAATCCCATTAAACACAATCTTATGGTCCTCGAGTGCATGAAACAGAAATTACTTTTGTGATTTGGCAGGCTGATCTGTGGTGATGTAAGGCTGTGCTTAAAAAAAGGTTTAATCTAGGAAGCTATTTTTTTTTTTTTTACTGTTTACAGCTTTTCCTGGAAAATGACATGTTAAAGGAGCTTTTACATTTGTACGATTCTGATAATTTATCATATTCCGAGTGAGTTTCTCACCCCAGCTTCGTTGGCAGCCCTCAGTCGGAAGCTGTACGTTGCACCAGGTAGCAAACTGGCAACGGTGCACTGAAGCTCTGGGCCTTGGTACACTTCTGTTGGCTTGGCATCTCCCTCGCTCATCTCCAGACTGTACACACACTCTTCACACACTCCCTCAGAAACAACAGAGTCTGAAATAAAAGATAATAGAAAAAAAAAAGGAGCAATAAATTTCCAATCAAACCAATCAGATGCTAAATGAGGATACATAGCAGATTACATAGTCTCACATCGTACATCATCAAACTAGTAAAGATTTATTCAAGACTATTGAAAGCAACATTTTTTTTTCCACCACCATCTGCCTGACTTTGCTTGGAGCAAAATAAAATAGGAAATGATGAGAGCACTGGGGAAAACCCTTCAATACATTATGTCTGACCTTCAACTTGAGCCAATAATTGCAGCCGTGCTGCCTGAATTTGAGCTGATTAGAGATGTGACCAGCTGTATCAAGCTGGTTAAAGAAAGAACTTCCCCAGAACTGAAAACTGCAAGGCTTTGGGCTGCCAAGAGATAACAGTACTAATCTGCAATAATGGGCTGGCATTAGGCGAGTTAAGCCAGATATGAGGGTAGGTTAGGAATTTAATGTGCTGAATTAGGGTTCAATTAGCCTAAAACATTGTTGACTTAGCTTACATTAGAGCAGGCCAGCCAAACATATTAAAGAGGCAGAAGGTGATTTAGCAGCCTGATATGAAAAATCAAATATGTTTAAAAAAAAAAAAGTGTATGTGTTTGTCTGTACTCACCCCACTCTAACTGCACTTCCTTATGTTTGGCTTTACCAACAATCCTTGGCGGCTGGCAGGCTCCTGGTGGGACACTTAATGTACGAACTGGAACACTGACGGTGCACTTTGGGAGCACAGATGGAGATGGAAAGTCAAAACAAGGCAAGAAATTATATAATTTATCTGGCTATTAGAACTATTTTATAACTTTGATTAGTCCAAACAGACTAGAGTACCGTTGTTTACAAAGTTCACTGTTTGTTGAAAGTCGTGTATAAGTGTGTGCCTTACCGGGCTGTGTCCTCCTGTTGTGATGCTACACACGCGTAGGCGATATAAGGTCCCAGGTGTCAGCCGCTCACACACACATTCTGTTGCTGGACCACTGTACGCTACCTCCCACTGGCTCCCTGCAAAAATACACACACACACACACACATACACACACACACACGCACACACAGACAACACAATTACACAGCTGAACATATTCATGAGTTAGAATGCATACATATAATCTCTTGTTATTTTGTATATTTTTTTGTAGTTAGCCTACATATTTGCCCAGAAACAGAATCCCACTGACCTAAGTAATACCCTCATGACTTATTGTATTGGTGTTAACTTGTTTTTGGGAAGTACTGTCAAGCAAAACACAGCACTCCGCATTTATGTCATGGAAATATGGGTCACTGTGTGCATCATGGTGAGACGCAGGAGGAAACTATTTTATAGAGCGATATATGATGCGTCCGTGTTATGGACTTGATTCAATGATCTACATATTGTGGTTCCATACATAGAAGTTAAAATAATATTACATATATGGTGCATCAAGTAGACACTGTTCAACAGTAATTTTAATAAAAATAAAAAAATAAAAAACTGTATAATCGTGTGTAATTTATCTTTAACATCAGAGTAGCTAAAGTCAACATATTCCATAAAGTCACATGAACTTATTAACACAGAGTAAATGGTAGGTGGAAACTGTTGATTTAACCCAAATAACTTGCATTTATTCACAAACAAACTTGGGGTTTGGGATATTCTAAATTTTATTTGAGTTGATATTCAACACCAGCTCTTAGCAAACAACAAATTTCCTCTTTTTGGTGTGCTTGAACAATTACAGATTAAAACTAAATTACACCTCATTTCATTCTCTGCTGCAAAGAATGAACGAAACTGGAGAACATTTGGTTTCCTTTTGGTTTCCTGTGATGCGAAACGGAGGAAATTGAAACAACACTGCACGCTAAATTGATTCAAACAAAGATTGAATTGTAGCTGCTATTTTTTGGAGTCACGGGTCACATAGAATATGCGACAAATCAGTAGAGGATGAATGGCACGCTTTGAGCTTTGAGTTGCAAGTCTTGAAGAGAAATGTTCAAATTTGCTTGATATGACCGCTTGAATGGATAGATGGTGGGAAAACAGATAACAATCGTACCTTCGGAGCATCCCTCTGATTTCTCTAGCAGGTACGTGAGAGCCTCTGAGCCTCCGTTGTCTTGCGGAGGATCTGTTGGAGGCGTTGATGGGTAGATTTTAGTTTCACATGAACAGCATTCTCATTCTCAGGTTAATGTAAGTGAACAATTCTCATCTAGTTGGGAGTGCGGGGGTGATTTATATTACCTAAAGCAAAAACATAGCTGACATATAAAAAAAATCACCATTAAAAGGACCAAATGACTAGTATTTACCCCATGTGACGGTAAAGCCATGGGGCGTTGCACTGGTAACACGGGGAGTAGATGGAGGGCCTGGTTTATCGGGACTGGTAGTACAGACCAACACTTCGCTGGGACTGCTCTTTCCCTCTGCGTTCGATGCTATGAGCTGTAGGGAGACACAAACAACATAGCAGAGGGTCAAAAACAAGGAGTCGGAATTGGAAACAAGAAAAATAGAAGGTAACATTTGTGAAGCAAGGAGACAAATTGAACAGGAATGGTGTGCACATCAAAAGACAGTAGCATAGTAAGCATAGAGGTGCACACGCACAGGTATCTATCAAAAGGCCAACTAGCTGTCTTGAATAATAGAAGCCATTACTCTCTGCTTCTTTGTCCGTGCTACACTTGGTACTCTGCCTTCATTTGTCTTCACTTTACTCTCTCCATTACCCCATCCAATGGGCAATCAATTTGCTTTGTTCTCACATGTTCAGATAGGGTGGAAAACACAGAAAGAACACAGTCGCCTCATCGTGGGTGATCATGTGTGTCTGCATCTTCAAACGCCTGACGTCTTATCTGGCAGTGCGCTTGAATGCATATGTGAAGTGTTATTGGAGACGATTGCACCACAAAACACATGCAAACACACTCACACAGGGAAACCATAGGTACATCATGTTTCACAATGTCCTCTCATTATGAACAGTTTTGATCAAGGCTTTTAGCGGAACCAGACTGTTCTCTGCTTAATAAATGGATGCTAAATTGCCTTGTTTCCCCCCATTAAATGGCAGCCAACTCTCTGATGGCAAAATGCCGTATTCACTCTTTGATTGATAGATGTTGCATTGCCACAGAAAGATACCTTAGGAAACATTTTTATCTAACCGGAAGAAATAGATACTGACTTGGATTTGATCTTGTTTAAAAAAATATGCAAAGGTGTCAGAATACGTACTAAACCCTGCATCTAATGAATAGTCTCAATTATTAAGGAAGTTCTGTTTACGGCAATGGTCTCAGCTTAATGTGACAGATTTTGTTGTATGTGTATTTTTTTCCTAATATAATATAATATAATATAATATAATATAATATAATATAATATAATATAATATAATATAATATAATATAATATAACATAACATAACATAACATAACATAACATAACATAACATAACATAATATAATATAATATAATATAATATAATATAATATAATATAATATAATATAATATGATATAACAGTATTGTATTGTATTGTATTATCATAAGAGTGCCACATACAAGAAGGCACTATGTGTACATGCTAAATAAAAAAAATACACTTCTTTAACTGGTACTTTATGAAATACCAACATGGGGAGGGGGGGGGGGGGGGACCAAATAAAACAGAAAGACACATGTATATCTCTTACCCTGAATTTATACTGCGTACTTCTCTTCAGGCATTGTACAGTACAGGTCAAGTTTTCTCCAGTGTACTTTGGATGAAAGTCCGTTCCCTGTGGGAGACACATTGTAAGTACACTTTGTGTCGGGGTGTGTGTCTTTTGTGTATTAACATCATTGTACACACTGGGCATATGGGTGTAATAAATATCTAAATTTTCACTGGTTTTACTGAATTAGTTCGCAGGAGCACCTGGCTCTAACACAGTATGCCTCTGCATGATAGGATTTACAGCTCTGGGCCTGCTGTGTGTTCACACAAACTCCTTTTCAGCAGATTATTCTGTATGCATTTTTCAAAATTTGTTTAAATGCTTTCCAACTGATAGTTCTCCAGAGTTTCTGATTTTCTTCTTCCCGGAGGAATTCCATGACTGAAAGCCATAAATTATGATAAAACACAGCCCTGACATAGAAATATATAAAGTGAAAAGTAAAAGATCAAAGCAAAACCAATATTTTCCATTTACTAAATGATAATGTTGTTTTGTTTTGGTATGCACTGTTTTCCGTTATTTTCTGTTTTAGATGTGAGGTTTTATTAGTGTGCATGTTTTGTGGTACTCACGCTGTTGTCCTCCTGGATCTCGAGTGTATATTTCAGCTGCTCCTCACTGGGACTGCCCTCAGGACGTCCCCACTCCAGGGTCACCCAGTCTACCCCTGCCTTCACCAGCCGTGGCGCCACAGGTAGGGCAGGCAGTGTGCCCATGGTATAAAACACTACCTCTGCACTGAAGCCACTGCAAAGAAAACAATCCCATTTTATTCATTTTTATATGTTTTTACGTACAAAAAAAACAAAGCATAAGACTGACCTCAGCAAGAGGAAAGAGGTGTCACACAGGACATTATTTATCATTTCAAAGGACACAAAGGCAGGAGAATTTTTAAGTGACAGCTGTGGAAATTTCCTTTTTTTTAAGTTCATTTAAAGGGAAGGAAGGGCAGTTTGGGGGCTGCAGGTGAGGATTTTTCAGAAGTCTCAGTGGAGAAGACAAAGAAGGGTGGACGTGGAAAACTTCCTTTTTTTTTTTTTTTTAAATCAAGCAAAAATGATAGTAGGCTTGTTCAAGTTTGCCAGTCCGTGGCTTTAAATAAAGACTACATTAAGATTAGTTTGAGTTCTGCCAGGCAGCTTTTATCTCATCCCTTGCTTTCACATCCCTCTGTCACCTTCCCCATCCACTCAGTCACCTTAACTACTGCAAGCTCCATGTCCCCCGCCATAATGACAAAGAGAAGGCGATGAGAGGGGAAATGGAGGAAAAATGGGAAAAGAGGTAAACGACTTGTCATATGAAGAATAATAGCGTTAAATGGCCCACATGCTTCTGCCTCGGTAAACCCTCATGGTGGTGCATGATGAAGCCCAAGTAAAAAGCTGTGCATGAAAACATGTTTCACTTGCTTGCATGTGTGGATACAGTGTAACTTACATCTTTGCATATTCAACAAGAGGGATGCGGTACCTTGTGCCAATGTCGTTGTGTGCGGCCACTCTGAACGTGTAGCCACAGGCGGGGAACAGTCGTGTCACCTTACAGTGTCTCTGGCTCCCAAAGTAACATTCTCTGAAAACATTGTTCTTCTTTCCCTGATGAGGAGAAGGTAAGACTTGTCATAGGACTGAGAGGACCTCATTGCAATGTTGAAGATAGGAAAAGAGGAATCTTGTCAACAAAACCAATTACAAGTTGTAGGATGAAAAGTTTTTTTGTTGTAGGGTAAAAGTAGACGCACCTCATCCCACTCGAGCAGGTAGTTTGTGATTTTGGATCCGTTGTCGCCTGGGGGCTGCAGATGACGGCGAGACGGACAGAGCGAGGGCCGGTGAGAGGCGAGAGAGATTGAGAGATTAGCCGAGGATGAAAGACTCTTGACAAAGAGACTGACAAAATACCCGCTGTGTTTTCGGGATTGACCTCATTTCCTGTCTGAGTGATTGATGGTACACTTTATCAGTGGCAGTGTGAGTGGATAAAAATTACTTGTGTAGGAGAGGTCAGAAAGGACAACAAGGAGGCACCAGAGAGGATTGGGCAAGAAAGCAAGAATTTCTATTAGGTGCTGAAAGCCTGATAAAGCTAAGCTGGACGATAAACCAGAAAAAGCAAATCATGCTGTTTACTTTCTTTGGAGGGTTAACATTCCTCCAACATCACTCTATGGATAGCATTGCATGATCCGAGTTTAGCAGCATGATATTAGTATATGTAATGTGGCTGTACCTTCCACTGTAGACTTAGGGTGCTCTTGGAGCGGTGGGAGAGTTTTGGGGCTAACGGGACATCAGGGACGCTGCAGTGTGTGGTAAACGAGCCCGCCTCTGAACATGAACCTCGAACTGAGTTGTACGTTGCCGAAACCCTGGTGCAACAGAAGTCAAACATTAAACAACAATTTTCAATAACGCTCACGATTCATGATTCTGCATGACTTGAAGTTTGACCTTTTTAAACAGGAAAAGTTCAGTTAAAGCTTGATTCCTTACCGTACATGGTAGTCTGTCGCTGGCCGTAGGTCTTCCAGATGGTATTCCAATTTGTCACCGCTGAAACACACACACACATAAAGCAAGAAAGAACCTTCAGTGTCTGCAGCCCATTTGTGACCGGCTGTGTGTTACTTAAGCCTGAAGAGGCCTCTCACCTGTATATAGAGCGATACTTTCCATCCTTTCCCTTGTCTGAGAGCGAGACGTCATAGGTGCAGGACACTGGCATCCCGTTATTATGCCTGTTTACCAGCCCAGCTGGGGGGACCCAGGACAGCCGAGCAGCCCGCGCCTGAACATTGGATACCTGTGAGACACAAACACAAAATTTAAAAATTATTCCCACAAATAAAACAAGAAAAAAAACATCATTCATGCATCTTTTTTTTTTAAATTGTTTTAAAAATAGGTTTATTATCACAGCGATACAGCCTAAATAATCTAGTATAGCTTCTTTGTTGATGCTCCTTTCTATTGCATTTTATTTATCAATAAACCTCAAAAAAGTACAATTGTTTTATAAAGAAACATTTTACATGTCTGTATGTCCATGTTTGTTTTTATCTTAAGAGTCAATATGTGTGTAACAGAGAAAAAACAACTGATTCGGTTGCTGTTTTAAAATCTAGAAAGCAGTAAGGACATGAACAGGGATCGGCACAGACAAGCAAAAGACTGTAGGTGAGACCAAACTTTGTTTTTAATGAACTTCACGCAGGTCTAAGCTACAGTATCTGCAGTACGATACAACAACACAATGCTGCTCCAATTTACAGCTAAGAAAAGTGATGATTTACTGTACAACAGCTCGATGAGCGACAAATGGTGAGAACCAAAGACAGAGACCATGAGATGATGGCAGAGACATCAAGACAATGGCACCAGGAAACAAGAGGTTAGGAGAAAAAGAGGATCATAAACAGAAGGATGATTGAAGGAACCTTTTAATGGTTTCTGCATCATTTGTTTTACAATCCTAAAAGACAAATTGTCAAACTGATGCACTGCTGTGCAAAGGTCAGAAGTTATGTGGAGGGAATAAACTGATATTAAAGCATTGATCTTGTGAGATTTCAGTCTGGCGCAAAATTTATGCTCAATGCATGAATGGCACAAGTCTTATCAAACTAAATATGTTGACACTCCTGCACAGTGTTAACCTTCTGATCCTTACGTAGAAGCATCTGACAATAAATCTTGAAAAAGCTCAATCCCAATGTGGCTCTTCACACCATGTCTATTTTATCACTATTAAGTGTGAAGTGACAGTAGTTAAAGAAATGGAAACCCATTTTTTATGCACTCTCTCTCTTTCCTTTCTTTTATCTCCGTTTCACATCTGCAGACTTCATCACTTCAGGGGTAACTTAAGGATATGCAGACTGACAAATAGCCACTAGACATAAATTTCCAGTCTTTCTCAGCATCTCCCAGTACCCCAATATTTCACTGTGTGTCATTACTGCACTTTCTGATGTCAATTTCAGACCCTGTTACAAACTCACTATGTTAAATTGTCCAATTGCACAGAATGCTGCCCAAACTCTTTTCACTGGGAGTGAGCAATTCCTCTCTGCCAAACCACAACATGGGTTCAGTCATTCACACCCCCCCCCCCCCCCTCCCCCCCCCCCCCCCCCCCTCCCCTTGAGATGGCCAAGAAAAAAAAAAGTTAAAATCATTTTCAGCTTATGGAGGTACGGTGGCAAGTTAATGGCAGGGATGAGAGGATGCTGCCCTCATGTGGCCACAGTGAGCACAGCTTTAACTTGTTTATATCAGCTGCCAAATTCTAAGAAATAACCTCAGGATGAAGAACTGTGGGTGTTATTGTCAGTATTAACATTTGATTTTCAACAATACTGACAGGATACACATATGAAGAAGACATCAATGTTCAATCCGGCGACAAAGAGGTGATTGATTGAAGTAGTTTTTAAGTGTGTGTGTGTGTGTGTGTGTGTGTGTGTGTGCATTTAATGGGAAGAGGTGTGCATACCAACCTGCGGTTTGTCGATGGTAGACAACATGTCTTGAACACGTTTCCCCTCTGAATCATGATCTGAGCAGACAGACAAAGAGAAAACAAAGTAATTAACAATAAATCAGCTTGAAGGAAGAGTTCAAATGGAAGATAAAACACAGAGGAGAGACGTAAGAACTGGGAGGAAGTTCTGCATGCTGGGGCATTCTCACCAAGGTTTTGTTTATGGGGCTTTTTTTTTTTTGCATTTAATAATATGATTAGTTTTCATTAAATTAAAAAAAAGAACAAAAAACAGATCTGCAGCTGCAGTTTTGGCAATGCTTATATTAAAAAAAAGGCTATTAACTGATATTTGCACCAATCTTTAATTTCTTATGTCAAAAAAAATCTATCACACAGTTTTTGTCCCAAGATCAGTCAAAGGCTGCATTTTGATTGTGAAGTTGTGGGACTAAATATAGCCTCAGTTAAAATGCTTTAATCAACCCTGTTACTGCCTGTGCATATTCCATCCAGCTGCAATCATCTGTGAAAAAATAGAACTGGAACTGCCCAAAAGCAGACTGAAATTCTCCAGAGAGCACGCAGACTAATGGCGTGTGATGCAACACTTGTTTTCTTCAACATGTGCCTATTTCATCATATCAAACTGCAATGAACACAGCTCTTAGGGGGGGAAAAAAAGAAAGAAATAGGCAAAATTATACAACGTTCTGTGGAAAAGTATTATTCACCCCTTTCTGAGAGCAAATAACACAGGGATCACCAAAAAAACTAATGCATGACTCATAATCAGCAGTGTGTTCTGTCCTGTACGTAGGAACTAGGACTTATATTTTATATAATTTTCTCCTGGAAATCATTATTCTAATCATTATTATGTCTAATTTTTAAAACAGTTGTCCGTACACCTGTGAACAATTATGCTCAGAAACATCTGACGTAAGCAGAGCTGTTGCTTCTAGCTTTTCCATACAGCTTGTTGTGTGTGCCATGATACAGTACAGTGATGTGTGTTTTTGGTAATTGTGCTGCTACGTCATGTTTTGCATTATAATAATACAAAAACTCTCCACAGACTAAAAAAGCCCAATTATTCCTGAGAAATGCTGACGCTTATTATGTCATTTATATCAGAAAAATGCCAAACTTATATTGTGTCTGTTTATCAGAGCTGAAGTTTCACTATTTCTCTCCTTTTATTTGACTGTACTGAACCTTTAGCTGCTCTGCTGGACTCGGCCAAACAAGAAATGTGAGGAAGCTCATTTCAGGCTCCAGGAGAAGCAGATCAGCTGTTTTCTGATAGGTATATAGAGATAACACTAAGTGTAAAGATAAGAACTTATTAATAGCTGCCGCCCAATATGCCATAAGGGTGATTGTGCCATGAGGTGCTAGTCAGCCTCTGAATGAAATTGTATCATCATCACACACACAGACACACATCCATGCGCTGGTCTGGGCCACTGACTCATCTTAAGGTGATTTACTGGACGCTGGAGGTTGTTATGAGAGCCAGCACAAGCGTATGCGTGTGCACATGTGTGGGTAATGGAAGTATTTCCCTCGTGTGTTCCCCCAAGCTGAGGATTTTCCAGCCAGAAGAGACCTGCTTTCTCCATCTGACTGCTCCAACTCACACAGGATGTGCTTGTGTGTGTGTCTGTGTGTGTGTGTCCATGTTTGTGAAAAAAGTAAGTAATACAAGTAAGAAACTACAGACTAAAGAACTGAGAAGACTGTCAAACACAGAAGTGGATCAGGCAAGTATTTACACACAAAGTGGCTTGAGAAAAGTTGGCCACTTCTAATCACGTTCAGTAAAAGCTAAAGGGAAATTAATAAGAACTAATCTCTAATCAAAACATGAAACATAAAACAGTCTCTCAAACCTTTTAATATTTCACAACCATAAACCAAAAGCATCAGAAGCATCTTAACAAGATTAAAAATAAGTCTTCTGAATCATGTTGCCAGTCTCAGATCACGCAAGATACCTTATGTGTGTATGAACAGAAGTCCTATCTCACTAAAACAATCGACTAAAAAAGCTGTGAGATTTAGCAACGGGTAGTGTTAATGAATATCAAATTATATTAATATGAAGGGTGGAAGGGTTGGGTTGTGTGCATAAGTGTTTTTAAGGTGTGAAACTGTTTTTTATTTGGATGTTGTTAAGCACTTTGATATGCTTTTGTATGAAAGGTGCTACACAAATAAAGCTTGATTTGATTTGATCAATTACAAGGTTTCATTATTAAACTTTGTAACGGAAATATGACATGCAACATATAAATATACCCCACAAAATATTGTGCTCATCTAAGTTATATTAAGGAGGGCTGCATTAAACTTGTGCACCTGTGCATGTCAGGTGGCAGTAAAACGTGCACAAATGTAGGACTTCTAATTGAAGTGCGGCCCTCGCTGATACACCTGAGCTCAACCTCTTTCAAGTCAAATTGTTTTTACAGTACTAATGTTGGGTCCAAGGTGGATCCTAGAACTCGCCTTGTAGCTGCTGTAGGACTGAGCTGCAGCTCCTCTGTGACACCACACTGGACTAAGCAGGTATAGAAGATAGAAGGGTACTAATGTTACTACATGTTACATTTTCTATTGTGTCCTATTTGTAATTGCAAGTACTTTCTATGTAATATAGTATATTGTAAAAGAAATGTGTTATCTTTACCTTAAGCTATTTTGAAAGTCTGGTCATTTTTCTTTATTAATAAGCCTTTAACTTAACTACTCTTTCCATGCCACTGTGTATACCTACATGAATGCATGCACCAGTATGGTAACAGTGAAATGACTTTACATATTAACACATTTAAACTGAATAGCTGGTGCACTCAAACCTTCCTCTGGACTGGCTATGCACTAATATGTTGAGTGTATTTTTATACAAAGTAGTTTGTGAAGGATGTATACTTAGTGTAAGTGATGAATGAGAAATTGTCTGAGTGTATGCGTGTGAGTCTCTAACAGGTTCAGTAGGAGAGAGGGCTTTACTGTGCCTGGGGGTTCACTTATGAGTCATGGCAACAGTGATGTCATGGAATCACAACCTCGACATGACCTCTCTGCAAGTGTGTGTGTTAGAATAAAAAGCAAGAGCGAAAGAAAGACTATGTGTATCTCAGTATCAGGTTACAGGAGACGGCAATGCGCAACAGGAGGAGAGGAGTTAAGCTACTGTGTTGTGTGTGTGTGTGTGTGTGTGTGTCTGTGTGTGCGTGTGTGAGTCGGGACCTGCAGCGCATGAGGAGAGTTCAACAGGTGAAGAACACATTCTGTATCACCGCTCAACACATTGACTCATTAGCGCTCTCTTTTCTATTTCACGCACTCTTGTCCTCTTTCATCTACTTTGAACTTTTTGTCTTTTATGGGATGAAAACACACACACACACACACACACACACACACACCTGACTTCAGACATTAGCCAGCTTATTCCACTAATTTATCACAGGCTGAGTGACGAAGAAGAACACAGCCTGCTCAGAGCAGTGTTGCTTTTCTTATGTATCCAAAAGCTCCCAGACGAGCGGAGGGGAAATGACTTCACATTCAGTTAGAAATCAAGGTCGATGTCCGTCTACATCTCACAAATTTGTAGATTTTACCGTTATTCTTTCAACTGGATACTGGTGAATCCCAGTTCAGTAACATTCACATCACACAGTGATGGATACATCTTGCAGTAAGTATTACAGTAGGTTGCATTCTCAATAAATTTTCAGTAAGTATTTGAACAGTTTTTCCATCTTGTGACTTTTCCTGGACTTGGGATGAATCTGAACTTAAAGGATTGTATGAAGCAGCATATTTCTTCTTATTATTAATATTCCTGAATTTGAGCTACAATATAGCTATGGTACTAACAGTAGTAGACAAAACATCAATATTTCAGTAAAGGGAAAAAAAAAAACCACGGCCAAACCACAAGGTCAGATTGCGACAGCAAAAAGTCTGAAATTTCAAGAGAGCAGCAATAAAGTTTGAAACTGCTGCTTTACCTCACAGCTGACTGTTATGACTCGCTGTGGCCTGTCGAGTCCAGCTGCTTAAGTGTTTAATATAGATATCAACCACAAAGAGCTGATGCTGACGGCTGAAACAAAAACCGACCCTCCTCCCTCTGTGTTACGCCACTGACTCTGCTTTATCTACACAGTCCCTCCTGTCCTCTCTTGTCTGTTTTTGTGCAGCCCACGAACCCTTACTTCCTCTCCCCGTCTGACCTCACATCCTGTCTGCATCTGAACGCCTGTATTTGGTTATTGAGGACACTCAGGCGGAGTGAGGGAGTGCAAAGGATGGGAGGAAAAAAGGATAGGGGGGGAGGTTGAGCCAAGCCAAAACCAGGCAAGACGGGAATTTAGAGGAAGAGAGAGAGACGCTGAAGGACAGTGAGTTTAAGGAGAAAGGACGGGCAAGATGAGTCTGGGTAAGAGATTAGGTATAAAAAAAAAACCACAAGGAAATTGAGAGACAAAGAGCAAGCCAGGGATCAACAGAGAGGAGGGGGAAGGAATGGATGAAAGGGTAAAGGGGGGGAAAGGATTTAACGGGATGTGAGGCGAGGATTACGCTAACTTTTGTGACATCATCAGAAGATACGGAGCAGATGCGCGCCACTGATCTCAAAGTAGTACATTGTAGGATTCACTGCTCACAATTACAGGCTGAATTTCCTTAAAGTCGTAAAAACAAACTGAAAATATACATGTATTGTAGCAGTTTTCCATTTCAAAGTTTGCTCTGATGATGTTCCCCAACAAAAGTGAGCTGCTTCAACTCTTTAATATTCATACTAGCAAAAAGGCCCCCCAAAAAAATTTAGTCTGTCTTTTTCCATTTGTTTTGGATGAGAATAAACAGAATAAATGTTTTTAGTAAATAGTTGAGATGCTAAAAAGAAGAATTAATGACAATATGACAACAGTAAATGGTTGAAATTTGAATCAGTAGCGTTACAACAAACATATACATACCCTAACCAACTGGTAGAGATGGCTCAGGCAGGTTTGTTTCAACAATTTTTTTAAACAAATTAATCAAAGTCGCTGCAAATTTACTTTTAACAAAAGGATAGACCAGAACCTGAGAGGGTTAATGTCAACACAGTAACTTATTTTTGCAACTAGGCCCCAAATGGTTTGAAATCTTTTTGTTAGCATCCAAACAAGCGACAGTGAGGTTAGCAGCGTCCCCTTGCCTTCAGTTGTTCTGGTTTGTGCTAAAGTAGAGGACAGCTGGACTTTGCTTTTGGCTCACTCCAAAAAAGAAGTCCAGCTGCTTTCCAGTTAAGTACTTTGGATTACTCTGACCTGGATGACCGAGAATCTACGCTGACATATGTCATTCTGTATGCAAAGCTGCTGTGAGGCATCTGCAGTGAAGGGCCTGATTATTATTGCTAACAAGGAAATCTGTGAAAATCTTAACAGTTCTGTATGTTTTTTCCCCCCCAAAATGTCAAGATATTCCTTAAGATATCTTCCTTAAACAATGTTCTTTACCTTTACCTTTGTTTGATGTCATGGTAACTACATCCATCTTGTATTCACAGTCAATGTGTTTCATTTGAATAATTTTTATTTTGTTTAGTCATTTCAATCATTCTAACTCGCTTGCCCCATCACTTCTTCAAATTTGTGGCTTAATAAAAAAAAATAGGCATCTATTTAATGTTGCATATACAGCATATACATAATATTTGTAATTTAGTATCAAAGCTTGCAAACAGAGCTTTTGTAAAAAAAAAAAAAAAAGTTGCTTTGACACTGAGAAGGTTGCATTCCTCTTGCATGACGGCCTGTGCGTCTCCTCAGTCTGTCTGCACCGGGACAGAAAAAGACCTCTAAGGCCTGAAGAAAAAAATGTGAAAAATGCTGTAACGGCTGCTCACTTAGCCCCCACACCACACAAATACCGGCCAAAGAGTGCGTGTGGTGTGTGTCGCGCTAAGGAAACAAAGGGATCTTTGGAAGCATTTAATCAGTGAGGACAAAGCAAAGTGATAGAAACATCTGGAAAAGAATTTAAAAAAAAGAGAAAAAAGATGCAAGACAAAGGGGAGACAGGAAAAGCAGAAGCGAAACAGAGATGAGAAAGAGGAATAGAGGTAGGAGGAAAGTGGAGGTAGAGAGGGGTACAGACCTTGAATCCCACACTATTATCATCTGCTGCATAGTGAGCATTCCATGTGTTCAACAGCTGGGCTGCAAACAGTCACACATACACACTCATGCACAGTGAAGTTGTTGGGACATGCCTGAAATTGTGGTTGTCATGGTGAAGGTTTGGTTCTCATGGCCAGGACCCTAACTGTTTATAAAGAGGGGCTTAGAAAGGGAGACGTGGGCAGAGGGACTGGCACAGAGAATGTTCTAAAGAGAGTAAGAAAGATTGAAAGTTAAAGAAAAAAATTAAATAAATAAAATAAAATTGCAAAAACAGAGAGTAAAATCCTTTTCAGTATATGTTTATTTGTTATATTTTTGCAGGAGGGGCACGATTTCCAGACCACATATCGAAGTTTCAGGACGTTTTTGTATGGAAGACTACAAGACATCCTTTTTAAGCTAGAGCACAGAAAGAAAAAAAAAGACCATATGTCCAAAATAGACAAAACAATTCCAAGATTTGACTTAGACTGAAACTAAAACAAATAGGTGGCTGTATATTCACATAAAATTGCATTCCCCAGTTCCTTGTTTTAAACTGATTTACCTCAATAATTAGGTTTCATGTGTGCATATAAACATAGTTGGAGACAGAGACCTCGTCCACAGTCCTTCAACTCAGCAAAGAAATAAGCGTTTCAGCTGCCAAGAGTGGCAAAAAAAAACAACACTAAGAATTTTTGCAAATGTATGCATGCGTGTTTACCCTAGTGTGTGTGTGCTATGAATGGCACAGCCAGGCCGAGAGGGATTATGGGGATGTGGCTTTCAGAACCCTGACCCCATTCAACCCTGCTCAGCCAAAAAAAAAAAAAAACCTTGAGAGTGACTGTAGAAGGCAAATCTACAGACAGAAAAGGCAGTTAGCGAGAGTAACAGCACAGTAGGTGGCTGGGATGAGACAGACAGACACCAACGACATATCCAAACTGGAGCAAAACAAATTAAAAACACACGTATTGTGTTTTTAGATGCCATTTATGTCAAACCGCCATTACTGACAAGAAAGATCAGTCTCGCTTTCCAGACTGAAATGCATACACGCAAAAGCTCCAATTGTAGCATCCAATGAGGAGGTAGCTAAATAAAATAGATCTATACTGTTGCAGCTGGTTCTGGTGGTTTTGCTTCATTAACATGTTTTCACAGACTTTCTTTCAAAAAGTGCAAATGCATGTGCAAGTTACAGAGCACTCTCATAACCTTGTTTTGGATACTTGATGTTTCGTTTAGCGAAACATGCTCCAAATCCTATTCTGTTGCATATTCCCTGAAAAGCACCAGTGATCGCGAAGCTAAACAATCAGCATGGATGTATTTACACTGTGAAAAATAGTGCTTGACTTTAAATTCCTATATACAGTTGTTGTTTTTTTGTTTTCATTTTTATGGTATTTTTCATTTTATTATTAACAGTCACAACTTATCAACTAATTGATTTTAACTGACCTGACTAGTTGACTGCAAAGATCACTTAAAATGCCTATTCCCAGTTGGACGTAACTTTTATGCTTACATGTCTTCTTTCAAGAACTGAAAAAGCTGGATTTGCTTCTGCATGATGCAAAAGAAAAGTTATGCATGTTTTTCTTCTTGTTTTTCAGACATACGATGTTAACAGAAGTAAAGGTCAGCATCCTATCTTCTTTCGCACAGTGCAGGGGTTGTTTACTCAGTTGGATTTAATGTAAAACCTATTGTGACTGGTGCGAACAACCTCCTTTTCTAATCCTCTTCTGGTCCCGTTACACGATATCAGCAGGAAAGGCATTTTTCTGCTTGTAAATCCATCCCTTGTTTCCCGTTTTTGAGATTGGCCCCTTTTCACTGTAATTCCCACCCACAACACCCCACAACCACTACCGTCACCACCACCTTTACAATTTTCTATCTCATCTTTTGCCTTTCGTCTCCAGACCTCCCCCTCCTTCCAGTGTCTCTTTTCCACCTCACTGCCCCCCCATCTTGCCATCTAACCCAACATAGCCGTATTTGGGGTTGGTGGGAAGAGGTTTGAGCTTGTGTGTGTGGGAGGAAAGAGGATGGGGTGTGGGGAGCATGGAGATTATCACCATGGTGATTTACTAAAACAGTCTGGTAAGGAAAGAGTGAGTGCCTTCACACATTTCCAGGCCTGTTACTACGGTCACAGCAGGAGGGGGTGAAAGGGGAGTTTAATAGTTACTTTAACTGCTGAGTCATGACTCTAACCAGTCAAGTATGAGTAATAAGTGGGAAGAGAAAACCAGTGATGATTCAGTGAAATTTTTCCAAACCTGGCAACTAACACTTTCCACATTAATTACTAAAACTGATTTGAAAGTTGTGGCACATGATTCCTCAATGTCAAAACCAGTAAAGACAACTAATAATGTAAACAAAAATGCTTTGTTGACAGTGATTTATGTTAAAATTGATTAAAACAAATTCTTATCTTCCAAAAAAAAAAAATTTCAGCTGATAAGAAAACACACTCTTGTAAATTCTGGCTATAAGATGCTATGGTGTAATTTGCTCGGACAATACCAATAGCTTCTGTTAAAAGTAGGGAACTGATGCTACTGACCCAGTTCACTGACTTTATGACTCCTTTCTACTTATGTTACTGTTGCACCATATGTTTAAGCATTTACAGTTACCCTGTAATTGAAATTTGGCCGCAGTTCAGCTAAAGTTAGCCATGTTTGAAGAGGAGTGAGGAAGGAAAATCTGATGGTGAAGAGAATTCACACCGTTTATAATGTCTTAGAGTCTACATGATCAGAAAATTGAGGTGAAAGTGCGACGAGACAGAAAACTGTATTTTAGATGTGCCACAGAGAAAACATTCAATTCCAGTCGTACGTTCCTCATTTCAAAACATCAGTCTTGGAAAGCCGTCGATATGAGAGGCAATTACAAAAAAATCTTTAGTCATTTTGTTTGCTTTGGGTTTTATATGTCAACAGTAAGGGTGCATGAGATGTTTTCTCTCTTTTTTTTTTTTTTGCCAAGATGATTGTGCAAGTTAAGCTTCACCTCAAAAATCCCAGTGAAAGCCAAAATGGACTTTTTGGGAAGTCTTTTTTTTCTTTTCTTTTGCTTTTTTTGTAAAGAATATTTTCATCTTTGAAACTGATTCATGTGGTTCCACACTTCTACAATTCCACAGTATCTCAGATCACTGTTATATGTATGGTCAGCCTTATTTTTCTGTCCGCTAACAGAGCCAACATGGCAGACAGAGGAGTCGCAGCACGCATCTGGTTTCTCCAGAACTCACAGCACTTGGCAATGACGTAACAACAAAGATGGAGGGGCTGAGGGAGCCGGCCCATCTGTTTCTGCTGAAATCCCAGTTTTTCTGAGTGAGAGACAGGATTTGCGGTGGTGATGATGCAGAGCCAAGATGGAGGAACAGAGACTACGAAGCACACATCTGTTTCTGCTCAGCAAGCAGTTGAGTTCTGAGGCAAAAGGCCTGCGGATCTGGCTTTCCTAGGGAATGGACACTGCGCTAGCCAAGTCAGCCTGCTGCCTTACTGGCACGAGGCAATCACCACACACACAGGGAAAGAGAGGGCATCAAGGGCAAAGCGTAGGCGGCTGTGTGTGTCTGTGTGTGGATGTGTGTGGTGCACTTGGATCCGCTAGGCCAAGCAGCAACTTTGTCGGAATGTTTGTACTCTGCTCTTTAGCTCTTCGTCTCTCTTGTCTTTCCATTTTTCCTCACTTTATGATGTAGGAGTTCTGGTTCAATATTTTTGCTCTTCGCAATCATTCCATATCTGTCTGCTCTCATGCTTCCCTCAAATCATACATTCCTCCCCTCCTTCTGTTTACATCCCATCCTTCGGACCCTCATGCTTCAATTGCTTACTGGAAACTCATTCACAGGGTGTTTGTACATGTGTAAGTGTGTTTTGTGACATGTGTAGCGGAGTCAGCCTGATCTCCAGCCCTGTACGGAGACCCTGGTAGACCAGAACAGCCAGTCGAAGACATGTTGACATGTTCCTGTCAGTCATGTGTGTCATTGATGTCTGGGTGCTGAAGTCTGCATTACAAGAAACTATGAAACTCAAAGGCTTAGCTGCCTTTCCAATATATTATTGTGTGTATCATGTATGTGCAAAAATGTAAAAAATCCAGTCCTTTTTAGCAGAGCTTTTGTGCAGGTTTAGTTGTGCCTGATAACTTGACTTTCAAACTGCATAGAGCAGAATGTTTGATCGGTCCATTTAAACCTCACAGTATGTCACTTTGATCGGAACGTGCTGCACAAGTAGTTTGTTTTGTTTTCTCAAAACCTTGGTTGGAGGTTTTATTTGTGCCTACAAAGCTGGTACCTTCTAGAGCATTACAAAATAGCATTTCAGTCACTTTGGATAAGCCACAGGCCTCATTATGAAGGCAAGCATAGTAAGTAATGACTTTTAGAGATGAAAGTAATTACAATTATTTCCTGTTGTTACGTTTCAGCATATCATTTTGTGTACTTAAACTTTTTTCAGCGTTTCATTATCTGCACTGAATAAATCTATTTTTCCCCATCTCAACTGGAATAGCCTTCCTCCTAAATCACGTTCAAGGGAAATTGAACATTTAAGAGACAAATGCCTAAATGAAATGGCCTATATGTACACCATTTCCTTGGTTTACTGCGAAAAAATACTGGCAGATAAAAAACACGGCATCTAATCTGCATCAACATGTAAATGAAAGACTATTTGCTGTGCTTACTAAGTTTTCCATTTACTCAGATTCAGTTTGACATCAATTTGAGCTGTGTTAATCCTAAACACATATTTTCAAATGTAAAGACATTTGCAGATTTTATGTTAAATTAGATTGTTAACACACTAGTTTGAATAGAAATTAAACTAAGGTTCTTTTAATATTAATTTATGAGGGTCCTCCAGGTCTCCTATGTTACTACACATGTGGGTTAATTATTCAAGTGTGAATAAAATTAAGAGTTAAAAACTGATACTGTACTGATATAGTTTTGTCATTTTTGCACAATTTCAGTCCATTATTTTTCAGTTCTGTATTTCAAATTCTTAGTTTATACACAAACTACTTATTAAAAGAGTACAGTATATATATATATATATATATATATATATATATATATATATATATATATATATATATATATATATATATATATATATATATATATAAATATATATAAAAAGTAGCATATATGTATATATGCTACTTTTGACTGTATCCTTTCTCCTTGACTTGCTGTTGTCAGTTTCAGAGCCTTTGGGAGATGCTACAGTTGGGAGACATGTATTTCTGTTGCCCTGACCGCAGCATCCTCAGTGAAATTAGAAAGTATATCCTGGTGTTGTATTCCCATTAATGCAGAGCCAAGCTGGAGCTAATTAAATCTCATGTCTGCTGCAGAGTTCTTTGACTTGGGACTGTATGCTAATTAAACACTTTCACACTGCTATCAGGAACCAGATGTTAGAGGGTTTCAGTCTGATAATGGTATATTTTATCTAAGTTTTCCATTGCTATCACAGTAACATCATTATTGTAATGTATCATGCAGTGAAAATCTTACAGACCTAAACCAGGTATACTTGTAATTTTTTTTCTTTTGTTAGTTCTGATCATGATCTTTGGGAAAAAAATTATCTAACGCTGACCCAGCTGGAGTCCTGCAGTGAAGGACTAACTGTTGTTCAATGGGGATGGTGAATTTTAAGAAGAGCTTGACAAGCTACAGTCAGGAAAACAAAAAATTCATACGTCTGTAAGCTTTTCTGTCATCACCGTCACAGAGACCCCTGTGTGCTACATGTGAGCACATAAAGGACATATTCTGCTCTTCTCAATAACTTTGATGTGAAAAAGACTTGTTATTAAAGAAAAGTAGCACCACATGTTAGTGTATGTGAGCGTGTGCTGTCTTAGCAGATGTGCTGGTGTGTATATGTGGTTGCACAAGTGATGAAGCTGAACTTTGGTGTCTAAATCTCTGAGCTCAAAGGTTTCCTTCATCCCAAGCAGGACTCTACAGGTATGTGACTCCCTCCTCCCCCTATCTCTCTCGCACTTCTCCCACCAAACCCCCGTCTCTGTGGTTGAGCCTTCAGTAACAAGGCCAGTATTGTAGTGAGGGTAAAACGATAGCGCTCAGGGACGGGTTCAGCTATGTGGTTACCCAGACAGCCTTTCTTACCCCCTTCCCCATCTTCCCACCTCAATCCCTCCACCTGCCCCCTTCTGAGCGCTTCATCTCAGCGAGACGGCATTCATTCTTTATCCATTCATTTATTAGGTGACTTTCTGTGCAGAAAAGAGACAGAGAGGAGTAGAAACAGAGGAACGAAGGGTGTGTTTTATCTGGCCTCTGAATGCAGAGAGGCACCGAGGTTGAAGACAACAGATGCAGTCACATGGGGACCAACAGAAAGAGCATGCAGCAAAAACATAAGTTACTCCTCCACAAAAAGATATGACGTTACTGTTGCTTGGTAATATATCCATTATTTAAACAATAAAGCAGTTCCACTGCTCTTTTTTTGACATGTCTATTGACAGATATGTAAAATCAAGAATTTAACATACCGTGTTTTAGATAGTCTTAATGCTTATAGTGATGGGCTCTTTTTTGTTAATCACAGTAGTTTGGCATGTTAATGGTTTAATGTGTGAGAAAGAAAATTTCATTGATTTCACATTTCTGTACTCAGTCCTTGTGTAGTTGTAATTTCAATATCTGAAAGGCCAAAAAAAAAAAAAAAAAAAATTATCTAAGCCCCCAAAAAACCTTGCCAGTCTTTCTAATTGCTTTCTACTTGTGTGGGTTTCTTACCTTGTGTGTGTGTCTCTGGCTCACTGTTTCGTGGACTGCTGCGGAGTCGTCTTTCTGGCTTCTTGCCCCCTGGACTGCTGACTCCGCCTGATCCCACTGACCCCAGTGATGACGCGTGCGATTTGTTGCTGCAATATAAACCAAACAAAAAAAACAAAAGGATTTAAAAAAAAAAAAAAAAAAAGAATTAATTGTGACAATCAAGGTGTAAGCAATGAAACATTAACTGAAGAAACAGTCATAATTACTAAACAGACAAATAATAAATAAGTATACAAATGAAAAGACAGATGTGACATGTTTATGTATTTCATCAAAATGTGATGACATGTTAAGGTGAACAGCAATTATTCAAGTTTATTACAACCCCCCCCCCCCCCCCCCCCCCAAAAAAAAAAAAACATTAAAAGACAATCTATACATCAGTAAATTCATCTTCATGCCAATCATTAAAAGCCCAGATGCAATGTGATGGATCACCTGTATCCGTTGTGTGCTGGCCCCAGACTGCCCTTGTAGAGAGTGGAGGGAGGGGAATTAAGCCGGTTCTGTCGCTCTAGTTGTCTCTGTTCCTTTATCTTTTTAGGTTGGGGCTTGCTGTATGTCTCCTCTCTGCTTATGTAGTTTGACATACCATAAACTGGAATTATTTCTGAGGAGAGAAAATAATAATAATAAATAGCAGTTTTTATGTAACTTATTCCAATTCTTAACATTTTTTTTTTTTAACATAAAATACTATGGTTGTTCAGCAGGTAAGTCCATTCAGTCAGTACCTGGATCACCATACATGGGGGGAAGGTGGTGCTGGTAGTACTGGTGGGGTGCCATCTCCCCTGGGCTTACAGGGGGGTAGAAAGTGTGAGAGTTGGGGATGAAGTGAGGGTGAGCCAGGTACGGGGGCAGATGGTGTGTGGGGGACAGGGCTGGAGAGTAGGAAGGAGGGTAGCACTCTGGAGACTGAGGAGTCACCACCACTCTGCGAACCCCCGTTGTGTCCTCCAGCACCTGTGGGACAAAGCAATATGGAGATTTGACACAGATACAGACTTTTGAAACAAAGACGACACATTTGTGTGTGTTTGTGTGTATGTGACTGAGATATCAGATTTTTTTTTTTGTGCCCACAAGCAGTTGGTTTTTTGGAAAACTTCACAAATATATGGTTGCTTTTTCATTGTGCAGTAGAGGTTTCCCATGGTAAAGTTGGCTTGAGTTTTAGTCAAGCGAAAAGCAGGTGTTCTGTGTGGGACATGAGGACATCGAATGAAGGAATTAATTGAAGAAAGGTTTTTGGCAACCAAAACGACGTGGTGTTGTCCCTTAAAATGGCGCAAACAAGTGCAACATTGTCATCAGATGGTGGGCACATTTCAATAACAACAAGGTTTAAATATCTGCCTCAAATTACCATAGATTCTATACACGTATTCACTTTCGCATTCATGGATTGGGACACACACATTCCAACTATTCAGACACTTTCACATGCCTGCATTCCAAGGAGAGAGCAAATACACACTCCCTGCAGAGAGGGGAAGCAATCTATGGTCCCTGACAACAACAACACACACTATCAGAGACACACCAAACAGTACCACCCCAAAATTCCCAACACATACTGAGATGTAACAGACTCTCATAATAAGACAGATAAAAAGAAAGAAGCATGGAAATAAAAGAGGTGTCAGGAGGGGACGAAGAGGGTTACAAAACTAATCAGAGTGAGAAAGATCTAGTAGAGTGGGGGAGAGTAAGAGGTGGAGGAAGGAGGAGGCCCCTCGTCCCCTTTGCTGCTAAAAAGAAGAGAAAAACAGTGTTTACAGGAAAACAAGAGCAAAGTTCCTGCATGATCTGGCCTACATACCAGCGCCATATGTAACTTTTATTGGAAATGACACACACATTCAAACACAAAGCAACAACACACACGCACATCACACACAGATATACGCACATGCAAAGTCCATCTTATGTGTGTGACTGGCCCCCCCCCCGAAAAAAGAACTGCCCAGTGAACGCCTGCCTCCCCTATCAGACTTGTTTATGTAAGAGTGACACTGTTTCCCGCTCATGCTTGGCCCACTCTCCACTAACACACACCCACACACATGCAAAGACAAACACTCACCCATGGTGAGCTAATGACCTGACTTCTATTGGCGTAGAAGCACAGTCTCACCACAAAGAGCCCACAGATGTATTTCTAACACTCTACATGTGAGGACAGTTTATTGTAACATTTTGCAAACCCCGCTTTTGTGTTTTCTCCAAAAATACAGGAGCATTTAATGGTGAACGCAGGCGCACATGCATGTGTGAGACCCCAAAAGTAGCACGTCCCTGCTTGTTGCTCTTCATAGAAGAGACTGCCTTATTTGTTTGTGCTTCTAAACTGAACACTATACATTAATAATTAATATAAAGTTATTGTAGCAGAAAAGGGAAAACGGCAGATGACTAATGCATCAGACTAAAGAAAATCATGCAGACATACCTGCGAGATGTATCCTGGAGGTACATGAATGGGGGGGATTGATCCATTTGGGGACATCATTGGAACCTCAGCAGGACCTGCAAGGGGGAATAAATAAATAAATAAATAAAATGTTTAATTTACAGTTCACATACAGAGACACAAATGCATTTTACACACTGCATTAATTGTTAAGTGCAACAGAAATTTGTAATATTTTATCTTGCAGTGCTTTTGGCTGCAACAGTTTCTCTCGTTCTTTTACCACTTTTAACCACTATAACCAATGGCTTCAAACTTGTATAAATTTGTAGGATGTAAAGTAGTAAGTACTATATACATATAAACAAACTAATGGAAAAGCATGAAAATCTAAATAGAATTAGCAGACTGAAAATTCTGTTGACTTTTCCACTATCCATATCTCCTCCTCCCAAATCTCTCCGTCTCTCTCTTCCTCCGTTTTCTGTGATGGAGGTCTGGAGCTGTTAAAGTCATTGGGACCCCGTTGGGACAGCTGGAGGCAGACCTGGCCTCAGAATAAATCACACAGTACAGGCACACACACAAAATACACACACATGAACAGAGGCCCCCACTAACTACAAACACACATGCAAGTATGAACACTAATATTTTCTGTCTGTGGTGACGTGTGCCGAATAACAGAAAACTATGTCTTCAACCTCTTCTACTTCACAGGTCGTTGTCACACATAAAATAATTTTAAAAAAACAAATACACAACATCTAGGGGTACAACGCAATGATTTTGCTTAATGTTGGTAAAAGATTACACATTTTGTGTTAGTCTGACTAAAACTAGACTTGAAATGCATATAAACAAGTTAGTCTTACTAAAATCACACAAAATTTGATTTTTAAAAGTTGAATAAACACAACCAGCTGATCAGGCTTAGAAGTGAATTCACCTTTATGTAAACATTAAATTGCACCTAAGTTATTAAACAATGTTTAGAGAAAATGTCTGTAGATGTCATTGTCCAGGAGAACACATACCATGTAAATAAACCTGAGATGTATGTCAGGGAGAGGCCAAGTAAGGTTTTGAAAGTGAGCAGTATTTTTTTTTTTTAAATTAATCCAAAATCAGGAAGTGAAGGAAATTAGCACAGCAGTCATATGTTCATTCTTTTTTGCACCAGTAATGAGTCTTGCGGCAGTATTTTTTCAGTGCAATGGAGGGAGACATGGCTGATCCCAGATTACAATAATCAGTAGCAAGTATAGTTAAAAGTACGCATAACTTTTAGCAGGTCGGAATTTGAAAGAAAAGACGCAATTTTTAGGTTAGGATGAAACCAGATGAGCGTAACAGGTGTAAAGTATGACATTAAAGAGCTAGATCTGGATTCAACAAGTAGCCATATGGCACTTGGCTAAAAACAAACTGAGATAACTAGCATGTGAGTGCCACCCAGAAGGGTTTAACCTCATAAGCTTCCAAACAGGGAAATAACAAGTATAAAGTTTAGAGACACTATATTGTGATATGGAGTAATTTGTTTGGTCAGAACACAGTAATTGTTATTGAAGATAATGTTACAGTAAATTACAGTAAACCAGAGTTAAGCAAGCAGCTACAAACAAACTTGAGGCCGTTAGCATCTGCTAGCTACCCAAAAAGGCTCAAACATTTAAAATCCTGCTGGTTGCTGGGTAAAAGTATGTTCCTTGACATTGTACCAATTTTCCATTAGTTTGTCAGTAATTTTTGCATGTGACTTATCGAGAAAAGCCCCAAAATGAACACGCTATAAGGCAGTACATCACCACATAGTGTGGCTAACTCTGGCATATGTGGTAATGTGCAAAAGTAAGGAGACATCATTCATTTCTAAATTGTCTTGCCAAGGGAACAGACTCAGTCTTCTAAGATAGTCCTAACAAATAGTTTTCTAAAGGTCTTTTATTTGCTTTCTTTTGACTGTGATTGCCTTATCACCTAGTTTCAGCCTAGTGCTCACATAAATGCTGCATGTATTTGCTGTTTTCTGGATAATCAACCATGAGAAAATAACTTATTTTAATCAGCGTCTTTATAGATAATACTTGATGAAAAGACAGAATTTGTTCCCATATCTGTAATTGCATATGAATTATACAAAAGATAACAAAGTTTGACAGAAAGAAGATCATACTTTTGTATTTAACAAGGTCATACCCAAAGAGCATGGTCTGACTACAGCGAGACGTTAAACACTGGATAAACAGAGGACTAAAGAAGTGGCAGGGGGAAAAAATATTGCAGTATCTGAAAGTGATACACTTAAGAAATTGAGACAAACTCATGAAAGATCTGACACAGGACCCGAGATGACCTGGGTCACTGTTTGCGAAAAAACCCCATCATAATACGTCTTCATGCAAAGATGGCTGTCATGAATTTAATCTAAGGGAAACTAGAAGAAAACGTTGATGTGAGCCAAAAGACATAATAGCTGGACTGAAAATCAGTGTCAACAGGTTCTTGTGGAGGTCTATGGAGTGGAGCGAAATTTATTCAGATGAAGTGTATCTTTCCTATATATCTTTTTTGATTCTGTTCATGTTTCCCATTTTTATTTTTCCTCCATTCAGCACAGGCCGAGCTAACAACTTCTCCCACATTCAGTTCTTATATCTTCCCTCTTCTGCTCTCACTCACTTACTTTCATTTCTATCTTTTCATCTCCTTTTGAAGAATCCCTCCAATATCAAATCCCTCTTTTACTAATCTTCTTACACCCCTCACTTTTTTTTTCCAAATATTTCTCACTTCACCCTTCCTAATTTCATCGTTTTCATATTCCGCCATTCCTCCCCATCTTCCTTGCCCACCTCTTTCCATCAACTTTCCCTTCCACTCCTCCGCCTCTCACCCACCGGCCTGACCTCTCATCGACCAAACAAACGGGTAACAGTACAGTAAACATACACACACCTACACACACGCAAACACAACCTTCGCAAAGTCTGCAGTGTGGACTAGTGTGTGCAGTGAGTGGGTCACAGGTAGGTAGAGACAGGCCTCTTCTGTCCCATCCGCTTCCTTAGCATAGAGAGCGGGACTGGATATGAAAGTGCTCATTGAGAAGAAGGTCATAGCATGTGGAGAACACACAGCACACACACAGAGTTCCCCTAAACTTCTTTCCATCCCTGTTCATAGCACACTTTCCCTCTTGCTTGCACACACACACACTCCCAGACACACATACACTCTTGGCAAACAGACGTGTGTTTGGACAGTCTCTGCTGCCTCTGTGCTCTTCACTCAGCAAACAGCAGCATTCCTCTGCTCACACACACACACACACACATGCACACACACTAAGGGAACATTCCCATCCCTGGCCCCCAGGACTGGACCCAACAGGCCCAACTACCCCCAACCCTTCCCCAAAATACAAGACACTCTTTGTCCTGCAATCCCTCACACACACACAGCTGTAAGTCATACAATATTAGACTGACTTCCATTTAGAGAGGATAATCGAGCATTTGTACATGTGCATAGAAACGGTTGTAATTGTGTGCGTGTGGGGGTGCACATACATAAGTTACACAAGTGAGTGTGGTCCGTGATCTGCATAGCAGTAACGTCACTCTGCGGTCTCGTCTCCAGCTGTACCCTTTAAGCACCACAAATAAAGTCCTGACTTCCTCTGCCTAATCCTGTTGAAATCCCAGACAACACAGTTCAGCAACTCCACAGCCCCTGTGTGCTCCCTGCACTCATCTTCCATCTGTTGCTTCTTCCGCTTCCGACCGCTGGAGGAGGCAGATCAGAGGATCAGTAATGAGGTCATTTCCTGCATTTAGCATGATGTCACTATTACAGCACATCAGCATTTGTAATCTGAAGTCCAGCATTTCTTAGAATTACTGTCGGACTTCCTAATGTGTGATTCTTGACTTTTGAAAAAAATTGCTTGTCTGTTTTTCCTCAAAAGAAACAAATAATGAGATCAAACAAAAGATGGGTACAGCTAAACACAGTTAATGCACACGCTTGAAGCAATATTTTCTACATGTTGTGGTCATCCTGATCAAAATTAAATTTGAATACATTGACACAATACAATAATAATAATTAATCTGTGAATTTAAGTTAGGTATGACAAAGAGTCTGAGCACAGACATGTAGAACCATGGTGGAACTTCATATGCTGCAGAGAGCATCTTGCTCAGTTTAAGTCTATACAGATGTTTCCATTGATCCTGCAGTTTTCTCATGACAACAAATCAAAGTTAATGGGAGGCAATGCAGATATGAAAAGTGGCTCGAATTATAATGTGAATTGTATACAGAGTGAAGTTGGGTGGTGGCAAGAAGGATCTCAGCTGGAGAATGGTTAAACTTCCACCCACAGTCCAAAACTTGAGTGTTATGTTGTCTAGTAATTCTAAATTGATGATAGGTGTGGAGTTGCAGGGCTTTTTAAGGCTGTTTGTCTGTGTGTTTGTTACTGGCATGGTCTGTCCAGGGTGCACCCTGCCTCTCGCTGTATAACAGCTGGAATTAAACTCCACTGCCACCAAATCAAAGAAATAGTATAAGAAGAACTTGGCTGGAACTGGAAATGACAATTTGCAACAGGAAACCCATGACAGCCACATGCTCACACTAATAAAACATTTGTACACACAAGCGCGCAATTTTTTAAGTGTCGCCTTACAAAGTTAAACTCTTGCTTATAAAGATTTACACAAGAAATATACACATGTTCATGGTAAACATCCTGTCTCAGACTTTAGCACACACAAGCACAAACACACAACTCCGGCAGGCAGCAAACCTGCTTGTCAACGGGCTGATTTGATTTATAAAGCAAATCAATTTAAACAATGATTAAATAATAAAAAAAAAAGGGGGCAACAGGCACCAATGCATACAGTGATAAACACACAGAAAAGAGGAGATGAAGCAACATGTTATCAGCTGTTTCCCATGATACAGCTGTCAGAGACAGCTGTGTAAGGGCCCCCAAAGCACAGCACAGAAAAAGTGGCCTCACACACACCAAATTACTTGTGTCCTTTGTAATGCAATTACTTGTGCTCACCATATAAACACATGCGGTCATCCACACTTATAGATCAGACAGTACGAACAGTGAATATATGCCAACTGTGAGTATCAGACTGAAAGTGTTTTCCATCTTTAAAAAAAAAAAAAAAAAAAAAAGGCAAAGTGCTTTTTCTCTTTCCCTTCAATTCCTTCATCTCGGCACATGTGGTCACCACATTGAAAGGAAACGCAGACCCTCTCGGGAAGGCATGTGTGCATGTGTCTGTTTGTGTGTGTGTGTGTCGAGTGTTGGGGCCTGTTCGTGAGCTGACCTACATACAAGCCACCTAGACTCAAAAGGATTTCCAAACGACACAGAAACAAACAAAAAAGTTTGAAAAAGTTGCATTGTTGTTCTCTTTACTTTAACAATACAACTTTCCCACAAAAAGCACAAAGTTTGTTCACCCTAACAGAGCCCCATGGAGGCAGCTGTCCAGTCTAGATGGATATTTGTATTCCTGTATGTGTATATCTTAAATGTGCGTCTGTGCATACATGTGTGTATGAGTGTGTGTGTGCACGCGTCTGGGTCAGTTGTGACGTGGCGTTGCCTGGAAGTTATGTAAGCATCAGCAGGGTAATGTTATCTGTCCTTGGAGCTCTGAGAGCAAGTCACTCCCACGACAGCTTCCTCTACTGCCTAGCCAATCCACACACACACACACACACACACACACACACACACACACACACACACACACACACAAAAACACACACTGGGAGCACATGGCCTATTGTCACTTCTAAGACAAATGCCTTTTATAAAAATGAAACGAATCCCAATGGATCTTTTAGTCAGCTGATGTGGCTACTAGATGCTCAGAGAGGGAACAGAGTGAGGAGCATAATGGGAAGTGTAATGAGAGGGAAACAATAAAAGGAGAAACAGAGTGAGGAAGATGGCGAGATTGTTTCAGCAGGAAATATGGGAGACAACTTATAAATAGCACAGTCAATGCACAGTATACACACAACCTGTATCACTTAATGCTTGCATGTGTACAGACTAACAATAATGCACCCGATTCACAGGCCTCCAGTTTTTCTGCTTCCAGTCAAATCCAGCGGACGTCTTTGCCTTGGGCAGGGTGAGGCTCAGTGATCAAGGAGGAAGTGAGGACTTCCTGCACTGCCCTGCCTTCGGTCCTTTGCTCTCCTGACACTGACACTCAGCAGGGTGAGGTGGAATATAGCGCATGTTCAAGCACACATACACAGTCATGGATGAATGGACGTACAGCTGGTGTCTCATGTGACGAACGCCTTCAGAAGAGTGGATATCCACACTTTGGATCCTGAATCTATGTTCCACTCAAGAGGCTGTAATTTGAGCGGGCAGCTGATTTGCAGTGGAATGTAAATCATAAGCTTGAGAATTGCAACGTTTGAACACAGGGCCTTGCTGTATGTATATTTTTCTGTGTTTGTGTGTGTGTTTGTGTGGGTGTGTGTGTGTCTATGCAGGTATGTGTAAACACATTCCTTAGGATGAGTGAGCCACTCTACTTTAAGCTGTTAAACTCAAAGTTGCATAACTGTGTCGTAAGGAAACAAGTAAAAGTTCTTATCTGTTGTGTCAGCTGATGAAACTATCAACAGTGGGATGATCTCATCAACATCAAAGATCAGCATTAAGAAAGCTCAAGAAAAAAACTGTGGTGAAGTGCTTGCTGGCGAACAGCCATACTAGCCAAACGCTGACATTTTCAGGTAATTCTGCAGGCTTCTTTCCATTGTGCATGCCATTGTCTAGGCGTGGTGAACGCGTGAGCCTAACTTGCCTTCTGCCTCTTTGGTGATTGGTTGGAAATGCTCACATAGCTGTATGAAACCGCAGCAGCACGGACACTCTACTCCTTTATGGTTTTAGTTTGTCATGCCTTTATTTTATGAAACTTCTTTCATTATTACTGATCTGTGGTGACATTATATTTTGTTCGTGTTTTAGGGACAGTAACATAATTGGGGTTCGTCCAAAATTTGAACCCAGGACCTCAAGCACCATAACATGCCCTTTTATGTGCCTTTTTTTCCCTCAATATTTGACATATACATTAATGATATGCATTTATTATTTAAAAAATTAAAAAAAAAAAAAAAAAAAAAAATGATTACAAGTTTTATTTGAATATTTTTGCACTCATCTCATTCAGTCATTTCGAGTTTTTTGTTTGCTGGTTTGTTTATTTTGTATTTTTGTTTATTACACCCCTACTCAGGGGTCACCAACTCTGGACCTGCATCATGTTCCTCTGCTGCAACACACCTGATTCAAAGGGCCAGTGAAACATCAGGACTCTAGCCTAGGAGGTAGAAGGAAGCTGTAAACTACAGGATTAGCTTTGAAAAGTTCTCTATGTGTCCAAAGTTATATTTTTGCGCATTAAAAACTCTTAAATAAGTTGCTTGTTAAAAGCATAGTAACAAGTCTGAATACATTTTTATTTTAATCTCAAGGTTTCCCAAATTCTGCTTTTGACTGCTTCAGCTTTTAAAGCTTGAGATCACTGCTGTTACATTTGCTGTTAGGTAAAAGGGGGAGTATGGATTTGAAATTCCTTGCATAATACAATGCAGTGGTCCGGCAGACCAGACGACAGGCTTTGCATGGCGGATTACTTATTGGGAGTGGAGGCGGTTATTCATGCACTAATGTTTGTGTGTGTGAACGCATGAGAAAGAGACTATAATGAGGTGTGTGTTTTTAAATTACTGTTATATACTCTGGTGGGTGATGGCTTTTACATTTTTTTATATGCATAAATTTCTTTTATGCTGTAAAGCACTTCGTGCTCCCTTCAGCATAAAAAGTACTTTATAAACAAAATTTCATTTGATTTGATTTTATTACAACCAAAGGAGACTTGGGTTCTCTCCTGGTACTCCCGACTCCTCCCATTATCCAATGACATGCATGTTAGGTTAATTGGTCACTAAATTCTCAGTCGGAATGAAAGTCAATGTAAGCGGTTATTTTTCTTTCCATGTTGGCTCTGCAATGGACTGGTGATCTGCTCAGTCCCAAGTTGCTTGTATTAACTCATTCATCATTCATTTTCTATTCCACTAAGTCCAGTTCAGGTTCACAGTGAAGCTGCAGCATATTCCAGCAATTAGCACAGAAAAGGCAGGTGCTAATTGCTGGAATAAGCTCCAGCTTCACTGTGAACCGACTTAGTGGGATAGAAAATGAATGATGAATGAGTTAATACAAGCAACTTGGGACTTAACTTGGACTTGCCACTCAAAGACTTGAGAGCTGACTTTGACTTGCAAGAAATTACTTGTGAACATGTGCATCATGTGGTAAACTGTGTCGTAATCAAGCAAAAAATGTGAACATTACGCTGACAGTGGAGCTGGTGGCCTATGAGATCTTGCTCTAACGGTGTGTTCAGACCAAACACCTTTTGAGTGTCAAGAGCGGCAGGTTGCCATGTAAAGTCTATGTGGAGGCGTGGCTTTCTCGTGTTGCGTTGTGGTTCCGCGTGGAACACGCCGAAAATTTAAGAAGTTTTTTAAGCTCAATGTGCGTTCCGCACGGAACGCGCATCAAAAGCCAGAGATGGGCAAAGCTGAACTTTGGCCGCTCGACACAGGACGTCAACCAATCAGAGCGATCAGCTTGCAGCTCCTGGAGGATTTCTGTGGAGAACCCAGACAGGGGGCTGAGACGCCATTACTCTGTGCAATATTTAGGATAACCATTCCTTGCTAAAAAGCTGAAAGTTACTGATTTGGCAACGTAGCAGGATACGCTCCCTGGCAACGCTTTGTTTGGAGGGGGTGGCGGCTCTCTGCTGAGTGCGGCTCTTGTTGCATTAACAGTGACTATCACTGCCCTACGACGACGTTCTCTAGCTTTATTTATTAAATAAAACCATGCCATATCTCTACTGAATCTGCCATCATTCAGACTGACAGGAAGAAAAGTTTCGCCTTTCTCCCCTCTCTTTTCCACCACATTTGCCGCTCGCTCCAGACAAGTGGCAAACGCGGCAGGAGCGTCAGGAGCGTTTTGGGCGTCGGACACAAAAGTGGCAGTTTAGTGACCAGCGTCGAGCATTCAGCGTTTTGAGCATTTTTGACGCTCAAAATGCGTTTGGTCTGAACACACCATAAGTATTATTATTTCTACATGAACACATAAAAATCATCACTGTTAAAAGTTACAGAAATTGTATCAAATACTTGCAGTTTTCAAAAATGATTTACCCTTTTATAAAACTAGATTCCTGCAGTTATACTGAAATAAGTCTTTCCTATTTTGGCAAATACACTCAAGTCAACTCATCATGGGGGAGGTGCTTCCAAACTTTGCCAGGAGCATTACATTTCTTACCTTATGATCTTTTATCCTGATTGTCGTCTAAATTACCCGCTAGCCTACAAACATTGTTCAGTGTGTTCAGCATGTTGTATGAGAGCCAGCCCATACCTCCACCCAGCCCAGATCGCTCTCTGGTTCTTCCCCACCTAGAGGAAGGGTGCTGTCGGGCGACCTACTTCTGCTGCTGGATCGGCTCCAGAGCAGAGCAACGTAATGTCTGGAGGGACACTAAGCTTTGTTCTCAAGATCCTAAACATGTGCAAACAGACACTTTAACAGCTGCGCACATACTCACAGGCACAAACGTACACGCTATGACAAACAAATTTCAGCCAGCAGATAAGTTTCTGGATACACACCTGGACATAAGTGTATGACCTCTTTGGGTGTTGCGCTGACATAAAAGAGACATGAAAGCGTTGCCGTTGTTGATACACAACTAACATTTAAAGCATAGTGGCATTCAGATGGTGTACACTGACATAAATCACGGTCACCTTGGCTTAAACGACATTCTAAAATCAAATACACATTCAGGCTAGCATGGCTTAAATCTGGACATAACCACTCACACAAACTCTTACTACTTGTTCCCAGTGTTATCACATGAGACTATTCTCAAGCATGGAGAAACAAATGTTTTGGGATTGGTATCCAAGCAACATTAAACCCATAGTTCTGACATACTGTACTTCACTCATCGCCCAAACGTACATGCACACATACACAAATTCATACGGTTGTGTGTATAAACCCCTGGCAAAGATGTGCAAGCATGCACCTGTGCACAATAACATACACAACCCAGACACGGGTGACTCACTGTGTTCCTTCTCTAATTACCTCTAGAAGTCTAGAAAAAAGAAAGTAAGAAAAAGAGAGAAAGAAAGACTAGAAGTAAAACAGCTGTTGGTGCGTAGACAGACACAAAGTCGTGGAATCATTTCCTGTTCTGCTTCTTTTTGCTCATTGCTGTTTCCCCCCCACTTTCTGAAATCCTCAAATCGAGCCACGGCAAAACTTCTGGTACTTTTTACAAATTTTTTCCCCTTCTCTGTACACGATGCGCTGTGTTTGTACCCCGCTGTACTTCTCCCCCTCACTTCTTTCCTATCTCTCCACATGTTAATGTGGGGCATTCCTGGGGTATGAGTCACCGTCTGAACAGCACCAAGTTTGTGTCCACCACCGCTGGGAGCAGAGAAAGTGTGTGAGGGGATGAGGAGAGAATGGATGAAAGGAGAAGAGAAGAGAAGAGAAGAGAAGAGAAGAGAAGAGAAGAGAAGAGAAGAGAAGAGAAGTTGAGAATGTCAGTGGAAAAGATGGAAGACAAGACTGGAAGGCCTAAATTAGAAGGGACTTTCCCCCACACTCCAACTATGAATTCCACTGTTTCTGTGTGTGTTTCTGCAGTAATGTGTGTGTGTGTGTGTGTGTGTGTGCATGGGTACGTGTGCACGCTTTACTGTTGTTAGATGATAAGACGAGCAAGTAAGTGAAGACATGCTGGATGTGTATATCTAGGTCACACTAAAAAAAATTTTCAGGTCTCTCAGCCATTGTCTCCAATTATTCCTTGACCTCCCTGGTTAAGCCCACCCTTTGACTGACACCCCCCCCCCCCCCCCCCAGATCAATCCAAGAAAAAAAAAACAAGGGCTTCCCTGTGAAATCTAAACACACATGATGTAAACAATCACATGTGGAGCTCGTGCAGCTGTGCAGGAAGACTCAGGCACGCTTGGTTCAATCTGTAATAAATACAGACTCATTGATATGTATTATCCAAACTTGCAACTTAAAAGGTGCTGATTGGTGAATACAATATATAATTTATATAATTAAAACAGGGCATGTGCAAGCATGCAAACATTTTAAACTGATCCCAGGATTCAGAGTTCTCTACAAAAGTCTGCTTCCGAGAGGCAAAATGTTCTTCATTCATTCATTTATTCATTCATTATTCTAACCGCTTAGTCTGATTAAGGGTTGTGGGGAAGCCGACACCTGAAAGATGTTCTTATAATCTTTAAAAATGGTTTGAAGGAATGGATCTCCAAGGTTTTATGTTTGGGTATTGGATGTAATTTAATTTGTTTTTTTGAACAGCTTCTTCTTTCTGATCACTCTTAAAGAAATGCTTGGCTTATTGAAGCTGCTTAACATGACGAACTATGGATCCTTCAGGTGTAAAAAGTCACCTGGCTCAAGGGATGATTAAATATTGTGTCTACACATAATAGACAACTAAGCAAAACATTTCAAATTGCATCTTTTGGAATATAGTTGTTAGAAGCCTGTTGCAAACACTTAGTTTTTAAATCCTTTATATGTGGTTGCATCTATGAAATATACCAAAAGATAAATAGCTCAACAAGCAAAGTAATATTTTTGCACCAACAAGATGTTCACAAAGACCTATTAGCTGAAAAATTGGATAATTTCAGCATGGCTGTGTGTCCTCAAAAGAACTGAGAAATACAAAGAAGTGGAAGGCAAAATGAGAAGTCTCAGGCCTGAAAAACTGTCTTCAGTAGATGAACACTACCTGAAAGTGATGTCCTTAAGAAATGGGGAAAAAAACAACAAAGACCTGGTCTAGGATCTTGGAGGTGGTCTGATTAGAAATGGCGCCTGCTAATATTTCCTTTAAAGAAGGAAACAGAGTGAAAAGACTTTTGTTTACCAAATTAGACAGGAGATGAATAGAAAAAGCTGGTATTTTGGAGTGAATCCTCCCCTGAGCTAAGACCTTATATTGTGTGGGATCATCTTGACAGTGTGCAAAACAAAAGACAGCCAAGATCCTAAGAAAAGCTTTAGGACATCCTGCAGAACTATTCCTTTAAACTTTTTAAAGAAATTACACATAAAAAGAAGTTGTTTTTTTTTAAAGCAAGTTCAGGATGTGTTCACATATGAGGATGTTTGAACCCAATATAAACTTTTATGGTTATACAACTTGTCAAACTCTGCAGTTCTATTTTTTTTGTGCACATTTTAATAAATCACTGCACCTACTTTCAATTTTCTTGACAGTTTATGAAGTAATGAAGAGGTTTTGAGACCTATGTTTAAAAACTGCGTGCTTATAAGTAAAACTCATAACCAAAAAAACATATTTAAAGACAGATAAGCAAGGACAAGTGGAAGTGGAAGAGTTAAAGAGAAAGAGGTGAGGAAGTTTTGAAGGTGGAGAAAGGGGAAAGAAGTGCTCCAGCTGTACCCTGAGCTTCAATATAGCCAAGAATTTCATCCCTGGAAAAGATCTTTCCTTCTCCCCCTGTCTGTCTGGAAAAATCTCCTCTACACAGACGCTGTATTCTCAAGGGCTGCAGTCACAATGCTCTCCTCTTCCAAACCACTCCCACTCCCAGGTTACCCAAGTGGGCCAGTCGCAACAGAAATTATGAGCTGGCAAACTAGGCCGGCTCAGCTGCAGCACAGAGGTGGCTGGGGTCATCGCATGGAGGAAGTGGCCTCACCCGGAATGCACAGCAGCAGGCACGACCAGACATGCAGCGTCTACTTCGCTTATTCTCACTCTATCCTTCTTTCTCTTCCTGCCTCCTTTATTTACCTTCCTGCATTCTGTCATTTTATTTCACCTCCATTCCTTCCCCTCTCTCATCCTTGCCCTGCCTCCTCATGCCTTTACTGAGTGAGGGCATTGAGTTTATAATTAAGTGCCAGGCAGGGCATGCAGCAACAGCCAATTCTCTCTATGCCTCACACACACTGAAGTACAGGTTTAAACTACCTTGCGTCGAATTGAATCTCTGTCTCTGTTCTTCTCTTTCTTACAAACTACTTTGGAGTTGAGATTGTTGGTTGAAGAAAAAGAGAAAGTCAGGTATGCAACACACAAGCACACATGCACAAAGTACACTTAACTGTGCCCAGAGGGATCACATTCCATTGCACACCACCTGGAGTCAGAGACAGTTCCCATGGCGACCAGTTACCCAAATACAATGGGACATAACACAAAATTAAGATATACGCACTCAAAACACTCCCTTTAACCAGTTTTACAGTTGCCCCGAGGGCAGACAATCTTGTAGGTAAATCCTACAAAAAGATTTTTCTTCACCGCCTGTCAAGCTGAGATTACATAAATACTAAGTACACACAGAGGCATACTTACACACGAATACATACAGCACACACACACACACATACAGGATTTTGCCATTCTTTGATCTGTTTCTGCTATGATATGAAGCATGCTCCATAAACATAGATTCAACAGAAGTCAGCTAGATGCAATGTTTAGCAGAGAGAAAGCTGGAAAACACTCGGTTTGACTCAACACACAACTGAGACATCACTGCTAATTCATTGCAATGAGCTTGACAAATAGTTTGGGCTGCTTGTTTTAGGAATGCATTTATGTGAGTAATGCGGACGCCAGGTGACAATCTTGCAGCTGGAAATTTGTTGAGTTGTATTTGTTAGTTGACTGAAAATTACACAATCCAATTTGATGATTTAAAACTCCATTGAATCATTTAGAAAAAAAAAACCTTTACAACAAAAGCTGAAAAGAACCCTGTTTTCTGTAGTGCCAAACAGTTTTATTAGACAGATAAAATACAAATAATGGCAAAAAGAAAATAGGACACAATGACTGTTCTGGGCACTTAAAATTAAATTAAGGTGGTTAAAAGATTCATTTCTGAGCCTGACAATAACATTAGTACCTGCTAGTATTCTTAATGACACCTTTTCAAACATAAAGAAAAGCAAAGAGAAAATTGGGCTCTATTTTGGGATAATATGACTTTATTATTTATTTTCCCAAGGAAGAGCGATTAAAACAATAAGCTGATTTATCATAAATGCACTGTATATGCTTTCAGCTGACCTGAATACAGACATCTTCCACATTTCTATTGCACAGCAACTTTTATTTCAGCGACCCTGTCACTCTGTCCCGTATGGGTGGGATTTGGATTTCAAGGCAGGTTTGAAAAAGATCCTAAAACAACCACTTCTGGTTACAAACAGCAAAAGGACCATCCAAAACAGTACACTAAATTAAACCCTTCTGAAAAAATGTATTTGTGTCTCCTCACCCAGTTTGTTTAGAGCCATCTGGCTGGAAGTAAACACAGGCCGCGAGACTTTCCATCATTTTTCTCTCAACCAGCAATTTCCATTTACATCAAAGGGCTCAGAGAGTAGAAGTGCACACTCTGGCAGAAGGCTAGTCACAGAAAACCTCAGCAAACTTCTCAAGCAAGGCAGTGAATCCAACAAGAGCAATATCAGCATAGCCTATCCAAACGGGGTAAACAGTGCAGCGAGGAGAAGCAGAGACAAACCCAGTGAAAGAGAGACGTAGAGGGCAACAAAGTGGAGGAATGAAGTGAAATGAAGGGGATATTCTGCCTGTTTAACATCTTCTCATGTCCCCATTCTTTCCTAGTTTGCCCGAGTTTGAACAAATCTTTAAGGAATTTCATTTACAATATGCATCATAAGGAGACCAAATAATTTCATATAACTAACGAAGATACGACATTTCAACAAGAGTCTGTGGTTCATACATGGTGGCTGAAACTTACAATAAAGCGATAAAGGTGAGTTCCATGAAACCAAGACTATAAAGCTTCTTCATTACAATCTTTTTGTAGCATGTCTCATTTAGATGACTTTTTTTGATAAGCACTTTCATGTTGTGGTTACAATACAGTTTCTAGTTAACATTACAAGAGAAGTATCGCATTGATGTCTTATCAAAGCCATTCTGAGCAGCATTAAGGTCAGCGGAACGTCTTTACCGACAGCAGGGCTGATCGATTTTGAAGAAGCGTGAAGACGTGAAATAACAGAATCAGGATACCCTGGACGAGCACGAAGAACATTAATCAGAGAGTAGAGGGAGCAAAAAACTGCATACATCTGCTGGCACAACACAAAACAGACCCCTGATTCCCACCTCCATGTGTTCAGAGGAAAACATCCAGCCAGCTAATGCAGCAACACAAAACAGAGGTCACACAGGCAGCGCTGAACACAACCATGTGTTTTTCAGAAAAAAAAATAGCAAACAGGACTGCAGCAGAGAGCAGGACTGCATTTCCCAACATGCCCCTGCACTGCAGCAGCACTGAGACTGAACTAAGGGATCAGTCTGCAAAAAAAACCATCGCACAAAATTAATATCAGTTTGCTATCAAAGACAATTGTTAAGATGATGTTCTTTTAAAATATTAATCTTTAAATTCATTTTAATAATTACTAATTAATTGCTTAATAATAGCTAAATACATTTGTTTTTAGTATAGTTATATACAAACAACTAAAAAAATATGAAAAAAATGAATTAATATATCAATCAAACAGAAGATGAGAAACAATAAAAATGAGATCATGTGGCGGTCTGTCCCCTTGCATTTAGTTTCTATTCACCTTTAAAAGCATAAAAGCTACAACTGCATGTCGGTTTTAGAGAAAATATGGCACAGTTTTGTTCTTATATACCTGAAGCATAGACACCATTTTTATATCCAATAAACTGAGGACTTTTAGCGTGGCTGCCAGACGGCCATGACTCCAACCAAACCACAGCCTATTACAAAGCTGCATGAAAAATGTTGCTGCAGCCACCCAAGACTCATGATGTCATATCCTCCTCGGCAGGGCACACCTTCCTGCTCTTCACCCCCTGGCCTCATCATCCCCCCATAAAATCTCAACAAAGACCAAACAACACAGTAAACCAACACAGCCTTGTAAAGCACACATAGACACTTGCATGCACACAAACGCATGGTAACACACTCGCATTCCAGAGCAGGGTGCTCTAACACACCCTCTAGAGTCTTGCCCTTTGATGTGAGTGTGGGAAAGCTCAGGGGAATGGTCTTAGTGGGGGGAGGGAGAGAAAAAGGGAAGGGGGAGCTGAAGAGGGGGCACTAGTTGAAGCTGACCCCTGGAGCACTGACAGGTCAGTCTGTTTAAGCAGGGGATGTAGACACGCTGGCACTTGCACACACACGGAAAATGCTAATTAGCTGACTGATATAGGGAAGGATAAGATTAAGATAACCTGATGTTCTGCTGAAAAGGAACCAAAAGAAGAAAAAAAAACACCCTAAAAGATGAAAGCGAGGAATTAAAATGGAAGGCAGCCATTGGGAGTGAAGAGGGAAGGCAGCAGCATCTCACTGACATAAAACGACTAAAAAGAAATAAGTATAAATCAGGGAAACTGTGAGTTATTTAAACGTATATGTGATTTCTAAACGTTTCTTAAGCTATAAGGGTAAGTTTTAGTCTAAAACCAATTAGCTAAATGGATTCAGTAGCTGTTAGCACTGATGCAGCTAATCTTAAGCATCAATCCCTTCAATACAAAACCATCTATTCTGCTCCAGGTGTGCATTAAGAGAGAATAAAACAGGAGACTAATGAAGAAGATATTGGGTGGATAGTGTATAATCTTTTCTGGCTGCTGAGTTGATGTCTCCGGAGTTGGTCTGTCGTGGCAGAGCACCCGAGTGTGTCTACACACGCTTGCATGCATGCACTGCAGTGCAGCAGCTACACAGAGGTTACTTTCTATAAAAGCCGTTCCCCGGCTGTGCCCTGAGGTCTCTGTAATCTCACTCTGTAAAGTCACACACACTTGCACCCTGAGTACTAATGTAAGCACACAAGTACACAAGCATGTGCAAACACAAAGCTCTGAGGTCTCAGTAATCACACCGAGTCGGTCTAAAGAGCAGCTCAGTTCGTCTTCAAAACACACCATCTCACTCCACTGCTCATTAAACCCGGTGAGGAAGATAGAGGGAAAGAGTTGGAGTGTGTGTGTGTGTGTGGCCCTCCACATTAATAACATCTGCATTCAAAGTTGACCTCCAGCCACCAACCTTTCAGCCATATTAACTGCCTGCAACTGTAGGAGAAGAAAAAGGCACCAGAAAAAGGCAAACATGGACACACTGTGCCTTCAATGCTCAGCGTTGCTTACAGTGGCACACATGCAGCCGTACAAATAAACAGACAACCACCAAAGCCAGACCAGAACTGTGTCAACACTGTGAGTTTTTAGCCAATCAAAACCTGTTCTCCCTCTCATTTGACCCTGGTATGACTGAAAAAAACTTCTCTATCTTTCATCTTCTAACCATCTTTCCACAAGTCACTTATCCATGTCCGAGATCTTTGGTTGAATCTGTAAATCTTTGCATCCACTCATCTTATCACAGCATTTTTCTCTCTGCCTGTAGGTCTGCCTGCAGCAACCCTTCTGATTTCAGTAAAAATTGAATTATGTAGTGGTTAGAGGAATGGATGCTGGCTGTTATTTGTTACTACAAACAGTGCTTTAGTGGTGAGGGTTTTATGAGCGGGGGGGGGGGGGCGCGCAAAACTGTGTCTGAGCCAAAACTGCTTTCTCTCAACTGAGAAAGCGAAAAAAGACTGAAGGAAGAAGACGTGGATCGATTGTAGGAAAAAGATTGTAAGGAAAACAAAGACATCCTTTCAAAGTTTCTGAGCAGCAGCTTACACTCTCTGACATCATCAAAGTGAGACAGTTCCAAAAGAGTCGGGGGGGAAATCCCATGTTACTGTCATCTCCCTCCTTCTTTAAGAGCTTTTAAGTGGCTCACATTTCCAGGCTTTTCATGTGCAGACATGGGACACAGCCTGAGTACAGCTACAGCTGCCCAGCCTCATTGGCTCTGCAGTTGAGCAGACTGCTTTAAGCAAGCACTTTTCAGTTGGGAGATTACACCCTTCAATGCCAACCCACCCTTGTCCCTCTTTTCACCCTTACTTTCTGCATTATTGAGGTTCAGTGTATCTCTTTTACACTTAAGAGTTCATTTAGGGAGCATTCCCACCAGGTCTTCTGGATCAAACTTTAGATTGATCCAGAAGGAAAAGTGGAAGGTAAAATTCTCCATAAAGTAAAACTTTTGTTTGCCTTGCAACATACTTGATATATTTTAAGTTCAAAACTCATACAGCAAGCGTAACGTTCAAAAAATGGGGAATAACTCTATTTCACAATGATGCACAAGACAATAGTGACCAGGTCACATGGTAATATAATACAATACTGTAAGAGGAAACTGACCCTGGATGCATTGCAGTGAACCATCTTCCGCCCGGATGGTAAACGTCTCCCCCGGGTTCACCTGCACCAGAATGACCTGTCAAACACAAAGAAAAACATCATTATAAAAAAGAAATCATGCAAATTAAATAAATTAATTTAAGCATGTATATACCATCCTAAAAATACATCAATCTTGAACAACAATGCAACATGATAGAGTCCCTTGTGTGCAGTCAATCATTTTGCAGAGGCATAATAGACATCGTATCAGGGCGTGCACTGAGAGTTCACACATACTAATGTGGTGTTAAATAATCCACTCGTAACACAACTGTATTTGAGAAAAAAGCTTTTCCTGTTTCAACACAAAACCAGAACACACAGACATAACACACAGAGATGCGTGTCTCTCAGCTGAACGGATGAGGTGACGGATGAAGCCAGAAAAACATTGTTTCGCTTTCGGAGTGTTGTTTCCAGAACGAGCCTGAAAAAAGCATGCCTGCTCCCTACCGTCATGTTCTCCGCGTACAGACTGTTGAGAGTGTACACGTGGCTGTAGACATGAAACAGGTGACCCTCCATTGCACACATATCCGGCCACACATGCATGCACACCCAAGCGCAGCTCTGTCTATCCTCCACAGGTGTGCTGCTGTAGCAGTCTCATGTCCTTCACTCCTCCTGCTGTCTCCGCATCTTCTCCCATCTCAGTGCTAACCTGCTCCTCTTCCTCAGACACACACACTCACACACTTCCTGCTCTGTCTGCTGCAGCGGCTGCTGTTGCTATGGCAACCTCAGCATAGTACATGGTGACCTAAGCACCGAGAAAACTCCAATATCGGACCATGTGGGCATGAGTGTGTGGAGGGAATACCTAAAACCTGCACATTCTAAGATCATGGCGTGCGTGAATGTAAAAAACGTCATGACGATCCAGTCAGTAAAATATTTGATTAACTGACGAAACATTTTAAGCATAAAAGCTGTTAGAATTCTGTCTTCATGTTGAAACACTGCAGTTTTAGAAACACTCCATGATTTGGCTTTGCAACTCGGTGCATGTCCTTCCCTTCTGTCACACCCCTTTGAATGACCTTTTTCCGGAAGAAAACACAAAGGCATTAACCTTGGCTTCCAGGACTTATTTGAGTATAAATAAATTACAGCGGATGCGGATCTTGTTGTGTGTGCTTCCTTCTGTCAGGCAGATAAATTATGTATTTCATGATGTGGTTACTGCACACGTTTAAGAGTAAAAACACGACCCAAGCAAAAGTTACTTACGTTATACATAACACTGACTTTTCATATTAAAATCAAAGTTTTAAAAAGTTTACAGCCCAAATATAAATATCTGATCCTTTTAGGGTCTTACAGGTCATCTGGAAAAGGTGTGCATTCTGTGCCATCATTAAAACTAAACAGGGACAAGAAGCCTTCAGCTTTTATGCACGATATCTGAGGGAGCAAACTTCTAGGGACCAGTAGGTTTGCTGCAACGCTTGCTTCTTATAGATCAAATCTGCATACTTTCATGTTTGCCAGTGTAGCTGAGTGGCTGGAGGAAATCAGTGGACTTTCATTATGAACTGTCACAGCAAGGCCACTTATACTTTTTTTCATCTTATTTTATTTTATTTCAGTTTACTATTGTTGAGATAGTGTGTCTTGTAACATTTTAAAAGTCCTCTTCAGCCCTTTAAATCTCTTTGCTGAATTGTACAAAATGAATAAATTGCCTTGCCTTATGTTGCAACCACCAATTTAAATTTTTTCATTTTTGTCTTTTGGCATGACCGACTACTCTAAGTACTAGTGTTAGCATGAGTCCCAGACAGGATTGCCAAAGAGAAAACACAGTCAAAGGCACAAAATAAAGTCCTACCATTCTAACAGAAAAGACTTCTCGCCATTATTCCCAATCATTCATATCAAAAGGACTTTACCACTTGGATCATAGGTACCAAAAAAAGATTTGAAAAGTATTGGCTATTATATACATCATAAGGTGAGCTTTAAAATTCCAATAGTATATAAAAAATATTATATTTTTTCTCTTAAAAAATCAATTTGACAAATGTAATCAGCAGTTTAGCTCTGAGTTAAATATTATCAATAATGCAACTAACATATTCGCACAGCAGTTCATCTTAAAATGAGCTGCTGTCGAAACCTTACAACTGTACACATGTATGTCTCCTAGTTTCATTGCACCGAGGCAACAGACACCGATATGTACGTGTAGGCATGTAAATGCAGATAGACAGAAAAGCTGATAGACAAGCAAGCAGACAAACACATCAGAGCGTCTTCAGACTCAACACAGACTAGTGTGCCCACACGGATGCTGAAAGACTTGAAGAAACAAACACATCCACTCTAACACACATGGAGCACGACAAACCGAGAAAACAAATGTACACAGAAAAAGGACACACACTTGCTGACTCAAATCTTTATAATCATCTGTCTAGATCTGTGATTCCACATTGGGAACCGAGTTTAAACTGCAGGGTGTTACAATAAAAAGAGCTCCCTAACTGCTGTGTACTACAGCCAAAATCCCCATAAATGTTATGTGTCACACAACACGCCCACCATGTTTCCTTTCGGCTGTGAGGGAACAGGGATGACAAAAAAAACAAAAAAAAAACTATTGCCATCCCTCATCCACAAAAAGCACACAGTGTGAAACTGTGTCTGTGACAAAAGGATTAAATCCAAGTCAAGTGACTGTGTTGCTTTTAATTACAATGATTGCTTCCTTTTGCCTGTGCACAGCTCGGGTGGGGTTTTGTACTTTGATGCTGATCCAGCTGGCTTCGCAGCATCTGATAAAACAGCCACAGAAGCAGCGAACTCCAGAGTATTTAAAGCTAAGGCCTTGGATTCATCAGTAGAGCAAGTGAGCTTAAGCTGCTTAACTGTAGTACTGAATGAATGTTAATAAATCTCTATCTATCCAGGTGCTCAGTCTTATTCCTGGCAGTGGCTAATTCTGTGTTACAAAAGCTTGGAAGCTTGTCATTACCTGTGGCAATGTGAAATGACAACAAAGAGAAGAGCTGCAAGTTGGCTTCATGTGTATCCTAGCAAAATGTAACATATGTGAACGGCAAAGTTATGCTGAAGGTAGATGGCTCCATTTGCAAATTCACCCCTGCAAAGACAGCTGGATGCAAATGTGCACCTGTGTGAGACGGCGTTTGTTTTTACCTGCTGCGCTGCGTCACCGTTAACCATGTGAGGCATGAGAGGGACCTCCCCGTTCAGGGGGAGGTGCGGAGCCAAGTCCAGTGGAATCTGGTCTGTCATCATCATTGTGACGTACATTCATGGAGAAATTGACTGAACTGCCCTACCTGGGAAAGTACAGAGACAAAAAACAGGACATTCTTATTGTTTTATCACGAAGGCAGTAAATGTCAGAATCACATCTCCATCTTTTTAACCACATAATAGAGACCAGAAGAAATAAATAGATGGCTATAATAGTTAAAATTCAAAAGTTAGACACAAATCCAACAATGTAAGAAAGCCCAGTTACACTTTGCTTATAGCTGCTAGCAACACACTAAACAGGCAAAAAATAACACTGATTATTGGGCTTTCATCAAACAACAAAGCAAGTCTTCTTATTTCCCAAACTGACTTTGCAATTATATCCAGATCATGCTACACCTCTATTAAACCAGACAATGTGTGTCCAAAAGTGTTTATCATCCAATTTTCTCATTGACAAAGCAATTTTCCACTCCCTGTGAGCATGGAAGCGTCTTTGCATTGATGACGAGCTTTTATCAAATTTCCCTGTTTCCAATGAGTTTAAAGCAGTCGTGCAGTTTTTAATCGTAATTTCAATAAGCTTTTGGGGCAATATTTAAGGATCTTTGTTACAATGGAGGTGAATGAAATACAAGCTATGCACACTGATGCAAAATGACAATGAACAACATGTAGAGTTCATTTTAACAAAGGTGAACAAGTAGACAGGTGGAAAAAACACCACTCATTCCAATTTCGTCTTGTATGTTTGTCTTGTTGCACACTGGTTTGCATGGGTAAGATAGCCTTCAAAAGATCTCAAGTCATATCATGTTAATATCAAATAAAAGGTATGATGAAAAGGGAAGAAGAAAACAAATGAGTGTTCAATCAATTTAAAACTTTTCACCATCAACAATAGTCTTTGGGATTATGGTCTTGTTTAGACAGCTAATGAAAAAAAGAGACCTGGGATTTCAAAAAAAAAAAAAAAAAAAAAAGGTCTTAAGCTTATTGGTGAATAGAGGTAACTGCATGGCTGTAACAATACAGTAAAGAAAGACGAGTATTTTACCCATACATGAAAGCACACTAAAATACAAGAGGTCCCTTAAAGGTGGAGTATGTAAGATTTTCAATATTTTCTAAATCAATTAACTAATAAAATAACTACAATCATAATTAGATAGTTTTTTGAACATGTAGGTTCCAGTCTGTCCATATTTGTCCAAGTTTAATTAATGACCAATGACAAAAAGCACTTTTTTTTTACTGGTAGGCAAACATTTAAGAAGGGTCTTTGTCATGAATTAAACTTGTAATTTAATAACACATCAAATATGGACAGACTGGAACCTACATTATTTTTTTTGGGTAATTTATTTTGAAAATATTGAAAATCTTACATACTCCACCTTTAAGGTCCTCTGGGGTCAACTGCGTTTTTGCTCTATGCAGAGTGAGTGAAAGCTAAATCTGGCCATGCTTTCTCGGCTTGCATAATAATAGAAGTAAAAGCCAAACAACATCAGCGTGAAGAAAATAAAACAGCAACCAGTGCCATTCATCTTAAGTGGAAAATAACATGGCATCATCAAACCGGCTACAGGGCAAGAGCACAAAGAAACCAAAGAGGCATGTGTCAGCTATGCACGGGGTCCTCATCAGGGTTTTAACCCAAACCTTTAACAAAGTGTGTGTGCTTACACATACACACAGCAAAAACCACACAGATAAACACGGCCAAATCACTAAAGCTCTATATGCTGTCTGCAGAAAGAAACAAACACACGGGGAAGCTAAGAAGTGCTGCCAAAAGTGCTCCGCAGTTGCACATCATTTGCACACACAAACATATATTCAAACACACACATTCGTTGCCAGAAGTAGATTATTATATGATGTAGGTGTTTGGTGAAAGAAGCCACTGCTAAAGATCTACTGATTGATGTCTATATAAGCTGCACACACACACAAGTGACATATGAAATATGTATCTATGTGGGATTTTTTTTCATTTGGTAAGAAATAAGAAAGCCATTAGATATCCATCACTGACACACAGAGTGCATGAGCATGTGCACGCACACAGCATTTCTCCAAAAACAGCTGTGTGTCATTGTGTGTCTTTTCTTTCAGCTGGTCTTCTTCAGGCTCTGACAGGGTCGCTGGAAGGGTTAGTGTCTCATACAGCTGGGGCTCGTACATAAACACACACTCACACAACCCCTTTCAGCATCTTTTACCATTTCTCAATCAATCTTCTCTTTTAAATGACTGACTTTGTTCTTCTCCTCTTTAATTCTCCGTCTGAGCCATGTTCCCAGTTCAGCCTGGCCATCCTACCTTGAGCATGCACGCACACACACACACACACACACACACACACACACACACAATACATCACAGACAGATGGTAATACCACTGTCAGCTTTGCCAGGAAAAAGAGAAGAAACCAAGTTTGAGAAGAAAGTTGAGGGGAAGACGATGGGACTAAGTAGTTCATGATAAAATACAGGAGGAGGAGGACAGTTCAAGACCTCCCTACAAATCACACAGTGTTTATCAAAATCAAATGGTTCATATAATATTTTTGCTCAAAATTAAATCCCCACAGAAAAGAGAAGACTAAAACCAACAGTGCATGCCATTGATGTGATTTCACACTTAGGTCGCACATAGATTTAACCCTAAATGGATGTTTTAAACCTCACATCTACATCTCGGGGCATGCAGTCATGAAGATTATGTTTAAACCTCCCACAATAAAAATGTTGATTTAACTCATAAAGACACGACCCATGACAAAATGATCAGATAAGCTAAATTCTTTGAATATGAGGTCTTTATTTGTCCCTTTAATAAAATGTAAAATTAAAAAAAAGTACTCAGATTTTTTTAGCCCAACCTTATACAGTACTACACATCTGAAATGTTGCACTTTTAAAGTTTTCTCATTGGGTCTTAAATACGTTTCATTCCTGTCTGCTAAATACAAAGCTGGAGTGTATATGCTAATTTCATGACACACCCTGATCGAAGTGCTATTGAACAGTTTATTGCTACATTATTGTTAGAATTAGAAGTTAGACCTAGTTAGGAACATACATTTCAAGCATGTTGCAGCTGACTTTTTTGCTACTGGAAACTCAGAAATTCCAACTTCTGAGATTAAATAAAACTTCTTGCTCTACTTTTACGGTTAGCAAATATTTAAGGTTCTAAGCTTGATGATGTCTTTCATGTAATATTTTGCTGTAATTTGAAGGAACTGATGTGCAAATATATATAGGTTAGAGGCTATTTACACAACAATAACAGAAAAATGCTCATCTGATGCATTTGTTGACCGTGACCTACCATGTTGCTAGTGTAACTATGGTTATGCTGTTGAAAGAAAAGCAGCCATAAATGCATGTTTATTTCCAACTGTTGTGTATTGCACATATTGTCTACAACATATATAACATCCATATCTGAGGACTGAATGCGTTACTTAATCAATAAGGACATATGTTTCTCATTGAAATCATGACCAAATATTGCTGTCTTTATAATTTTAGCTAAGCACACACACACACACACACACACACACACACACACACACACACACACACACACACACACACACACACACACACCTTAACATATACTGGTTTCAGTTCCACTTTGGAATGGGGGAGGAATAAGGTACTGATTACCAACAGGGATAAAATGTTGCAAAGTTCCATGTTGGATGCAGAAAACAATCAGCTGCTTGTATAAGTTTATGAATGTTTGTGTGAATGTGTGTTTGAAAGACTGTCTGTGCACGTACACGTGTCTCTGTCATTAAACAGAAAGTCTGGTATAAGCATGAAAACTGCCTCTCTGACATAAAAGATGCATAGAGAAAAGTGCACACCGAGATGTAACGCACACACAGACACACACAGAAGCACCAGTGGCAGCTCTGACCTCATAACACAACAGTCATTACTCATACAGCCATTCCTTATTCACACTCACACACACACCCAATGACTCTAGTTTGCCCATCCTGATGAAGCATAATGGATATTCACAGCAACTTAACAGACTGTCTGACTTACTTCCAGTTGACTGCTTCACACCTCTGTCTCCCTACAACCAGTCAAATAACCAAAGAAACCAAAACACAAACACACACACACACACACACACACACACACACGCACACACAGCATTGTGAATACATCAAACAATAAAAAAAATCAAAGCCTGGCATCTTATCATGTCTGATCTTAGAAGCTGTAACTGAATTTATCCATAAATAAACTCGTTCAACAGTATCACCACATATCATTATCGGTATTGGCTCAATACCATGTGTGTGTACTCGGTATTATAAAAGTGTTCTAATACCACAACCGATAGCCAATACCACACCAGTTAAGTCAGCGCAGATGTGTTTGATGACAAGCTTTGGTTACGTTTTAAAAGAAATAAATGCCTTGAATGTTAAAATGTGACTTTTTTTTTTTTTTTTTTTTACACTAAAAGCAAGATCTTTGTTGCAAAATTGCACATATATAGTTGTATTTGGGTAAAATGTGCCAAATCAAAATAAAACTTGAAATTGTTAGATCTGTAATGTTATTATTTGTATTGGTGAAGTAACTTAAGAAAGATAATTAATTACAACCTAATGAAATCTTACACAGTGATAACAGCAACAATAACCATAGTCACAATAATGTTCACATAATCAGATTTGATATCAGCAAATATTGGTATCTGCAGATACTCAAACTTCAGATATCGTTATCGGTATCGGTATTGGCATCGGTATCGGTATCAGTATCGGTATCGGATTGGAACTCCCAAAAAGTGAATCGGTGCATTGGGTTTTATCCCGTCCAGAGTCACATGGGGCCTATCTCACTGTAACTTGGTGTTTCCAGTTTGCTTTCTGGATAAATTGCCAGTTCATTAAAGTCCCAGCACAAGTGGGTACCAGTCATAGTTTCAACAAGGAATCTGTTGCGGTGAGGAAGCAGTACTAACTACTGAGGCACTTTGCTATTTCCCATATTATTTTCTGCATCATTCATACAAACAAAAACTTGAAAAAACCATGAGAAACTGAACATTTCTACTTTGTCATCTAACTTAAGGCTAAATATATATTTCATTCATAAATGACACATCAAAGTCTTCCAAAGAATTATACCAGACAACTGCTGGTCTTTAAAACAACAAGGGGTCAGAGTATCAGACATTTATTTGTTACAGTACTCTGACCATGTGACTAACATCACAAACTAAATCCCTAACATCTATTATCAAAGGTGAGGGAGCGGATATAAAAAAAATCTGTAAAAGTCTAAAAAGCTGGACAGACACAAAATTGAACCGGTCTGATTAAATGTCCAAAAGGAGTTAAGTAACCTTGATTTCTAATCTGGATATGGAATGAGACTGTGTGACGAAGAGGCATGAAAAAGATAGGAATATTTGCATAGATGTGGGGCGTTTAAATAGATTGGTTGGTTTGTGTTTTTAGAGTCTTGTTTTATCATTGCAAGAAGACAAAATATCCACACTGCCTCCAAACCAAGTTACTAGTTTTCATTGGGCTGAAAATTAGTGGGTCCCACCTGTCCACAATGCTAAATACAGGAAAGAAAGTAGCTTAAATCCTGTCATTTTTGCGTCTGAAACCCTTTAAACACCCAGCTGTCAATCAGCTGTCAAGTAATGTAAATTTTCTAGCATACATGTTTGGTAAACACAAAGAAGAACTGCACAGACACCGACAGTTTAGCTAAAAACGTGCAGGATTCCTGACACATTCGCAGTTTCAAAGTTTCCAGACCAAACATTTTTAGGCTGTTGTTGATTTTTCTATGCATGCAAACAAGATACACAGAGTGGGTGAAAATATAAGTGCAAGCACATCCAACTACTGTCTGACTATCTTGCATCTGTTAGCGATGGGAACTTTCCTTTGGGTGGATCTCGCTAGTGGTAGGTCAGACAAAAAGAGAAATGAGGAAGCAAGATGGAGAATTGAAACTATCTGGGGGCCAGTGTTATTGTCCATCACTGTGTAGTTTAATAGTCATGAATACAGATCTAACTTTACTTCACTGATTTCAGTGATGACCCAGAGTTCAAGTTGGGACAATAGTTTCCTGTGACTTAGTGGAAAATAGGATGAATACATTTTCAGTGGACTTGAAATGCTTCATTCATAATGTTTCCTGTTTAAGTCAGAGCGTGCATTATGCTTTGTTTTGGATTGAAATAACAGATATTTGTAACATGCATGTAGAAGTGATACAGAAGAGGAGAGATAACAGAGAGAGAAGAGACACAGGTAAAAGCTATCTGCTTTCTCGTAGAGGGTGTGTTGAGCAGCTAGGAATGCTCTCAGGTGTCGGCACTGAATGACTTTTCCCGGCAGAGCCAAAGCAAAATCTCAAACGCTCACAAACGCAGTCAAACAAACCACAGTTGAAACCTACTTAAGTCCGTTCAGCTGACAATTTTAGTCTGCGATGGCCTTTAATACATGCACAGAAATGCGCTGAAATGTGCAATTGTGCTTGCGTGTTTGAGAAATGGGGGTAGCTTCTAAATATGGTGGGAAAGTGCTACCAACACTACTCCCATTCAACCGCAGCTCCTTTTACAAAAGGTATTCAGTCTCGGAGAGACCTGGGCTCTCTCTTTCTCAATCGCCCTCTTTCTAATACACATGCACATACACACACACATACACACAAAAACGCATAGATTCGGTTGGTACCTTTTAACCAGAAGGGAGTGAGGTGCAATGAAAAAAAGAGGACATGTGGAAAAGGAGGGAGGGGGTGGGAAAAGAAAAAAGAAGAGCAGAGACGAAGGCAAAAGAGGAATGCTGTGCTTGGCGTCCGCTGACACACAGTCTCCTCTGACACACACACACACACACACACACACACACACACTTGGAAGCTACAGAGAGGGGATTTATAAGCGATGGAACCTCTTTTGGTTCCCACATTGACCAGCAGCTTTCAGCACATATGCAGACTGCATGTGTGTGTGTGTGTGTGTGTGTGTGTGTGTGTGTGTGTGTGTGTGAAAGAAGGGAAGAGAGCGGGCGAGTGGGTGGGCAGTGAGAGACAGCAGGAAAGCATCTGAGACGAAATTAAAATTTGTAGTTTGTTCTACAATTTGCCCACCTGCATTTGGCCTGCATATGCATGTGCGTGCATTTTGTGCAGCGCCTTTATGTGTGCGCGTCTCAGCACCCGAGTATGGCTGAAGTCCTCTTGCCCTGTAATTGCCGTAATGATATGTCATCAAAGAAGAAGAACTCAAAGCGGGGTGGGGTGGAATGCAACGGACACATATGAGCGCACACGTGTTCCACTTGTAAACCATCTATGAACAAGCTCTTCTTCAAACTTCCTAAACTGAAGACTTTAAGCCACAACTTTTTTTTCTCTTAACAGCTGAGATAGAGCGTATAAAAAAAATTTTAAAAAAACATCTGATGGTGTTAAAAGTCTCAATCAGCCAGCTGTTGCTTAAAACTTTAAATTCTCTTAACAAGCATATTCTTAAGATTTTATTCGGCCCATTTAACCTTGATGGTACCATGGGTGAAGGTGATAAAAAAAAAAGTTTTGTCCTTTGTTAAAGAAATAAGCACTTTAATCTAGTTTAGCAGCTCCAACTTTTTTAGCATGGTACTTCAAATGCTCAGTTAAAGTTTAGTGACAATGAGCTAGCAATTAAAAAAAAACCCTGCTGTACCAGGCAAGCCTGCTTAATTTACAATATATGTGATGAAAATAACATAATGATACAAAAATTAAAATTGCGACTTCACTGCACAGACCTTTGTCTCACTGTATGAGCACAATAAATGTCAAATATTTGTTTTTAATGTAGCCACATCTTATAACTTGTGAATAGTTCAGCATGTGTCTATTTCTACAGATGACTACAGTCATTGCATTTCATTGCGTCTGATTAAATCCAGTTATCGCTCTAAATTCATTTAATTTAATATTAAACAGCAGAAAACACCAATGTGGATTACTCCAGTTTTCCAAAGTTCTTGCTGAGTTAAAACTATTTTTCCTCTTTCATTTTCACTCTTTTTTTTTTCCTCTTTCCTCCAAATGCCGGGCATCAGAGCGCAGGCAAGTCAGGACTCAGCCTGGTAAACGACACCCTCAGCATTTCTCTCCTTCCTCCAACGTTTGCATGCATATGCGCACACATACAAAATGAGTACCCTGAGCAAAGCCTTTCTCCCCTGTCATCCTCCCATCCATCACATCCATCTACAAACCCAGCCAATCCTCTCATCAAGATGGATTTCCAGGAACACGGGCAAAGAAACACACGAACCAGTGACTTTAAATCAACCCTTTCTTGGCCTGTCTCTTCTTTATGAGCACAATAAGCTTTTTAAGTTTTCAAGTTATTCTGTTAACTGCTATGTTTCATTATAAATAATGCAGAAAACTTTAAATTTCCATATTCCTTAAAAAATAAAAAATAAAACATCTGTTTTTTTCAAGGTGCCTACTCTGTAAGTCAGTCAGAAAAAAAAAAATCCAGGATATGACTCTTGCCATCAACTTCCTGGAAAGACCCCGCCCTCATTACATTCCAGTGCCCTGTCAAAATACAGCTCTCCTCTCCAAGTGGTTCATGGAGAATCACCAGCTTCCCTCGCAGGCCGTTGCCGTGGTATTGGGTGGGTAAAGTCAAGACACTAATCCCAAAGACGCAGCAGTCCATTCTCAGAGAAAGACTACCGTTACGTACCACCAAACCGGAATCAAGAGGGCAGCCGCAACACACAAAAACAGGGTCAGAAAGAAGGAAAGGTGACAGCATAATGGAGGGAGAGCAAAGAAAAGATGAGGAGAAGCTGAGAATGGGGAAGAAAGACAGGGAGGAGTAGGTTAGGCATCAGTTTTCCTTGGAAACAAAATGAAGAGGAAATGGCTATTTTACACTCAGGTCAGATAGGAGTATTTCAAGTTAACTGCGTGTGCGTGTGTGTGTGTTTTCGTGTGTGTGTGCGTGTGTGTGTGTGAGAGAGAGAGAAAGGTTAATTGGTGTGTAGTGGAAGATCACCTGCATCAAACCCCAAGCGGAAGAGCAGTGGACCGGATAGGATCACTGTGCCAGGGCTACAGTCCACACACACACACACACACACACACACAGAGGGACACTTAGCTGACACAGCCCTGCAGTTTTGTGAAAAACAAAGTAATCAGGTGTTATCAAATAAATATTATTAGTTGCCTGTCTGCACAAGATGGAACTGACAGTAATCTGTTAATGAAGAGAAGGACAGATACAAAGTAAAGCTGGAAGAAGAATGGAGGTAAAGAGATAACACCTGAGGAAAGGGGAGAGGAAAAGAGGAGAGTGGAGAAAATTGGGACGAGAAGACAAGGGGAGGGCCAGAGGTGATGTGTGTGTGGAGGGAGAAATGTGTGGAATCCTAATTGTGTTATTGCTGCAGAGCAAACATTAGTCCTGCCTGTCATACCGCAGACAGCAGGCAGTAAATGTGTGTGTGTGTGTGTGTGTGTGTGTGTGTGTGTGTGTGTGTGTGTGTGTGTGTGTGGGACAGAGGAGGAGAAAATTGAATGAGTCCGGCAAATTAAGCATCAAGCCAAGAGTTTAAGACACACTCTTCACTTCACTGAGGGAAGAGCGTTGACAATAAGCTCTATGTTGCACCGGGAGTTAGCGGCTAGCTAGCTTCTCATTAGCACAGCAGCACTATCTCCAGCAGATGTGCACATCTGCAGAAGCTAACCCTCCCTCCTGCAGCTGTGCAACTATGAGTTAGCCATGTGTGTGTGTCTGGGCTGGAGGCCAGCAGGCAGTAAACCCACAGCAGAGGCCCTGACAGTCCAACGCTTGCCACGTAGCCACGACGTAACTCCAGACAAGAGAAGGGAAAAGCAGGAGATCTATACTGGTGTTTGAAGGGGGAAAAAAACAAGCAGAAGCAAGAAACTAATAAAGTGAAATAATGTAGGTCATTCTGTGGGAGTGTAAACAGAAGCAACGCAGCAGCCAAGCACAGACACAAACTGACTTTATAAAACACTTTCATCTGTATTAGCTTGGACCACCACTGGTACTGTTTAATTCCCACCTAGGGCAGCTGAGCTCTGCTGATGTTCAGAGCCTGGTTCCACTAAGTGATGACCATACACACATATACAATAAAGCAACTCTGGTGAAAAGAGAAACCCAATTCATCATTATCATAGCAATAAAGAGAAGGTCAAATTGGTGAAAAGTCATTGTCCCAACTACATCCATCATATTCATCAATCTCTTTAACATCACTTCTGTTGTGACACATGTTACTTGCAACTTCATCTCCAATAGGACTCTACTGACCAAAGTGGCAGACTGCCCTCAGAACAGGCCATATTTTGTTGCAGTTTGTGTGTGTTTAATACAGAGGAAGTGGCTATTTTCCCACAACCGCATGAACATGACTCACTCTTCTTCGTTGCTTCCAGATTTTTCTTCTCCTTTTGTCCTTTTCTCCCCCTCCTTCTCGTCTCTCTCTTTCCCGAACTCATCCCACCCTCCCCTTCCTCCTCCTGCCCCACCACAGTAAGAGATTTTCTCTGCCGAGCACTGAGCTCGAGCGTAGCTCATGGCTAACCCCCTCCTAACACCTTGGATCTCCACGGATCAGTCTGGCCACACGCAGAAAGTCTGGTCTCACAGGTCAGGAGACTAAAAGCCAAGTTGGGCTGGCTTGTGGTGTGTATGCATACACATACAGTCTGGGTACTGCCATGCCGGGTTAACTTCTACATAATATTACCTAGAAGTTTCCAGATTTAAGTCTAGTGGCTTTTAACATCCATGGATCATTTCCCAAATTCTTACCCTACTGATCTTCAACCTTTTGGCCAAACACCAAAGATGTGCATGCCTTTAGGTAAACTGCAAGCAATAACTCAGACTGAATAAACAAAGATCATGTTAGGTATTTCACACAGTCTTTTTCAGTCATACACGACATACAAAGAATCAGTAAAGAAAAGACAGAGGAACCGAAAGAAAGCAGGACAAACACAGTTAGAAAGGAAAACTCTATTTTTCCCTTGTACTGAGGTGAAAGCTGGTAGAGGAATATTTACGGTAAGTGTTTTTCACCAAAGCTATGGGAAAAAAAATCCAATCTGGATTTATCAAAACTTGGTGAAGCAATGGAAGATGAGTAAATGAAAACTCACACTCACTCAAAAGGAGTGAGATTTGTATCCACAGAGGACTGTTTTCTCCAGCTTCAATAACAATTTCATATATAACCTGCATTTACAGGTGTCTAGCTCCTCCCCACACCTTATGTTTCAGTGAAGGAACCATGTAAAGTATCTATCAAATCTACAAGGAGCTGCGAAGACAAAACCTTTGTGTCAAGTTTTCACTCAGCAATCATATTTATCTTATCATAAATCATGCAATCTTTGTATGAAGTGGAGAAGTAAGTACAGTTGCAAGTGTGAAAGCAAACCTGATTAGTGTGTCAAACTGAGCATCTTCATCAGTGTACTCAGACATGTAAGAGATGGGACAAAAGTACTGTGTTTGGAGAACTGACCTGTAACTTTCAGACCTACAGAACTGATGAATACTTCAACATTTGATTTGAACTTGTTTATTTGTGTTTCTGTTTAGACTCCGTTGTGTGAGACACTACACAAAATCCATAGTATGCTCTCCTCCGTTTGTTGTCATGGTGATATAAAGGAGTGAATTCAAGTTCAAACATTCACTCTTTGTCTGTCCTCCTCACATACACACACACATACACACACACATACATCAATACAAAATGATCCACTATGTGAGCTTTCAGCAAGCCTTACAAAGGCACCAGAAATGCATTTGCATCCCAGCCATGACAATATTGTTCTAGTTTAACATTGTACACAACTAGCTCCACATCCTCATTCATCTCTTCACTGTATGTCCTTCTGCTTTATAAGTGTGTAATGCAGTTTGTTCCATGTAATGCAGCCCTTTAGCACAAATATGGGGCTTTGCTTGTGGAGCTGGATTATTTCCAAACAGCAACTCAGAGACAGCAGAAAAAGTGTGTTATGTATAACGGTGGTGGTTGCATGCCTTTCACAAGAGAAGATCGGTGGCTAATGAACATTAGTTACACTTTGATTTCTAAGCACTAGCTCTTTAACTGCCTGCTTTCCAGCTTTAACCTGTCTCGGCCCTTTTTCTCATCTTCCTCCCCCACAACTCGCACTATTGGCCCTACTTCCCAAACAACCCCTGAGCCTTCAAAAGACAGCCGCCCATTCAGAAGTTTTTTGGGCTGGGGTGGGATGGAGGAGGAGCGCAATGCAGCAGTGGAGAAGGCTGGGAAGAGGTGGAAGCGAGGGGGTAGTTTAAGGCTCTCATTCCCGCTAAATTGTCCCACATGGCTGAGCGTGCTTAGTTTAAACAAACACAGCCACTTCCTCCTCAGCGTGCACATTGACATACAGACGGTTGCACACACGCACACAATCTAATGTTTGAACACTGATACACAAAGAGCAAGCAAAGGTACACAAAATATACACACACATGTACATGCACAACAGAATGCCCTGACAAGTAGCAGACAGGTTGCTCTCCAGCCACAAAATCTGAAGCTGTACCCAGACTTAGTAGTCACAACGCAGGGGATCATAATGAAAGTATGTACAAGCATTTTCTTTTTTAAGTTTTGCCCAATAATCTACAATATATTTAAATGAATTAATTCGAAGAGCCCAAACCATCACTAAACAATCACAATATACAAAACATGGATTGTTTGATGTGTCAGAAAACACATAAATGCAAGACATGGTCCACGCAACCAGATTACTGGAAAGCCACTTGCCTGTGGATAAAGCATCACATCCTGACAAACTGCATGTGGAACAAGAACTTTTACAAATGTGCTTTTATGCAGGCTGACAATCCTTTTAATGTGAACCTGCTGGTTAAGAGTAATATTAAAGATGCTTTTACGCGAAGCCTTTAAAATGTGACAGCATTTACATACTAACATAAACCAAATTTCTGAATCAATTCTTTGAGGAATGTCTTAAGTGCTGCCAGAACTGTTACATAAATTTACAACATTATTCTTAAAATTAAAAAAAAAAAGAAAGTTAAAAGTAGAAAAACATTGAAGGAATTCCTGAATCTGTTGTTTTTGTAGCATAACTGTTAAAATGTATTTAGTTAGCTTTATTCCACACAGTGACTCCTGAAACAATGTTGTTATTCTAATTATTATAGTTTTAATTAGACAATTATGAATTGCTTAGGGTAAGACACTGGCATCTTTATGCATTTAGCATTTCTTTGTTAAGTAGGGATCCACAAATTCTGAAACTTAGACAGCAAGACCATTTTTTTGCTTTCCCCTGTGGCATGAGAGACCGTGAAGTAAAGACATTGTTCCACAGCACAAAATCTGCATAATTCATGTGTCAATTCATTTACCAGGTCAACAGTTCACATCTCCATACATCTGCAGGGTGCTTAGGGCACATTCACATCAGACTTTTTTATTTAAATCCCAGTTCGGTTGCTCAGAAAGTCGGCTTCATTTGGGGAAATGCGAATGTGCCAAACGAACTCTGATTTGGATCAAAGAAGCGGACTTGGTCCACCTTCAAACGCAGGTCTAGGGCCATTTCAAGTGAACCAAATACAGGAAGCAGACTACAAAGTCACGAAAAAAAATCTCAGTTCCTGCATTTGGTGTAGCTTTGCATTGTGGGTAATAACATAGCACGTTAAGAGTCCTCTGCCTCATCTGTAGCTCATTCTGCGCTGATTGTTGCAGTGTATTTCTGCAGTACACTGGCATAAGACAAAATAAAAACCCAAAACAGCAAGAGTTTCGTGCTCCATGTTTACCTCACAAGTGAAGGAAACAGACTTTTCTTCTTCAAGTGTCCTCTCCTTTGCTAAATACTATTGCAGCGCCACCTTTGGTGAGAATGGGGATATATTCCTCTACTGCTTTGGCTTGTTTGACCAAAGTGCAGCTTGGTCCGCATGAATACACCCCCCTGCTCTTGACCATCTTACAATTTATAGTAATGGACTGTTAAACTACAACATTCCAAACATTTATCGCTCATTTTTTAATAAAACTAAGCTGTGTTTCATTTGAATTAATTAATGTAATCTCTGCAGTGGAGCTACAGGAATAATAATCACGTAAAACCTCTCAATTTTGAAGCTTGAACCAAACCAAGTTGAAGCCAAAGTTACGCAAGTTACTCCATGCAGGATATTATAACAAAACATGTGCGGCTATCACTTAGCTTTAAAGTTGTTAAAAATCATTTTCATTGTTTGACCTCAGCTGTGAAGTTTGCTTTAAAGCTTCTTTGGCTCAAAGACCTCGGCGTTAACCGTGTGTTTCAGTGCAATGACCTACAATCATTGTAATCAGCTCTACATTACAAGCGGCTTGTAAAAAGGAGTGAGGGAGGACAACCACAGAGTCCAGACAATAAGCCCACATTCACTGCCAGTGGACCTGCTGCCGTCCAGGCCTGCACACAGCATGCCTCTGCCACTAATGCTCAGCTCCATCAGGGCTGGATGCCATGAGTCTTAATTAAGACAGCTATGCCGAGTCAAGAAGTGAATTCTACCTTCCCCCCTTCTTCTCACAGGCACGGACACACGCGGATGCATGAGACGCTGTTTTTTTTGGATGAAGGAGCACGAACCCCCAAGAGACATTCAGATCATCAGTTTTATGGGCCATGAAAAAGCTTGCTCAGTGGGTGGTGTGTGTGTGTGTGTGTGTGTGTGTGGGTGTGCATGTGTGCTGAGAGAGAAAGACTATTTAGTCACACCTACATGAGAATCCTGTCTACTCCCTCACAGACAGGACAGCAAGCAGGTCTGGGAGATGTGCACACACACACACACACACACACACACACACACACACACACACACACACACACACACACACACACACACACACACACACAAAATCCTTTGCATCTACACGTCAATTAAATGTACATCATGGCTTGCAATCATGAATGAATCCTTTCTATGTGCTTCATTCTATAGCTGAAAGTTTGTTTCTGAATATGTGTGTGTTTGTGTGTGTGTGTGTGTGTGAGAGTGTTTGAGTGAGATGGGGAGAAAAAAAACAGCAAGAAAGTGCAGGTGTCAGTGTTTAAGTCATTAGAAGAAAATCAGGCTGAAAAATGAGAGAAGACACTTCTGGGAATAGGAAGCCAATGGAAAGTGTACATACAATCACTTGCTTCCTCGCATCAAACACACACGCACTTATAGCACCCCTCCCCACAGCACAGGGTCAGAAGGTTACATTCCTCCTCCTCAATCAGCCTCAGGATTTCACACACTCGTTCAGGAGTGTGTATGTGTGTGGGAATGTAAGTTTGGGATATTTTGGTGATTTGTGGGGGGTCCAGCTTGAGGGCAGGGAGGGGATGTGTGAAGGTAAAAAAAAAAAAAAAAAAAAAGAGACCTGAGGCCATGTCTACACCATGCACAGAGAAATCTGAGGAGCCCCTCAAAATGCATTTCTGAATCCTTAAAAGTGTTCCTGAAGGGAAAGATAATGTGATTTGACCATCGTGATGGGTTAAGAGGGTCTTTTAAGACCCACAATCAAAGACAATGTTTTAAGCAGAACAATAGGCTCCAGATTTAACCTTCTTTCTGATTTATTCGAGTGCAAATGGCTTTAATCACTTTATCGGTATTTTCCATTCCCATCTACATTCATTAGTCTTGTAGAGATGGGTTGTAAACGACTAAATAAAAAGAAGAAATGACAGGTATGTGGAGTTGAGACGGGTGGGGGTAGACGTGGTAGCGGTAGGGGAGGGAGAGTGTCTGCAGGCCATGAAGGGAGTGACAGAGCAGAAAAGGAGGGGGGGGGGGGGGGGCGTGGTTTAACAAGGAAAAGCAATAAAAAAAAAACAAAAACGTGCGTTTGCATTATTAAAGAGCACCTACTTCCTCCTTCAACTGAGCCCCTAACTGAGGTTCTGTCTGCTCAACATGTGCATTTACAGCTCTGTCACACACAATCGTGTTACCTGCATCCAAACAAAGAGAGCAACACATGCAGACAGAAGCATTGTTAAAACTATGTGCATGTATAACTTCCTATACCGGACAAAACAGCTTAATTTTAGATTTAAAATCCACTACACATTTGATGCTCTCATTTAAGCACTGAAACACACACACACACACACACACACACACACACACACACACACACACACAGGAGAACCCAAACTCAACACAGACCCAAGGCGCTTGAGATACACTCTCAAAAAAACAGCTCTTAACGACAGACGGAACTTTCCACGGGCCTGCCAACTAGCAACAACAACACGCCTGGCATGCTAATAAAGCACGTAAAGCTAACTGTGTGTGTGTGTATGTTTCATGCATGTGTACTAACTCCATGTTGTGTGTGTACAGGTGCACACTTTATCCCTTCAACTACCCAACAGCTCACACGCACAGAGAGAGAGAGAGAGAGAGAGCAGTGTGGGCAACTCTTCAGCAAGTCATTGCCATGAATGACTCCCCTGAGGAACTGTACAAGGGCACCAGCAGACCGGGCCGACCCAACAGCAATAAACCACATCAGAATCACTGCAGCTTTTCCACATGCTGACGTCAACAAAAATTTCCCAGACTGATTACAAACCTGACAGCCTCATCAACATAATATCTGTTTGCTGCAATCATTTTCAGTTTGCCTTTCCTTTCATCACCGTTGAGCTGGAACAATGTTTTTGGGGAAGTCACATGCTGAGTTGAGTCATGCGTCAGACACGCTGTACTGACATGCTAATAAGCCGTTCAAAAATTGTCTTTAGGACAAACATTAACCGTATGCTCTCGTAGACGATACTGTACTGAACAGCAAGTTGTAGGTCATCTATTTTATTACTGAAATATGGCAAGTAATTACTATTTTGGATATAATAAAGCAATCATCAATGAATTATTAAGGAGCAACAACCTTGTAAATACTACTGTGTTTTATATAAATATAGTTTTCTCACATTTTAGGGGTCTAAACAAGAAGTTGATTTAAGGACAAAACCTCTGAAAAATAATACATCAATTTTACACCAGGAAAGAAAAATACGAGGTGGATGTAGGAGGATAGATGGGATGGCAAGTTGAAAGGTCTCTTTTATCTCCTATTAAATCCACTGCCAACAATGCAGGAAATTATCAAAGGAGACAAAAAAAGGGCGGAAATGGGACTCTGAAGAGGGGCAGACACAAGGAAGGAGGGAGGATGGCAGGGAAACAGAAAAAGAGAGAAGAAGAGGGTAAACATTACATCTCTATGCCAAGCAAACATGGGATGCTGGGATACTTCAACAAAAAGCTTCCATTTATATGGCAGAGAAAAGGGGACTGAGAAACAGAGGGGGAGAAAAGGAAAGAGAAAACATGAAAGACACCAGCAGGGACAGAAGTCAAAAACTAGGAAATGGAAAGTGAAAGCATCATGCAGCAGATAACTGGCTAGACGAGCAATTTTTTTCACTGTTCCCCAGGCAGATCTCAATGCAACTCCTAATTGGTGTGTGTTCGCCAGGAACTGGAAATGCAAGACAAAGTCCTTGTCTTGAAGGAACAAAAACTTCCATACACGCATGGATCATAAATGAAGCAGTTCTCATTTACTTTCCGTGAATTAAAAAATGTATTTTAGAGTCAGTGAACTCTCCAGAGCTGATCTGCAAAATCATCAAATCACAACGAAGCATTTTTTTTACACAAAAAGCCAGTTAGGCACAAGGAAAACCTGCGTGCTTTACAATGTGTCAGGAGGAAAAAAGACCGAAGAGAAAACCGCTTTTAGTCGTCCTCCTTCTCCAGTCCAGGTGTGAAGCCTTTACCTCACCGGAGAGGAACGCCTGATCACATCCACTCAAAGACCGCTGGTCACCCACAAGGAAGCGGGAAGCAGATTTCCCCCGTTGACCCAAACAGGGATTTAGCTACAGTAATAGTGAAGGCAGCAATCTTTCTGAAAAGGACACCTGTTGCATTTGGAGAAGCAGATGGCACAACTGACAGCAGATGTTATAAAACTGCAGACATGCAGAGACAGCACTGCACATGGCTACAAAGTGAACCAGTGTCTGGAAGGAAATGGACCAAATATCAATATCTGACACTTTATTTTTCTGTTATTTGCTTCTACTAAGCCAAGCTTTCTTTTCTTATAAAGTTGTCAGGTGCAGTAGGGTTTTCTTTGGACATTGGCTGCTTCTTACCTTTTTTTCCTGTACATTTTCCCTGTACTTGACTGTTTCTATTAAAATGTTTTTTAAAGCTACTTAATACCAAATCAAAAATTATTCAAGTAGTAAAAAAGTACCTAACTCAAGGGATGAATCAATTATCGTCTCTAAGCATAACACAGCAAAGTAGCTATTTAAAATTTTACTTAAAGGTCTGTAATTATCACTAATACACATTACATGGTCCCATTTCTTATGCATATGTAGTTTGAAGCTATGAAGCTCTGTTTTTCCCAAATAGCAAGTAGTCAGGAAGGTGGCAAATGTCAGCATGCTGTGCAGTGTGACCCCAGATTTCAGGAAACTGAACAAGAGCGAGACAGAAGAATTAGAAGTAAGACGTAAGAGGGGGAAAAAAATCAGCAAACACCTTAAACAGTTCCTGAGAGCTGTCAAGAAGTCAATCTTAAGGAAGGGAAAAGGGGATAGAAGGTTGAGGTGCATCAACTATACAAGAACTAGAGTGAAAGTCAGTAGGAAGGGGTTTAATAGAGGGATGAATCCTCCCCAGATCCCAGATCTCAGCAGTGCTGAAGCAGTTTGGGATGATATTGTCAAAGAAGCTAAAGACAGCCAACCTCCAAAGAAGAAATTTGTAATGTCCTTCAAGAAGCCCAAAGAACTATGCCTGAAGACAACAGTGACATTGATCATGTTTTTGTTTTTTTTTCCTTTTCTTTTCATCACCTCTTCCACATGCTCTCACACACTTTCCAGCACAGCATTGTTTGAACTGTGTAACTCTATCACTTCGCCAGCTTCTGTCCCTGATACACAAGCTCTGCCTGGTAACTTTAGCCATCGGATAACATGTTCTAGGTTACCATCAGACACACAAGCATGCACACACAAAGGCAAGTATCATCCTGCCCGCTCCCTGACCCCATTTTGACCAGGCATACCAAAAGGTTTTATTAGGCAGGTATAGCAAACCAAAAGCCAGTGCAGGTAGACAATGACAGACACAAGTCCTTATAAAACATAAATTCTTCACTGTGCTTAGAACGATTATAACATCAAAAATTGAAGGGACAAATGTTGCCATTTCCACTAAAACATAGTCTCTTCATCAAGTCTGGATGATATGTCAATCCTATTGTTCCTTTTTGATGGAAGGAGCGGATAAACAATGTTTACTTGTAAGCAATTATTCATTGTTCCACATTCAGACACTTAATTAAAATAAAAAAAAAACAAACTGAAACACCATTTAAATGGGATCAGATATTGTATTACATTATCACCCCTTCAGCAATGACTCACCATCACTGAAGTGTGTGTGAGAAAGCTGAAATGGTCACAAAACAGGTTGACTTATATAAAGCGTTATTCAAGCCCCTTGCCTATTCATGTAAGTTGCAAAAAAAAAAAAAAAGGCCAGAGCAACAAAGCCTACCCTCCTTCAACCTGAGTCCAGCCTTTACTCTCTTCTTTTTTGCACTGTTATATCATTTCAGCAGGATTGATTCAAAGCACACACACACACACACAGAAAGCAAACTAAAAAGAAAAGTCACTTACATCCAATTGCATCACTTCAAGTGCAAAAAGCTGCTTAAATTATGCTGTAACACATCTTTAGCTCCCAGACCGAGAGGAAAAACTCTGGAAGATATGACGTCATCTATAGTTGACGAAGAGAGCGTTCTCAACAATGATCTTCCTTTCTCTTTGTTCAATCTATTCTAAATGGAAGATGAACAGCTCTCATAACTTTTCACACACAAGCCTGTAAGCTTTCTATATATTCTTTTTGAGTATAAATGTTGAAGCCAAAAAAGAACATAACATTCAGAGAGACATGAATAGACCTTCAGCTTTTGTTAAGAACCCTTCACAAGCAACTAAAGACTTTATTTTTTTCCTAAATAAATATGGATCACACCGGCGACCAGCTCAGCACCATTGATGCTTTGTGTCCACTGCTTGGCAGAAATTGACAAATCACAGAATCCCACAGTTTCAGAACTAGTTTCAGGTGTCACACGTCTAATGCAAGCTGCAGGCTTTGTTAGAGATCCTCGACTACAACCAATAAAAGAATCAGGAACATCCGGCGGCTGGGGAGCAGGGGCCTCCCCAAATCCCATGAGAAATCCTATCTTACCTGTTAAGTGACTGCTGAAATCAGAGTTAAGACGACAGCCAGAAATGTGACATTCCCAGAAAGCATTTCAGCACAACTCAATGAAATGAATCACGCTACAAATGCTGGCGGATTCTCTAAAAATGAATCCCATTTAAAGCTCTGCTAACGTCCTGTAGTGTGCATAAACCCTCTGATGCCGAGACTTTCTGAGGCTCCTGACTTCTGAAAAGCAAAATAAACTGCTCATTCACGCACCACGGAGAGAATTCCTTTTCACTCCAAACCGAAACACACCTTTTCAGCTGGAAGCCAACCCCATTCATCCCCCAACCCCCCCCCAATTCCAACAGCAGCACCCCCCCCCAAAAAAAAAGTCTTAAATTGGATTTTTCCAAGTAAAGGAAAAAAACTGCACAGCCACATCAGCCTTTTACCAAAGGAATGTCATCTGACGTCATATATTTATTTATAGATTTCTGAGTCTCCAGCCCCCCCCCACATGAAAAAAATAAGGGTACATGTGTATGTAATGTGTTATAAACTCTCTTCCGACCCCTCAACCCCCTCAGAGACTACATTCTCCAACGTGCCCACTGGATCCTGGAGACGTGCAACCCCAACCTTCACAGCGCAGACGACTCCCCAATGATGGCAGCATGACAACCAACATCTCTGTGCCTTTTTTTTTTTAAGTGGCAATTAAAAAAAAAACAAAAACTGACAATCAAATATCAAGTTTGCAAATCAACTCATCTTTAATTCCCTGGCCCACTTTCAGATATGGGGCAACGCACTACTAACACAGTGAGCTGTCCTCACTTTAAGGTACATGCAAGTCACATAATCGATCGTTTCAATGTTTGATTTCCACGTCTGCATCACAGAAGCTGAGAGAGGGATTTGTCTTCTCTGCACAAACAGACACGTAGTCGTTTCTGAGAGAGAGAGAGAGAGAGAGAGAGACAGAGACAGAGAGGGAGACAGACAGACTGGCTGGAAGGAATGCTAGGATATGCTGGAGTTGGGATATTTTTTTCCTCCCCAAAGCTTTTTTTTTCCTTCTCCTGCATTCTGCAACCGCATAAAACCTCTACAGATAAACACTTCCACACTACTCCCTTCAACGTTTCTCCACAGTTATCCAATGCAATATACCCTCATATAGTGTCGATTCAGTGGTTTCGCAACCTCCTCTGTCAAATCTGACTGCATCAGCATCTTCTAGTCCAAGTTATTTTCTAGCAGTACTAACAGTGTTTATTTCGTACTTTTACGCAACAAATAAACACCCGACATTTTTCCACAATGCAAGCCGAAGCGCAATCCTCTGTGATCTATTAGAAATCAGAGGAAAAAAAGAAGGCAAAGGTTTTGTCCTGTTGCGCACTCACTCCATCTGAAGTCCTCGGAGACAAAAACACATTCTTTCGTGAAAGCTGAGAAATCGGGACCACAAAGAGCAGACTCCAAAAGCGCACAGCCCGACACATTCACCCGTCTGGTGTTGAAGAACCAGCACGGCAGTCCCCAATGGTTTTTTTTCTCTCTTTTTTTATGCTCTTCCTTGTTGTTTGAGAATAAACTGGGGGGGGGGAAATCTCTCCCAAAGTTTCGATTCACCCCCACTCCACGGCAATGAAGCAGTTTTCCTTTTTCCTTTGCGTTGGCCAAGTGGCCCAGACTGCCGGCGTCAGCGCTCAGCTCTCCAAACTCACACACAGACACGCACTTCGAAAACTTTTTCCAAACATCGAGTCCGTTGGCCTCGATTCCCTTTCTTTCCGGGTTGCTTTGTACCGAAAGAAGAAGTGTAAAAAGAAAAAAAAAAAGAAAGAACTCACCTCGCTGGAATAAAATAATCTTCAAGCGCACAGGGCTGTGCGTTCCTTTTTTTTTTTTTTTTTTTTTTTTTTTAATTCCCAGGGTCGGGTCCTGCCTGTCTGCTGGCGCGGCGCGACGCGTACTGGGAGAGGGAGACTCCGCCATGTCAATCAAAACGCGACGCACATGGCGGTCAGGTCCCGCCTCCCTCTTACCGTAATACACTGTGCGCATTGGAAAAAAGGAAAGCCAAAACAGAAATCTCAGTCGCTCTCTCGCCACTCAGACAAGCGTTTGCCAGTCCCGCATGAAAACAAGACATTGACAAGCGTCTGAACTCATTTTAGTGTCGTTGTGCTGATGAACACAACCAAAACAAACTGTGCCTTACTCTGAGAGTTATTGTACTGACTTAACTATTTGTTGATTAAAGGAATCGACCTCCAAAAGGTGGGTGAACTCTTCTGCAAATAAAGGCAAGGCTGAATCCAGTTTACTCTGGTTTGCCTTTCAGGATAATATCCAACACCCTGACCCTGTGTCACCCTTCTGGCTGTGATCACATTGATTATATCTTCTTACATTGATGTATAAAATTTTAAATGTGTCATGTGGACACATTTAAAATGTTTCAGGCTTGGCACTTTGAAGACAGAGAAAAGACAGAGAAAAGTTTCTCTAATGGATCCAGCATCCCCTGAATGACTGCTGTGGAAGATACAAGTCTGATACTTATGCTTAGGATTTGGTTTTGCTTTGAAAAAAACAAACTCTAGATAAAACCTATGATTGTCTGGTCTTTAGGAAAATTCATGATTTGTGGTGACTTTGGTGCAAGTTTAACTACTTTTCATTTCAGTTCAGAAAAAATATATGCCAGATAAATTATCTCAAATTATATTCACACGGTAGTCTTCTTCTGTGAAAGATGTGGGCATGTTGGAGCTTGAAAATGAAAACATTAATGTCAACTTGTTCTGTACATGTAATGATTAGAGTGGTAAACATGCTTCAGTACTAAATGCATAATTGAAATATTTACAATACAGATCCATGTGTCTGCTATTTAATGAATGCATCTCTTTAAAAAATGAATTAAACTCATCTGGATTGATGGAAATGATCTACTGTAGCATTGCAAAGGCATTTACTTACTGTTTTTGAGTTCTAGATTTTACTTTACTAGCACACACACACACACACACACAGACACATACACACACACACATTCCAGCAACTGAACAAAGAAAACAGCCCCTGTTGTACTAAAACAATTTGCCTGAAAGGAATTAAACCAAATTCATTTCAGTTAAATGAAAACTAATAAACTTTATCAATATCAATAAAATGAGCACAGTTAGATTATGGAGCTCCCTCACATGGAGGATTGTAGCGTTGAAATTACCTGTGTTGCGTGGTTACAACAGCAAGAGTTAAAATCAATAATTTTACAATGTGTAATATTAGCCAGTGCTTTATTACATATATATATATATATATATATATATATATATATATATATATATATATATATATATATATATATATATATATATATATATATATATATATATATTCACACATATATATATATATATATATATATATATACACACATATATATATATATATATATATATATATATATATATATTCACACATATATATATATATATATATATATATATATATATATATATATATTCACACATATATATATATATATATATATATATATATATATATATATTCACACATATATATATATATATATATATATATATTCACACACATATATATATATATATATATATATATATATATATATATATATATATATATATATATATATATATATATATATATATATATATATATATATATTCACACATATATATATATATATATATATATATATATACATATATATATATATATATATATATATATATATATATATATATATATATATATATATATATATATATATATATATATATATATATATATATATATATATATATGTAATAAAGCACTGGCTAATATTACACATTGTAAAATTATTGATTTTAACTCTTGCTGTTGTAACCACGCAACACAGGTAATTTCAACGCTACAATCCTCCATGTGAGGGAGCTCCATAATCTAACTGTGCTCATTTTATTGATATTGATAAAGTTTATTAGTTTTCATTTAACTGAAATGAATTTGCATTATTAGGGTTTTCAGTGTGCAAGTTTATAATATTTAAACTTGATGTGCAGCTGGTGTCTCTGAGACAACACCAAAAGTAAAGAAATAAACGAGTCCTCCAAAACATTACTTCAGTTTTACATCAAAATGCTGAGTAATATTCAGAAATGGATCATTTGGAACTGTCAAAAAATCGCAAGATGATGGGAAAAAGAGTTTGCAAGAAAATTCTTTGAGCTTGTAAAGGAATATTTTTCAACCTTGACCCTATTTCTCACGTAAGTTATTGACAGGCAAATATTTGGAACCAGACCCACATTGAACAAGACAGTCATGGGCTGTCATTGCTAAACAGCTGCTACCTGATAACTGTGCAAACTAATGCAAAAGGGTGTAAAAATTTTGATAATTATAACTGTTACTATCTGATAATCTGATAATAATGTGTACAAATATCTCTACTAAAGTCTCTCTTAGAAGTTTATGACACTTAAAACCTTTAAACAGCAATGAACAACCAGCTCTGTGAGGATATTACATTGAACTTATGTTCTTGATTAGCAGTGTGTTTATCTTGTTTGTGTGTGTGTGTGTGTGTGTCCTCGTGTGTTCTCTTAGCGGCGAATTGTGGTGTGTGGGGACAGTAGCTTTGTTAGATACTTTAGGGCATGGCCATGCAGACACTGGGAAGTTAGCAGGCAGATCTATATATTATATATCCTCTGCTCGACAGGGAGCCAATGCAAGGACCGCAAAACAGGAGTGCTGTGGTCAAATTTTTGACTCCTCATCAGGATGCGGGCTGCCCAGTTCTGGGTGTGCTGAAGTCTCTGCAGGCTCCTCCAGGATGCTGACGAAGAGGGTGTTACGGTCATCCAGACTGGTGGAAAAAAAGGCATGGATCAGCATTTCAGCATCACCAGAAGAAACGGATGAGTGGAGTTTAGACATATTTTTGAGATGAAAAAAAGGTGTCTTACAGAGATGTTGAATATGGTGGTCAAATGAAAGGTTGGGGTCAAGCATTACAGATGTGGAGAGAGGGATGCAGTGGTCGGTGAATGAAATAGCTGTGATTGGAGAACATGGCGAAGGCGGAGAGCTCACCTGAATTGTCTCCACTGAAACATCTGTTTTTTGTTGAGCTTTATAAGACAGATGTTCAGAACTGCAGCTCCATATTTCCAGTGGGATCTTAATAATTATCCTGACAGTGTTTCTTTTTGTATTTCTTTTTTTTTTTTGTAAATCTGAAAAATGTTTCATTTGTGCTATGTGTCTCCAGAGGTTTTCATGGAACATGTTACGATCTGAACTGATTGACTGTGTTGTTGGTATGTTAGCTTTGCTCTGGTTTGAAAGAGACAGACTTTAAAGGGGACAGATGTCTGAAAAATGTTGTGTTCCAACATTTGTTTTTCTTATTTTAATCTGACTGATTCACAATTTTTGTTATTTTACCAGCTTTGTTTTTAAATTGGTTGCAACTGACCTGTGCTAACTTCCAGACAATCAGCAGTCGATCAGTATATCATGTCCAAAGCCAACTTGCTGTTAGCTTTTTGGAGAACTTCGCATCAATCTCTTTACTGAAAATACAGTGGCTGAAGGCAACATAGATGGATATTTCCACTCAATTATAGACAGACTTAAAGTGGAACTATTATGTGTATTTCAGGCTAATTCATTTTTATTTCTGAGCCCAGAAGGGCTGGGATTGATCGAGTTATTGTCACAAATCGCTTTATTTACTTCAGACCGACCCTCTCCGTAGGCTGTCAGATCAGCCTGTGGGCAAAACGAGTGGATTGAGACTCTTCCGCATTAAGCCCCGCCTCCCGCCACTGCACTACATCGGTAGCGCGCACCGCACCTGCTTTCGCCGTTATTGTAACATCTCATAAACAGAAGGATTAGGCTAATATGAACTCAATAAAAAAAATATATATATATATAATGTCAACACATAGCATACAGCCCTACATGTTGGAACCCTGAAAATGAAGTGGAAAACAGCAACCCACAGCAACGAATGCAGCAGGATGTCTCACTTTGGTAAACTCACCAGCCATCGTTCAAAATAACTTTATCCGGCGTTTTCCACCCGCCTGATGTATTTGTATATGCCCTTGTTAACCAGTAGAAGGTAACCAATCACCGAACCTTATCCCCCGGGACGTCACAAGGATTTCCAAGTAGAAAAAACTCTCTAAAACGACGCGTTTTCCGTCGCCATGGAAACCAAACGGAGAGCGTGCTGGAACTCAAACTCAAACTCAAAAATGCATTTAGGTGATAAAAAAAACAGTGCCGTTCACATGTCTGATGAGGATTCAACACTGTAACACTGTAGAAAGCTCAGAAAACTCCAAATACCATAATAGCACCCCTTTAAGGATCAGAGTATGCAGAGTAAACTTCACCTTTTACTCTGATTAGCACAGAGACTCTGCTGCAGGGGTGCTTATTTAGGATCAGATGTTAAACCTTCAAGGAAAAGTCCCAGTATGAAATCTAAAAGGACTGTAGTTGTCCCAACAAGGTGCTGCCAGCACTCTGCAGAGTTGTCATAAAGCTTGATTAACTCGCATCTGCCACCCGTAACGTGTTGCTGCCACTTTGCGGTAGTCAAGCTATGTCCCCAACTAGCTCGTAGAAAGTTGAAAACTGCTTATTATTTTCATAATGACTTTTTATGTGTGAAGTCTTTGTAAGTTCCATAATAATGACAAACATAATCACAACCTGTCATTTGCAAATCCCAACACACTTTAGACACGAGGACTGTACCATTCATCTCCTTATGGGACGACAAATAGCTGCTTAAATCACACTGTCTCTGTTGTTGGTTTCTTTCTTGCAGACACCAGGTGATCTGTTCAGCTCCCTTGTCCACTGGGTGCTGGGATAATCAATCACTATGAGAACTTCAGCAGAATTTATGGTCTAATCCCAATTTCTGTCCTTTGCCTGAGTACTCAGTCATTCCAAGGGCTTTTTTTGTTTGGGTATTAAGAAGTAGTGATCATCCAGCAATCCAAATAGCTTCCATCAGCCCATTTAAGTGACCACTACTCCTTGATTTCCAAAAGTCTTCATCCCTGTAAAATAGAGGAGTTGGACAAAGTGTTAGTGCTAAAAGGGCCGTTTGGACTGAGACAGTCGGTTTTCATTTGAAGATTTTAATTGTCTTAATCTTAAAGAGCACCACAGTGGAGGAGATGTAAATGAAGAGAAGCAGATGAGTCAGGGAGGGGCTTTGAAAGTTTTATACAAGTGAAAAGTGAATTGTGCAACTGAGGCTGTAACTCAACATCAACAAAAATGTTCCCACCATTCTGTTCAGTGGAAAGCGTCTACAACGTGGTTGTGGATTTAAAAGGAAAAAAAAAAAATCTAATATGGATCTGAATAAGTCTGGGCAAAGCGGGGCAACTTTAGGTGACTTCTTGGACCTTTACAGACAGACAGGCACATTAGATTAGATCTGTGGAGGAGAGCGGATGAGGAAAGACTGGAGGGAGCAGATCTTGGAACAGCCGTGCAGCTATTTCCCCTCTATATGAGGTCCAGGCCTCGACAACCACCAGATGTTTACCACCAACCCAGCTGCTTTCTCGCTCGCTCCTTCTTTTTCCTCATCTCTGCTTCTTTTTCTTTTTTCTCCAAGACTCTTTAAACCAAGTCCTCCCTATAATCATGCACTCTCAGCTCACCAGAGGTCTTTGAAGACGGTGGAATGTGTCCAGCCATATGATAGTGTACACTGTATATTCTTATGGCAGATAGAAAGCAATGGAGAGAAAGCAGTAAAAGGGATTATCGGATCGCTGCCAGCTCTACAGAGCGGTTTTCTAGATGCTAATTATGACTTTCCTCAGCTTTTACATCTTACAAGTGTGTGTGTGTTTATGAATGCATTTATGTGTGTATATTGTGTCTACATGTATCCTTGTGTGTGCATATATGTTCATAGACACCAAAGGATGGATGATAACGACTGTCTGGCAGGAGAGAGGGATAGGACGGAACATGATGGAGCGTGCATGTATTCATGTGTGTGTGTGTGTGTGTGTGTGTGTAAGGAACTTCCATAGATTCATTGATGGAATTTACTTCACCATGAGTTTAAAAGAGTCAAGCTTTGTGCACACCAACAAGAACAGACCTGCCTTTCTTCTTTCTTTCTGTGCCTCTGCCTCTTTGTCAGCCTTACTCTACCCCCCACCCCCAACCCTTTTTCTAATTTTTCTTGACTATTGTAAGCGTGTTGCATCACACACTGTATCTTCAGTACGGTGCAGAAGACTTGACCCATCCTTTATTCTTAGTATTCTGAGTAACAGGACATACGTAGGGGCCAACTAATAAAATCATTTGCTGACTAAAATAGAAAAAAATGTTCTTAAATAAAGAGCAAAAATTGAGTTGATACAGTTCTAATGAGCTTCAAAGTTGACATTTGACATGCACATCTTCATTCTAGCTCACTTGTAATTTCTTTACAAATCCAAAGCTTTTGCTTTCTACACTGGCTGCAAAAGATGATCCCCACATAGCTTCAGGACTGTGGTTAAGGGCTCTGTGGAGGCTTTGTCACTCTATTAGACCTGTAGCCACCAATTTTCAGCCTAGTTATTTTGTTTGGCATACCTTTTTCTGTTGCTCCTTGTTTTCTTTTCCTAACAATGACTTTTTATAAGGCCGACCTGCCAGAGAAATCACTTCTGTTGAGACATACCTCAGGTCCTGTGTGCCGGGGCTTTGATGGATTTTTTCTTTCTTTATGAGGACATCATTTTTAGAAGGTTATGCATTTCTTTCTAATGTGTGTTTGTTTATATTATTTTATTGTTTGGTGCAAGTGGTCTTGTGGAAAAGACAGGAGGCAGAACTTGAGGTAGTAGAGAATAAATGGTGAGATTCTCTTTGGGAGCGACAGGGTCAGGGGTAAATACGTCAGATGGACTGCACATGTTAGATGTTTTGGACAAAAAGACTGAAGAGGAGATTTATGGATATAGTGAAAAGAGTGCAAAGTTAGATGGTGGAAGAAAAAATATGTTAGATGGAAGCTGATTATTTGCTGTGTTAATCCCTGATGGGAACAGTCATGTGTTTGTGTGAGCATGCCCCGAGTTAGGTGTTTCATTAGAAGTGCAAAAGAATCTCTTCAGGTAAGTACATGTGTACAAATTTTTATAGAAAATGCATAACAAGCACATCCTGGGATGAATGTTGTTATCAGCATCTATGCTGACCTCTTCTGGCTCCAACACTGAAGGTCATCACAACAACAGCAGCTGACAGTAAAATATGTTGTCTCGCCAAGGCAACTGTAACTGGCTCCCTAACATATTGTACAATGTCAGACTTGACGAGATGAGAACACAAAATAAAATCTTTGTCAGTTACAGACTGAAACACAGAAGAACAAAGCTGCTGATCTGCTCCAGGCTGACCAGAGGAATGCGGCCAAGTTATTCTTTTAGACGCATGTAACTATCTCTTACCAGGATCAACAAGTTCAATCAGTCTACCTGTTAAAGATTTCAGCCAATCATGTGAGAGCACATCACACCTGCTGCAAGAGCAGAGTCTGTCAACCTCTGAATCATTTTGTCCTGCTTTTGGTCTTTTGGAAGTGCACCGTTTCTATAAACATTTGCTACCAGTGGTTAATGCACATTTTTAGCCGACTACCTTGTAACTACGGTACATCTGGGACAAGCAGCTGATTTGACATAGTTCTGTGTCTGAGTCACTCTGATGAAGTGTTTCCAGTTGTTTCCATGCTTTTTTCAGGATTTTTACAGACAGCTGAAAACCCAAAAGCTCATGTTTCTGGTATCATTGGTATGTGTGGAACATACACAACGCTGCGCCTGGTTCACGGCCCTGAAGTGCCCAAGCACATCATTCTGCCTCACTTGTTCTTTCCTTGATGAGATTAATTTGTTCCAGTTGTTTTCATGCCATTTTTGTAGGTTTTCCAGATAGCTTTATCTAAAGCTCAATGTTTAGCTTCAGTCTTTATTTGTTCTCTCTTTGCCAATCATGTCATATGTTCCTTCTTACAGATTACCCTCCAGTCATGACATCACAACGGGTGATATCACACTGATCAAATCACACCACCACCACTGGAGTGGTGGGTGTGGGCAAACATGTCAGTGGAATGCCAGTGACTCCGGGAGGTAGGACAGCAGTATGCTTGGCTAATTTGTTCTGTCCCTTGACATTTCTTGAAAACAAGCAGAGGGCCATTTCAAACAATGACCAATCAACTCTGACCTTCAATGGGAGGCCGATTGCTCATAGACTAATCACAGCATGGGTGCACGCCAACTATTACAACATTCCCAGAACAATTGTTGCATTTAGAATAATAAACTTTCAGAAAGAAACTCCTGTAACCCATAGTTATAAATTTCCTTAAGTGGCCTACGTTCAGCGGTGGCACGGTTGCCAACTGTAAGCTTCTGAATATCCACCGCCTCACCCACCCTTTCACATGTAGCATATTTCTCACTGATCACCTAAATAATATTTTTACAAAGATGAAAAACCTCAAAATGGGTTGCAGTATGATCAGCTGCTTGAAAGAAGGCTTCTGTAAAGTAATGATGATACATTGATTCTTCTTTACTCAAGACTTCTTTACATAAAACTTCTTTACTTTGTATTTTTTTTACACAAAATATTTTAATATATTATCGTGTTGCATTAAAGGTGCAGAGTGTTTTGGCAAAGATAGCAATGACTTCAAACATCAACCGCAGCTGGGAATGGACCATCAGTGGTCAAAATTCTTTCAAACATAAATATGTTTGAGGTGTGAGTGAACCCACTGGCCTCATGTAAAGCAATGATTGCAGGTACTGTAACTTCTTAAAAATGATGTACATATGTACTGTTTTCTTTTGTGCCTTTTAAGCCATTACCTTTCACAAATGGTGCTCTAGCACCTATCAAAAAAGTCGGTGATGCAGTTTTAATGCTCAGAGGGGTTTCCCTTCAGATAGAATTGTTGCTTGTCTATTCAGAGACATAATAGTAAAAATGCTGGCACAAATATAGCAGCTGCCATGTGCACAGACCAAAAGCAAATGGAAATTTATGGCTTATATTAAGAGAATAAAAGCATAAAAATCTGTTTTTAGTAAAACGATTAGATGTCCACATACCCCTTTACTTTGTCCTCTATTTATATATATTCAGACGTTGACAAATAGTTACAGAAGCAATTATAAAAATCAAATCATAAAACATGTGATTAGGATATGGTGTGATATTAAGCTGCTATCAGAACCACAATTATCACAAGATAGCTCAATATTCAAACTCTGGACTTTAAGCGGAATTGTGAATATTTATGGTGTATTTTTCACCACCTTCAGATATCAGGATGTCCCCTGATGATCTGATTGTTAAAATTCATCTCAATGGAAAGCCTTTTATTAAATACATTCAGCTTGGAACTTTATTAGAATTTCATTAGATCGTTATATAAAACCAGAACAATTATCTCATCCAATCGTATTTTTTGGCTTTGGAAAATATCTGACAAAAGACCAAGAGGTATTATTTTAGATTTTTGCCTTATTTTGACAATATACTCAACTGAAAACTTGCAGAATGCCCAGAAAGAAAAGCTACTCGTGTAAGTTTCAGAAGAAACACTGGGAAATTGTTTGTGCACCAGACCAAATCAATAAATACATGTCTTAAATAGATGCATTTGGGATGTATGCTACACCAGTGGGACAAAACAAATATAACAAAAACATACCAGACACTTGCACAAAATATATTAAAAGTAAAAGAACAACATTTCATTGTTTATGGCACTGTTAAAATATCACATTTTGGGGGGGGGGGGGGGGGGGGGGGGGGCGTAACTACTGAAAAAATAATCACAAAACAAATGACAACTGACCCCTCAACTCTTTTTGCTGGGTTTGCATCCAGAAAAACAGAACTTCAACAAAAATGAAAGGGTGCTCATAAACGTTGGCTGGTGTGGAATAAACCCACAGATCAGTTGTTACTCAGTGGATAAGACAGAAGCCAGTAGATCTTTCACTTGAAAAAATAAATAGGTAAGTTCCACGTGTAAAAACACCTGGATGAGAATATATGGAGACTTTGTTATTGATTGTGTTAAAAGTGTAAGATTAACAGCAGAAGGTGACTAATGTGTGTGTGTGTGTGTTTAAGAAGCTTATAATCTATTGTGTATAGATTACCTGGTTTAAACAGTGGAGCTTTGTTGTTTCTTTGTATTGGCTTATAGGTGTTGAGTCCGCTATAGCTCTGTATCTAAATGTTTATGTCTGGCCATTGGTCAAAACAACAAAATAAAGAAAAAAGAAAAAACACTGTAAGAAAAAAAATTACCTGCAGAATTACAATTTTTAATGTAGTATCATTTCTTTCTGTCAATGTTCTTTTATTCTGTTTCATACTGGACCTTTAAAGTAAGCTCTTCCAGCCCAGCCATTTATTAATAATAATAATAATAATAATAATAATAATAATACATTTTATTTATTGGGCGCCTTTCTAGACACTCAAGGTTACCTTACATAACATATATTGCACATATTTAAACTTAGCACACAAAGTAAGGATATCTGCAATTGGTGAATTGTTTCTCTGTTTAAATGGTAGCATATGTAAGGAAAATGCATTTATGTGTTGAGCAACAGCTTTGGAAATGTTGGCTGCACTTTAAGTCAATCAGCTTATTCTGCTATTGACTCTTGTATGGTGTCATTTATTAAACTGGATGATTAAAATCTGAATAAGCAAGTCATATAGTCTAGCAATATATTCATTTAGGAAACAAGTCTCTTAGTAGCTTGCAGAAGAACCATACACACCAACATAAGGACAAAATTATGTCCTCCATGATGACAAGGCTTGTAGGAGCGAATAGAATGACTTGAGTGCAGTCCTGACCTCAAACCCATTGAACACTCCTGGGATCTGCTGGGTTTGCTGTTTATCCCATAGTGACCAACACAGCCACACTGGTTAACTTATGTCAAATGCTGGTTGAAGAACGGGATGCCATTCCACAGCAATGCCCAGCATGAGGAGGATGTGGCAGGATGCTCAAATTTTTAAAGTTAAATAATATTGTATCGTCTATAAACAGCTACTACTGGGCCTGGTACATGCTTCCATGTCTAGCATGTGATCCTAAGGTTCTGACATAGCTGCAAAACTACTGATTATATGTTAATCATCACATTTGTTCCCAAAAATGTCTATTTAAATTGGACTGAATTAGTGCAATAAGTTGTAGACTCAAACTGTTGGTGAACGTGCAGTAAAAACAAACAAAAATGGCAATACTGAGGAGGTCATAATTGCCAGGTGGTTCCAATCCATTGCTGACTGATCTTAACACAGACCACAGTGGGTTTTAAGGCTCAGCTATGTGTAATGTTAATGCGTTAACAGCAGAGATTGTCAACGTGGAATGTTACACAAAGTCAATCCATAACATGCAATTGACAGCTAGATAAGGTTAAAAAAAAAAAAAAAGGAAAAAGAAAAAAAAACTCCACTAAATGCTTTCTGACACAGGAACAATCAACAACATGCCACAATGGTCAGAAACTTCCTGTTTTGGCCCACGCTGTTGTCATGACACCAGTGATATAGTGTTGAGCTAGCATACCACTTGCCATGCACAGTCTGAGCCATGCGCAATTACAAATACTCTTGTGAAGTTTTGCACATAAACAAAAGATCAAACAGCTTTCCAATTACAGATCATGAATATGTTTGTGTAAAAAAGTGTTTGTAAGCAGAATCCATTCGAGGACACTATACAGTGTGTGTACACAAGAGAGGAATGAATACTGATGACCAATCAGCCAAAACTTTTATGGCCCACTAGTGGGTTTTGTGAACAGCAGAAACAGTAATCACCTTGCCACAAGGCAACATTCTGCTGGAAAATCTTCCGCACTGGCATTTCTGTGGATGACACCTTAAACATAAAAAAGCCCATCCGGACAAGCACACGCCCTCATGGCAACGGCAGTCCACAATGACAACAGGATAAACTGGGCAGAACACACAGAAAAACACAAGCTTGTGTTTCGCCCCATTTCCAAGTTGTGTATGAGGGAGGTGTTTTTAATTTAATGGCTGACTGAGGTAAGTGTGGATAAAACTTAGCATGTGTGTGTCTGAACGAACAAAACCAAAGAATGTCCCAAGGAAGGTGAATATTCTCAAAACATCTTTATTAAACTTTATTTTAAACTTCATACAAGTAACATGTGACGTGACAAAAGAAGGACGGAGAGAGGAAAGAAAAAAAGAAAGAAATTTGAAGAATGAAAAAAATGGCAGCCATTCCAACACAACCAGCACAATTAGCAATCCGACTCATCCTCCTCATGTCTCCTCTGTGTAGAGGAAGTAAATATAAATGTCTTTTTTTTCCGCGTTTCCCTGTAAAGACATCATATCAGAGTTTAAGTCCTGCATGGCTTCTCTCCTTGCATGACGCGTCCTGTAAGCACCGGGACACTTTTGCATAGTTACAAAGTTATCAGTCAGAGACATCCCATTGTCTTTCAAAGTTCCTTGTAAATACTGTCTGGGTGATTTAAAAAGTGTGTGTGTGACCCTGGCAGTGAAACGTCAGCCTCAAAGCTTTCAGCATGAGGTCCATCCCGTATCATTTTGTGATTGTCAGTTTTGGGCAGAGACGGAAGATTTCATCCACTTCTGTGGATAAAATCCACCACACATCAAACACACAAATATACACACAGCTAACATAATTTACCCCCCTTCCCAAGCCACACAGTGGCACAGCAATACAAACCACAACAATTGAAAAGAAAAAAAAAATCAGGGTTATTATCGCTAGAATGGTTATCATTACAGTTGTTAAAGTTTAATATACAGTAAGACGGATTTACAATCAGTTTGAAGCAGAAGAGGGGAGCTCTCTTTCTCCTTTTCCATAAAAAATGACTATAAGGTGTGTGCACGTGTGTACAGTAGGTGTTGGTAGAAGAGGTATACTAAAGGTGATCTGAGGCCATAAGACTCAGTCCATTCCTAATTGAAGAATTCCAAGCATGCGCACTACAAACGTACCCACAAACCCAGCAGCCTAAAACAGATAGCTACACAAAGAAAGTCATCTAAAACACACTCCTCAAACAGTGATTCATGTGCAGAGACATGCTCCATTTACAGTGCGTGCAGCATGCAGACAGGTACCTGTCCCTGCTAGTGCAGCAAACTAATGATGGAACTTTAGATTCTACTTTTTAAAGAAATAGAAAAACCCACTTAGTGATATCAAACCTTGAAGTCGTCTAACTTTTCATTCTGCTTGTCTGATTCTAGGATTCAAGGTGTTTCGTGGTCTAATTACAGTAGTCGGATTTTAGAAATATTTTGAGAATTAATATTTAAAAGAAACTAACATTAAAGACATGTTGAAAAAGGGAACTATCTAGTAATTCATGTTTTATACAGACAGATCATTCACTTCCACTGTAATGAGACACAGGCTGAAATATTAAACATACAGAATCTCTGATGAGTAAAATGAAAAGAAAAAAAAGTATTTCCTGGTGGGATACCACTTGAAAAAAAAATTCCCATTAGTTTAGGTAAACTATTCAGAATCATCTTAAGTGATAAAGATTTTGTGTGCCACAGTAAAAAACAAAAATAGACATCAGGAAAATTCATACACAAACACTGATTTAGAAGAACACAGAAAAATCTAAATCGTGACTTTAAGAACAGCAACAGATCAAAGTTATCACCATGCACTGTACAAATTTAACCAGAATGTGAAAAAAGGCTTCAGAAGGGAAAACATTACGGCTGAAATGGGATTGTTACAGAAAACAAACACAGATTTGTTTTTCCTTTTCTCTTTTTTTTGACATTTACCTCTTTAGTATCAAGCTGCTGAAATCCGCTGAGCCTAAAAGTTGCTGTTCTCCACTTGTGCTTGTTAAATTGTGCATGCTAGAAAACAAGGATGTAGGAAAACATGATACTGGCAGGAACAATGGATAAACCCCGGCCAACTATTGCATGGAAGTGGAAATGTGACAACCCTACCAGAGAGTTCGATATGACTGACAGCATGCCTCTTCCTTACATGCACCGTAATCTCACTGAAGGGGCTTAAACGGCACAGTTCACGACTCCAGACATGGAGTCCCGACACGGAGAGCTGAAAATGCTGCGCTAATAATAGAGCAGCTCAGTGTGCAGTGAGCTGAACTGAAACGTGGAAATGTTCTTCAGCCTTCCTGCACAACGCAGCGCCTGCGATGGCATGCAGTAGCACATACCAGCCACAGAGAGGAACTGTTTCATAACCTCTCCCTGAGGGGACTCGAGTGTTAACGACTTCCTTTACAAGAAACACAGTGACATGCTGGACAGACAGCTTGTTTCTGAGGGCAGTGTGTCTACATGTACTCTGTATATCTGAGCAGCTTACTGGTTACTGTTGAGGCGGCGGCTTTATTAACGTTTTATAACTCCATGTTTTTCAGCTGAGAGTTTGTGTCTACCTTTCAGCCTACCTTTGGCATGATAACAAAACAACAACAAAAAAAGATTGTCTTCTTACAAGATTATCAGTAGATAACTCACAATGAAACATTATTTTACTGTTAAGTAGTTTTTTTTTTTTTTCTTTAAGAGCTTATCACAAACTTCTCCCTCCATCACTGGCTTTGTTCGCTTCGATGGATCGAAGAGCTGTAGGCAGTGACTTTGTTTTGGGTTTTTTTTGGGTGAATATTGACGCATTACTGCACCACACAGAACAGGACTGATTTATGGTCACACACACACACACTCACACAGACAAAATCAGAATTCTGAGGGGAGTCCAGAGTCTTTCTTCGCCTTCTTTTTGTGTATTTGTGTGGAGTTTTACGCTGACAAGTCTGATATGACCAGTTTTTCCATTTTATTCCCAATATCTCCGGGTACCTGAAGTTCCTCTGCTTCATAGTCATCATCAAATGACCTGAGAAGATGACATTTTATGAGGTTAGCATAATACTGTTTTGCCTTACAATCTGATCAGTTTTAAGCTGCTAACATGGATAAATGAGAATATGCACCCTTCATGTAGCTGTTCATTTGCAGTCTCCTCTGCTACCAGTATCTCATATTCCTCCGAAGCATACTTATCCCAGTCCGATGGCTCTGGACCTTCGCTGTCAATGTCCTGAAACAACATATTCAAATATAATTGTTCTTAAGATGTTTGAAACAAACACAAAAGTAGAGAAAGAAGGACATATTCTTTAGAGCAGAAGGAAGAAAGCTTTAAAACTTTGTGTGGACAAAGCATCTTAGTGTAGCACTAAGATACTGTGTCCACACATAAAGTTTACATTACATCATTACATTACACACTGTCTGTAAATTAGGATTATTTTAATTGTTTGTTACTTTTAAGGAAGATATGCTCCTTTTTACTTAAACTCTTAGTCAAAAGACTACATGTAAGAAACACAGATTTGCACCTTTTGCACAGCAAACGGATCTCTCTGTTCGTGGTCCAGGTATTTCTCCAGGTTTAAGAAGGTGTCGAAGAAGATGTGAGCCATTCGGCAGCGCTTCAGATCCCCCAGGGTTATCTTACCTGGAAGAAACACATCCATGTGTTAAGATCTCCAGCTGATAACAACCACTATGGCAGACTGTAGCGACAGAATGAACACAAACATGTCTGACCTGGGTTCTCAGGTTTAACTAGGTCGAGCATCTGGCAGAGCAAGTCCTGGAAAGGCAGAGGTTCGATACCCATCCTTTCCATCCTCTCACACTGTTCCTCATAAAAGAATTCCAACTCAAACATGGATAAGACACCGTCACCATCCATGTCCATGCAGCGGAACCAGTATTCTATACTGGAGACAGGATGACAAACATGAATATACAGCATGCAACTGAGCACAAGTAGAAATGTTGGTGGGATTGCTGAGCACTTTTCAAAATAATCATGAGCAAATAACCGGGAATGCTTTAACAGATGCTTCATCACACATCTCAAAAACTGCTTAATACCTGGTAGGATTTTTCTTGTCCTCCTCTGAAATAAGGAACCAGACGAACTCTGCATAGCTCATCCTGCCTTCTCTCTGCACAGCGTTACCCCTGGAAACAAGAGAAACAGCCACTCACAGTCAGTACTGCTTTTATGGTGAAGTAATCAGCTCTTCTGTTTGTTTATGGGTGTGTTTCCACTTACCGAGTAACGGCCCCTGAGAACAATCTCTCAATGATTCTGTTTGAGGATGCTGTCAGAGGATGAGAAAAAAAGAATCTGACTGGGTCGAAACACGTAAAAACAATCGAATATTTGCTAGAATTTATTCAGTGGAAGTGAATTGTGGCCAAGTGGCCATCAGACAGCATGGAGGTTATAACAAACAGATGCTGCTGACTCTTTTCTTTAGGCGCTCTAGATGTTTGCAGAATATCCCCAATGTAAACCATATTGATGTATTTCAGCTGGTAAAAAAATGAAACCGCAAGCTCAGATTGTTCTTACCGTGATCGTTGTATCTCGCCAGGTCTTTGGGATCAATGTACAGATCGTGGTCTGTGTCCAGCTCCCAAAACTTGCAGTAGATGACATAGAAGTGTTCATAGGAGAAGTAGTCGGTGATCTGATTGATGTCGTCTTCTTCCTCCAGCAGCGCCAGAGTTTGGAGGAAGTTACTCCTGCGCATCTCCATCATAGTGATGCGACCCGTCCAAGAGCGATTTACAATGTAGTATATCCGCTGAATCACCTGTGAGGGCAAAAGAAAGTTGAATTAATAGAAATTGTGGAAAGAAGTAGTGTCAATTTTAGTTGTGCTATGAAATTATTTAAAAAAATAAAAATAAACGTATAGAGTTAGAGGAAATGACACAGGCGAAAACAAGGGGATGAAGGAAAGTGGTGATTTACAATAATGTGGAAAAGGAAACACATTCTCTTTGGTCCAAAGTGGAGATTATCAGCTCATCCTGTCAAGCGTAGCAGCAGAAGAGGGACGGTTTGGGTTTATTTTCAGTCACAATAAAGTCATTGAGTTGATTGTGAACTTTCAGAGTCAAATGTGAGGGCCACTGTCTGGCAGCTAAAGCTTGGCTGAAGGTGGCTCATGAGGCAGGGCAATGATCCCAAACACAGCAGGAAATATACGACAGAATGGTTGAAAAGAAAAGAGCCAACGCGGTGCAATGTTCCAGTTAAAGTCCAGACCCCTACCTGATTAAAATACTGCAGAGAAACTTTAATAAAGCTGTTCATAAACAAAAACACACAAAGCTCCATACACCAAATCATAGAATGTGGACAGAAATGTCTCTTCAGCAGCGTGACAAACGGGTATCATCTCACTGAACAATTATATTTAAAGTTAATTTTCAACATGCTGCTTCTGCATTTGGCTACATAATTATTTAATAAAAAATATAGTGTTACGTATTAATCTTTTTTACTTATCACTTTTTCACATGATAGTATCGAAAGTGTTTTATAGCATTAAACCTGAGGGTCTCACGCAAGCACTTTCTTAGTCTTGTGACACGATCACAAACTGAATGTCTTTTTCACCAACAAGAAATCTTAAGACAGCCCTCCGGGTTTCATAAATTTTATTAGCAATTTTCTAAATGCACTTTGTTTTTCATTTTTAGGTAACTATTACCATTAAATTCATATAAGCTCATGTTGTCAATGTGTCTTTGACAAACGTTTTTGCTCCTTTCATGAAGTCAGTTGGTTGGGCAGTGAACATCACAACACGGATACAGGACATTTTGAACAATCTTATTTTTTATGAAATCACTTCACCTTTCCATACCTAATTTCAAAGTGATAAAAGAAGGGGTCAAATTTCACATGTTCTGGTAGTTGGTGAGTATGAACATGAAAAGCGACCAAAAATTAAAAAAATTGATGTTCTGAGACTGACAATTACATCAAATCTGTAAGAGATCTGCAGAGGCCCTGTTGTCCAGAGTTATTAAACACAGTCCTAAATCCTACCAGGTTCACGTATGACTAATATCTTTGTCTTCATTTATAATCTTAGTGTGACAGGTCTACAGCATGCAATGGAAACCAGGGGGGGTCCGAGCACCCTGTCTTTGAAACACAACACTTGGTTCAGCAAAGAGCGGATTAGCAACCATTCCCTGGTACATGGACCTCCCATGGCTACTAATGTCTCATACAGTAGAGGGTCAGCTGACCTATGCTGAGGGGAAGTGTCTTAAAATGGGCATGTGGCGGGCCGGGGTCTGAACTACAAATGAGCTGCAGGGAGGACAGCAGTGTTTCCGTGATGTCAAGGCACGCTGACGCACTCGAGCAGCTCAGCACTTCTGTGAAGCAAACCCTCGACTTCTCTAGCACGTGTTGCAACTGACCTGTCCACATCCACAGGGACACACACGCTCTAATGTTACACCGCTGATGTTCACAGAAGCACTTTTTGCTGTGAATATCGCATGAGGTTGCTGGTAACACTGATGTTACTGTGCTGGTTACGACTCTACATATACATATATACATATACATATACATACATATATACATATATATACATATACATTCATTCATTCATTCATTTTCCGAACCGCTTATTCCAATTCAGGGTCGCGGGGAAGCTGGAGCCTATCCCAGCTGGCTTTGGGCGACAGGCAGGGTACACCCTGGACAGCTCGCCAGTCCATCGCAGGTATACATATACATATATATACATATACATATATACACTACTCACAAAAAGTTAGGGATATTCAGCTTTTGGGTGAAATTTCACAACAAGCCTAAAATGCATTTAAACCTGTACAGGTGAACTTAATGTGATCTTCTCTAAGCTTTTAAATGCACATGTCCAACTGTTAAATGTTTCAATAAATTTTGCACAAGTTGCTGTTCTCTAACAAGGAGCTTAACGGCAAAAATCACGGCAGGTGTGTGATCCTTGAATTGACCAATAAATGTCCTGGTTCAATTAGAGCTGGTGTTTAAACAGTTGTCCTCATCATGCTGTTCACATTTCCGACATCATGAGACCAAGACGACACCTAACAATGGAACAACAGTCCCTTGCCATTGCGATGCTTCAAACAGGACGTTCTCAGACAGAAGTGGCCACTGAGCTTGGAGTGTCACAGAGTGTCATCAGCAGGTTGCAACAGAGATATGGAGAGACTGGAAGAGTCACAGAAAGGCCTAGAAGTGGACGTCCTTTGGCCACATCCCGTGCTGATGACCGCTACATTGTGAACACTGCCCTGAGAAACCGGATGATGAATGCCACTCAACTCCAGGCACGTTTAAGAGAGGTGAGAGGCACCCAAGTGTCACGTCAGACCATTCGAAACCGTTTCCATCAGCGTGGTCTGCGTGCTAGACGACCTGCACGGGTACCTGACCACACCACCAGGCACAGGCATCATCGTCTTGCATGGGCCAGGGAGCATTTACGCTGGACGAGGAACCAGTGGGCCTCAGTGCTGTTCTCTGCTGAAAGTCGATTCACACTGAGCAGAAATGATGGCCGGCAACGATGTTGGAGACGTCAGGGAGAGCGCTATGCATAAGCCACTGTTGTCACCAGGCGAGCTTTTGGTGGTGGCGGTGTTACAGTGTGGGCAGGGGTGTCCACTTGGTACAGAACTGCCCTACACTTTGTGAATGGTACAGTGACAAGCCCATACTACCTGAATAACATCATTAATCCAGTGATTGTGCCCCTACATGAACAGCACAGGCCTAATTTCATCTTCATGGACGACAATGCTCCTGCTCATCGAGGCCGCATCATCAGGGAACGGCTGTTGGAGACTGGTGTACCTCAAATGGAATGGCCTGCACTCTCTCCAGACCTGAATCCCATTGAAAACCTGTGGGATCAGCTGAGCCGTCGTGTAGAGGCTCGAGACCCTGCACCCCAGAACCTCAATGACCTGAGGGCTGCCCTTCAAGAAGAGTGGGATGCCATGCCTCAGCAGGCAATAAGTTGCCTTGTGAACAGCATGAGACGTCGTTGTCAAGCTGTAATTGATGCTCAAGGGCACATGACGAGATATTGAGACGTTCACATTTTTTGTTGTGGTGTAACTACCATTGTTGTTACCTTTTGTTTTGAATGAGTTTTTTGAGATGAGGAAATCAGTAGTGCATCCCTCTACTTAAATGTCTTACTTTTATATTATATCACTGTAGCATGAACATATTGCATTTTCCATAAATTTCACCTGAAAGCCAAATATCCCTAACTTTTTGTGAGTAGTGTATATTATATATATATATATATATATATATATATATATATATATATATATATATATATATATATATATATATATATATATATACACATATATATAGTTGAATTATATATAAATATTTTTTTTTACATTTTTTAAAACATTTTGTCATTTATTATTAATGTAATCCTGTTGTTTTTTTTCTTTTTTAAATGAAAGTTTAACACATTTTTTACTCTTTCATCTCAAGTCTTTACATGTGTTTTTTCCAGTGTGTTTATGTACCCATCCTCAGCTTTGATGGCTGAAACAAGGAGCTGGCTGTAGGAGGTGGTCAAAATAAGTGCTGTTGTGGGGTCGATGGATGTAGTGAGATGGCTAATGCTGTTTGGGCACCGGACCTACAGTGGGCCTCCAAAGTTTGGGCACCCCTGGTAAAAATTTATTTTAATGTGCAAATAAGGAGCTTTAAAAAGATGGAAAATCTCAAAAAGGCATCAAAGTACAGTTTAGAAATTCTTATGACATGTCAAAAAAAGTTACATCCTATTTCCATCATTTAAACCTTGTATGTAATCAAGAAATGGCAGTCATTGGGAACAGAGGAAGTTAAAGCAAAATCTGGAAGACCAAGAAAAACATCAGACAGAACAGCTCGCAAGATTGTAAGAAAAACAAGTCAAAACCCAAGTTTGATTGCACAATCCCTCCAGGAAGATCTGGCTGATACTGGAGTCATGGTGCACTTTTCCACTATAAAGAGGTACTTGTACAAATATGGCCTTCATGGAAGAGTCATCAGAAGGAAACTTCTTTTACGTCCTTACCACAAAAATCTGCTTTTGAAGTTTGCAAAGGAGCATATAGACAAGCCTGGTGCCTTTTGGAAACAAGTTCTGTGGATTGATGAGGTTAAAATTGAACTTTCTGGACGGAATGAGCACAGGTACGTTTGGAGAAGAAAGGGCACATAATTTAATGAAAAGAACCTCTATCCTACTGTTAAGCATGGGGGTGGATCAATCATGCTTTGTGGTTGTATTGCAGCCAGTGGCATAGGGAACATGTCACGAGTAGAAGGAAAAATAGATTCAATGGGATTCCAGAAAATTTTGGATGCTAACCTAATGCCATCTGTGAAAAAGCTGCAGTTAAAGAGAGGATGGTTTCTACAAATGGATAATGATCCTAAAAACACCTCAAAATCCAGGGTGGATTACATCAAGAGGCGTAAACTGAAGGTTTTGCCATGGCCTTCACAATCTCCTGACCTCAACATAATTGAAATTCTATAGATAGACCTTATAAGAGCAGTGCGTCACAGACGGCCCAGAATCTGAAAAATCTGGAAGACTTTTGCAAGGAAGAATGGGCAAAGATACCTCAAACAAGATTCGAAAGACTACTGGCTGGCTATAAAAAGTGTTTCCAAGCTGTCATACTTGCCAAACGGGGGAATAGAAGGTACTAACTATACAGGGTGCCCAAACTTTTGCAGAGGCCATTTTTTTGTTTTCTGTTATTTTAAAAGTTAAAATGATGGAAATATGATTGAACTTCTATTGACGTGTTATAAGAATGTCTAATCTGTAATTTGACGCCTTTTGGAGATGTTCCATCTTTTGTTAGCTTGTTTTTGGCACATTAAAATAAATTTTTACCAGGGGTGCCCAAACTTTGGAGCCCCACTATATATGCTGTCTGGAAAGAAGTATTCTGGGGCCATCCAACTGGAGGGAAACTATTGGCAAGATTAATAAAGTCTAACACTGCATGATGATTAGTTTGCTGCAGGTTTTTGTTGTGCTAAAACTACAGAGAGTTGATACAAAGCTGTTGCTGCCCGACAGTCACCCAGAAATATAAGTATAGCTTGAGAATTAATGGAATAAAAGACAACAGATCCACCCAGTTCAGTCTTTACCGTAGTTATGTAGCGAGAATGGAATTCAGGCGCATCCTTTAGAAATGTAAGCCCAGGATGTGTGTCCACAATGTCCTAATCAGACAAACACAAATAGGAAGAAAAGTCCAAGTAGTTACTCAAGTTTGTCATATGAAAAACATTCATTAGTACAAAAATATGTATTGTTTGAGTTGCTCAGCTGTGGTAATAAGACACCCACCTGCAGTAGAGGTATAAAATCTTCCTGCTCTAAATAGTTACAGCCAGGTTTAGCTAACAAGTAAATAAACCTTGATGCATCATCGTGGCAATTGTGCAATAACCTGCAGGACAGGAGGGGTGAGAATTTGGAAAATATTTGTCATTAGTGGCCAGTTATAGATATGATAAAATTATCTGAAAGACTATGATGAAGATGAGGTGTATCTTACTTCCTCCATGTTGCAACAAATGAGTGAACAGACACAAAACCCGTCCTCTCACCGCCCGCTGCATAGAACATGGCAGACTTCCAGTAAAGTGGACACCCACATACCTGAACAGAAACACATGTAAAGCTAGCATCACTCTGTTATGAGAAAAATGTTTGTTTGCTGGAAAGGGACCAGAAGAAAACCCGACATTTTATCAAGTGTGTTGAACAAGAAAAGTTTGGCAGTATTTAGATTCATCAAGATTTTTCATCTGCATTTCTTTCTCTTAAAAGCAAATTAAATGTCAACATTATTAAAATCGAAAGCAGAGGTAACCTTCGCAATCTTGCCCATTTCATAAATGTCAGCCTTCTCCTCCTCAAACTCGGTGAAGGCTGCCTCAATGGCAGCAATGGTTGCGTCGTGGTTGGCAGTCGGGCCCAGGGCAGGGAGCCCACGGGGGTAGTAGAACCTGGGAATGTTAATGGCCGGAGGAGGAGGGGTGACTATCACCGGAGCTGGAGGAGGGCTGGGTGAGCGTGGTGCGGGGGTCGGAGTGGCTGCAGCAGGCGCTGGCGGAGGTGTCCCTGGCTTCTTCTCTGGTTTGGACTGGACCTAAAAGGAGAGATCCAGAGACACTGATACATCTGCACTTCACTTATGACGCTATCTGGACCAGGACTCCCTTTGATTAGGAGACCCTGAATCTTGGACTTTTGGTTTGGATGACTGTTTGGCTGAGATATTCTGGATGTTACTGTTTTTGTAAATGAACTGATTGATCAAAAACAAAACAAACAAAAAAAAGACAAGACACAACAACTTAACTCTCTGTGTATGATAAAGGACGTGGTGGAAATTCCCAGTGAGTGACAAACATTTGTAGAATAACATGAGACTTGTTTCACAATCTGTTAGGTTACCACATTATCCACACAAAGTTACTGGAATTTTACTTTGAAGCAATGACAAGAAAATTCCAGGTGGTCCAAGAGTGAAGCAGAGATAATATAGGGCTCATGTTTATTGGTCAAAGTCTCGCACCTGAAGCAAAAGGGGGAAAAAAACAGACAAACCAAGGCATGACCAATCTCTTCTAATGTGCATTAATGAGAAAATAAGAATATTGGTGAGTAAAGAAAACTTCCAGACCTCAGAAAAACCCTGATGTTCTTCTGTTTTGCGTGCTTTACATTTGCAACGCAGCTCAAGACTCACATCATGTAGCAAAAACACAACAGAAACAGCATCCATACATGCAGTCCACATGAAAAGCTTGGGGCAGATTTATTTTATTTCACCAACAAACTCGCACGGCCCGATTTCACATGACAACAATTTACACTACCATGAATGAATGGCGAGACGACATGTCGAGTCCAAAACGCGACCCATATGCTGTTGTTCAGGGGTGGCATTAAACGTACAACTTTCACACAAAATACTAAAAATGAATCAATACCGTTGCTTAAATTTAAACCCAGAGGAGCTCCAGAAAGGGCTCCATGGTGACTTCTCTTGGACCTCCATACTGCGTGTATTGAGCAGAACAGCTGTAGCGGTCCTTTCCTTCACAGCGTTCATTCTATCACCCATTCCTGTACCTTCTGCACTATTAATACCCTGCCAGTATCTGCCTCAAAATAGTTTGCCGTCCCAGGCATGTAACTCTGTTTGTATGAGAGCAACAAGATGCATCTACTGTGAGAGAGTTTCAGAATACTAACATCTGCATAATTTTACCTAAGATACATTGAAGAATCAGAGGAAAAAATCGTCAAAAATATATTCAAACAGCATTTTGTTGCTTGAAAGATGTTTTTATATTTGTTGTGAGCACACTCGCACCATCTCCACCCTGCCTGTTGAACTGACTGACCTGCTGTTGCTGGAAGGACTTGAGTCTCTTCTTAAAGCGTGAGGGAAGGACAAAGTCACACCCCCTGGCCAGAAAGGCCAGCTCCCCCCTCAGGTCAGGGTCCCGCCGCAGCGACGTCTCCTTGATCATCATGGTGGGGGCTGAGACCTGTAACCCCCCACCAGATACAGCCACCGACGCTGCTACTGACACTGCGGGTACGGCTGCACCGGCTTACCCAGTGATCAAGCAATCGATAAAAAGAGCTGTAATGAAGAGGCTACGCGACAACTTCGATTTCCAGTGATGCCAAAATTTGCAAAACGCTTCAAGAAAACCACTAAATATCCAGCGTATGCATGAGATCCTCAAGGAAGTGTCTTTCTTCAACCACTTCTTCTCTGAATTCCACTTGTATACACAGACCTCCAAAGCTGTGTCCTGTAGAGCGATAATCCAGCAGTGTGTCTGTGTAAGGAGGTGTTCTTTAGGCGTCCTGTGCAATAGTGAGGAACAGGAGGCAGAACCGTGGAACCTCGCTATTTCATGACCAACTGCAATCCCAAACCGCAGCTTCTCTCTGGGGAAGAAACTCTACGGTTGTCCCCATGTCAGCCCTGGATGTATGTATTTAGTGTAGCCTGACTGGTGCCTGCTGCTCCAAGCTGGGCTCTGACAAACTGCACTAAGAAACATGAGCCATGCCGGAATTTGGCAATACACACACCCGCAAACGCACACACACACACAGCAAACCGGCTGCCCTGAGTTTTAGGGAGGTGTGTGAGTGAGGAGGGGGTGCATGCATGTTGCATATCTGTTTGTAGTGTTTTGTAGGTTCTCAACCCTCCTCTGTCCCTGCCCGGAACTAAAGTTAGCCAGTGGGAAGTTACAACTCAAAGTGGTTGAAATAATTTTACAGCAGACAGGAAGCTTCGGTTGGTGCTTCATGTGAGTGGGTAGGACAAGTAAGCTGAAATATTTTCATAGAAGTAATCAGAGATGGAGTGATGAATCAGCGGGCAAAGCACCTGTTGTTCGATCTGTTGACATGGAGTATTTCTACAGGACCAGCTCAGAGACGCTTCAAGCAGCATCCCCTCTTGAACACCAAAACCTTTTAAACTCCATGGCTGTCACTCTTGATTAGAGGTGAAACAAGAGTATTACTCTTACAGATTTTTTAAGCAATGAACGGAGGTATTACTCTAAAATAACAATCAATAAAATGCATGCAAATATATATTGTATCAAATCATTTGTTTATAAACAGTTACCAAGGCAATGTCAAGCCTTCAACAGGACATGGAATATGTTTTCTAAAATTATTTCAAAAGCTTCTGATGAGTGATGCAAAATAAAACGTGGTTTCAGTCAAATTCTTGTAGGAAGAAATCTTGAAACATTTTCATTCTAAGACAAATATATATTTGTAGTAATAATAACAAATAATGGCTATGAACAGTGTATGACTATTGCCATTAACACGAAGCCATTCATCCCAGCTTTGCCAAGCCAAACAAGAAGCCCTTCAGGGCCAAGCAACACCAATCTGAGCCTCAATAGACTGAGGGAGGGGATCCCTCGGGAACCTATTTGAAACTTGTCTAGTTTAAATTGGTCCAAGCACAAGGCATTTAACATTGTTTACACATATGATACAACAAGTACAATGATAGCTGCTTAATGGGAAAGCAAATGGAATCGTATTTGAGTGCAACATAGAGGAGAATCTTGTGCCCCTTAGTGCTATATTGACCTCTACCTGTATGATGACCTGTAAGAGTGACCCCCAACCATGGTCTTTAAAGCCAACTATCCTGCAGGTATTAGATTTGACCCAGCTGCAACACGCCTAATTTGAAGGAAATTCATTTCAGACTAGCTCAGTATAAGTCTGCCATTAATTTGAGTCAGCTCTGTTGAAGCAGAAAAACATGAAAAGTCTGCAGGACAGTGGGCCTTGCAAAAATGGAATTGGGGGTCCTTGATCCTATAAAACAAAAGGATGCACTTCAGTGGAATTACATCACTGCTCTTCCATGAAAATTCAGTCATTCATTAATTAATTCATTCATTCATTATCCTAACTGCTTAGTCCAATGAAGGGTCACGGAGAAGCTGGAGCCTATCCCAGCAGTCTTTGGGCGAAAGGCAGGGTACACCCTGGACAGCTCGCCAGTCCATCGCAGGGCCACACAGAGACAAACAACCCTTCACACTCACACTCATTCCTATAGGTAACCAATCAACCTAACATGCATGTCCCGGAGAACCCGGAGTACCCGGAGAGAACCAATGCATACACGGAAAGAACATGCAAACTCCACACAGAAAGGCCACCGATCAAGCCTCACCCCAGCCGAGGACTGAACCAGTGAGGCCACAGTGCTAACCACTACGCCACCGTCTTGCATGAAAATGTTTTAGATAAATCCATGTTCCACATCTTTTAACAGTATTCAGAAAAATCTTAAATTCATTCTGTTTGGGGGGTGGGGGTGGGGGTGGGGGGGTATATTCTGTATCTTTCTTGTCATCTTCATCCCTGTTTAGCTTAGCAGGACCACATCTCTATCATGTTTATTCCATCAATGGTCTGAATCTCATCCTCCATGAGATCACTTATCAGTATGGATTTCATCACTCTGACCTACAGCCAGCATAGCAAGCAACATCGCCGTGTCCAGAGTTCAGTATGTGGGCATGTGTTGAAATATGTTCCCAGACAAATAAGTGAGTCACCTTGTGTTTTTGGGTAACTCCCTTCAGCTCCCTGTGCGCTTAACGGAATTCTTTGGAACAACTGGACTCTACACAGAAGCCAAGGTCACATACCTATCCCACACACAGATTCACGCTCGCAAACACATTGTCTTGTTTCGAGCCGCCTCTCACCTCCAGGCTGCAGAAGGGAATATTATCTCATGTTCAGCAGCAAAGACTTTCATCACCATCTCATGAACCACTCAGCCCTTCCTTTCATTCTCTCCTTCCTTCCTTTCATGTCAACTCCTCCAATATGTCCACTGAATACACTGCACATCCTGACCAACTGTAGCTCTGCATTTATGAAATGATAAGTCTCTGTATAGAGAGATACTGTACATGTGTATTTAAGTGCAAGTGCATAAAGGGAGCCTGAACAGATGCCAGTGGGCAGCTGCGTGCTCTTTTCCTGCCTGACTGACAGTCGGTGTAATCCTGCCTTCTCAAAATCCCTCCGCTTGGTCCTACAACCTGCCCCTTCTTGTAAATATTAACACCTTCCTCTAGCTTTTTTTTTAAAACACTTGCCATCGCTACAAATGACGTTTAGCTTTCATTTTCATAAGATTAACAGTAAAAGCACTGAGTACAGCTCTGTGCAACAAATGTCCATCAAAAAGCCAAACCAGGAAGCCAAAATGTGGAAAAGCCACATCCACAGTGGAAAAACATTTAAACTCCACACAGAAAGTCTTCAGCCAATATTTGAACCAAGAAATTTCTGTCAATGAAGCAGTTATGCTAACCATCGCTAAGTGCTAAACTAGTCCTGCAGATTGTTTCACAAACCTTCATGTTACTTGTTGTTGCATTGCTGCTGGTTGCATCTATGCTTCTTAATGGGACAGTTTGTCCCAGAGGTTGTTTTCATGTCACCAGAGTACACAACTCCCGAACATGCTTTCGATGAACAACCCGGAATGTTAGCTGGCTTACCAGGTCAGTCTTACAAAAAAAGTGACCAACAGGACTTGCATATGTCCAGGCTTAAGAAACGGGCAGGTGACACCTCTAGAGACCCCTCACATAGACTTTTTAAACCTCTCCCAAAAGGACTACATACTTTACAAACAACCAGATGCAGAGTTTCTTTCCCCAGGCCATTACCCTTATAAACAATAATGCACGCTAATACATAATTGCATATACCTATACAAGCTCAACCTCTCTTAGATTCCGTGTAAATACAAGGCTAATGTTAAGTTCATATTTATATTGTGTCTATTTTTTTATTTGTCCTCATTTTTAATAGCTTTAATCCTTCTTTTACTTTTGTACTGAGAGCAGGAATTTATCAGAGTCTAATTGCTTATTTGTATGTACAAATTTAGTAAAGTGATTCTGATTCTGACGTTAGTCACTTTTGTACCCCGAGTAACAAAAGTGATAGAAAAAAAAACAAAAAAACGGACACTAAACAACCTTGTACTTTAATCTGTTGTTACCACTGCAAGTCCAATGTGAAGGACATGAAAAATAAATGAGTATTTAACTAAGTCCTATTTTTAAGTACCTACATGCTTTACACACCAAGCTAAGCTGAGATTGGAGGTATGTTTAACACTCCAGGCTACAATCATAACTAGATTCACTAAATGCTTGTTTCAGACCAGCAGCAGATGATTCTGCAACATAATGGGCTTGTTATGCCAGCAAAGATCCAGTGAAAGTAGTCCAGTAACATAGCTGGTTCACAAGTCTTATCCATAAAAATCCATTTCAGGCAAAAGGGGCAGTATTTTAAAAGGTTAAGGATATTGTTTTTGTTATGTATTTAGTGTACCACTTTTAAATTAATTCAGTTTAATTAAGTGAACATAAGGAGGAGGTTTGCTAGAAGGGGTGTTTGCATCATCATTGACCATAACATCTTATCAGACCGGCTGAAAGACTGGATAGGACTTGATGGCACTGCAATTAAGTGGTTTGAGTCTTATTTAAAGGAGAAGGACTACTTTGTGTCTATAAGAAACAAGAATTCTGAGCAAAATAAAATTGCCTGTGGCATTCCCCAAGGCTCCATCTCGGGGCCACTGCTGTTTAATATCTACATGCTCCCACGTTCTCAAGTTATGAAAAACAACAAAATATGTAACCATGGTTATGCTGATGACACACAAATCTACATAACCATCTCACCAGGAGACTATAGTCTGATCCAAACTCTGATCAAATGCATCGACCAGATTAAAGACTGGATGTGCCACCTCCTTCAGTTAAATGAAGACAAAACTGAACAATAGTCTCTGGAGTCAAAGAAAGATTAGAAGTCAGTGATCAGCTTCAGAAAGCTACATTAAAAATTAATGACAAAGCCAGAAATCTTGATGCAGAGATGGACTCAGACCTGAACTTTAGCATCACGTTAAGACAGTTGTGAAGTCGGCCTCTTCTCACTTAAAGAACATTTCGAGGATTAAAGGACTGATGACTCAGCGAAATTTAGAAAAACTTGTCCATGCAATTATCTTCAATAGACTAGAGTACTGTAATGCTATCCTTACAGGTCTCCCTAAAATGATCAGACAACTGCAGTTAGTCCAGAATGCTGCTGCTCCAGACCTCATGAAGACCAAGAAAGTGGATCCTATAACTTCAGTCCTCCGACCTTTACACTGGCTTACTGTCTGTCAAAGAACTGACTTCAAAATCCTGCTGTTAGTTTATAAAGCACTGATTGGTTTTGGACCAAAAACATTCAGAATCTTCTGGTTTGCTATGAACCTAACCAGATACTGTATCTTAGGTAATCAGGAACAGGTTTATTTTCCCAGAGTAAAAACCAAACATGGAGAGGCATCGTTCAGGTTTAATGCTCCTCATTTGTGGAACAATCTCCCAAAAGACTGCAGGTCTGCTGAAATTCTCAGCTGTTTTAAATCAAGATTAAAAACTTTTTATTTGCCACCTCTTATCAAAGTGACGTAATTCCTCACACAGTCATTTTTATTCAAAGCATTTTTATTCCCTCCATTTTTTATTTCATCACTTTTGTAAACTTTTCTTGTGTATTGGTTTGCTTGTTTTTAATGCTCACTGCACCATATTGTAAGCTGTAATGTTTTTATGTAAAGCACTTTAAAATATCTTGTACATGAAATGTGCTATACAAATAAACTTGTCTTGCCTTTCTTTGCCTTGCCATCTTTGTGTAAAAGGACAAATTATACACAAGGTGTTAATAAGTTATTTTATGGTCAGGTGTGCAGTAAGTGTTAAGGTTTGGGTCATGTCCTAAACCTAAAGCTGTTAAAGGTTTAACCCAAATTATTGCTACAAGATGTTGAATAGAGTAAAAGGCAAGAGAGGAATGTGAAAATAAAGCAAAAGAGCTGATGGAAGTTTAATAAGCACATGAGCAAGACAAATGTGTATGTGCTTTCCACTGCTCAGCACACACACCTAAACCAACCTCACTGCTGCAGAAACAGGCGAGTCGGCACTGATCAAATAAGCCTGCAATGTGTTGCACAGAGGGTCAGCTGTCCAGCAACAACTACTGCCCTCATCCAACTGTTAAATAGACACTTGACATGTACATATGTTGTCCTCAAGGGTTTAATTAGTGCACGCACATTGTTAAACGTGATGCTGGGAGAGTGTGCATGTATGCCTTGATGGATTGACTTAACACGAACCGTTTCTTCCTGTCTCTAACAGGAGATAAATAGTGTGAACATGATAACTTCCTAAACACACCCACACTCACACACCTGCTCCATGAAACTGGCTGTGTGTAAAATTATCTATGTAAATATAGCCTCTGATTTCATATTTATTTCTGCTTCAGGCGTCAGGCAGACTTCACATATGAAACATAGAAACAAAAATGCAAAACACGTGAAAAAATACTTCTGCTGTCTGAAAGACAATCTGCAATATGAGGAAATGCAATTTATAATTACGTTTGGACATGTTTGGCTCATTGTCTTCAAGATTAAGTCATCTAATACCTCTGAGTTTATAAATGCAAAATACTGAAGTTCAAATGGAAGAAGGATTCAGAACTAATTAAGTTGATTGCAACAAGTTAACCATAAATATTTAAAAATCCTGACTGGTTGAACTCTGGAACCAGTGGGCATTAGCAGAAAATGGGTGTCTTCCTTTGCAATGCTTTGCCAGACCTTCACTTCAGCTGTCTTGAATTGCTTATTTGTGGCTCTGTTTGCCCTTAGTTTAGTCTCTTTCACATGAGATGCAGCTGGATCAGGTTGACATCAACTCCTGGGGTACTTTCACAGGATGTTTTGGGTTATTTTCCATTTGTACAAACCAGCTGTACTTAAAGTCACGCATGCCCCCATGCCATGACACTGTCTATATATGTTTCCCAGATGACGATGTGTTCTATGCTTTGTGATCCATTGCTCTGCTTTTTTGTCGGACATTTGGTTTCAGGCTGATGTTAGTTACTAGATGATACACGATGACCGGTGTTACAGAATACACAAGTATTTAAGTTTTTATTAATACTGATTCAGCAGGTGTGTTTTTAGGCATATCAGCCTTATTTTTTCATCCAATGCCTTTATTACTACTTTCAGCGAATCCATGTTCCCACTGACACAAATAAAGTTTAAACCTCAACCTGATATCACATGAAACAAGCTACTGCCCCTCCCCATCCCTGTGATTATACACAAACTCACTTTAGACTTGTGCTGCCAAATGCCATCACCATGGTGATAACCCTTTCCCTGGATAGAGCAGTGGGAGGAATGCTTTCAGGGCAGCAGTGCCAAGAGCGGGAAGCACAGTTCACATTGTTGCTCTTCTCTTTTTTATTCTCTGTCTCACTTCCTCTCAAGGAGGACAAATACACACATTCACATAAACACACACACACACACACACACACACACACACACACACACACACACACACACACACACAAATAAAGTTACCTTGGGAACCTCCTCTCTAAAATCAGAAGAAAGAACTGAGTTCAAGTACTGCTTCCCGTGCTAGATGAAGTGAATCAGTGCCGGCCATGGTCTACTTCACATCCGAATCAGAGGAAGACGACATGGGAGCAGTTAAAACACAGCCGCTTCAAGTGTGTGAGTGGAAGCAGAGGCTGTCCTGTCATAATAACATGAATGCTAAAATACTAAAGCAGCCTGTGATGCTCCTAGTGCTAAACACTGAACATTTCAAGTTGATGGCATATGTGCAGCTATTTATTCATTTCTGTAAGCATATAAATTGAATGGGATGTAATTCACAAGTGTATGAAAATATGCAGATGCACTGGTAAGGAGGTGCCGTTAGAATCACATGGATGGAGTCTTAACTCAACATAACTTATATGTAATTATAAGATATTCAGTCAGGCCAAATACATAAAAAAAAAACTACAATATGACTTGAAAGCTTTCCCTCTCATTTTATTTTTGTTCTCATTGTTGCAGGGGCAGGTTTAGTGTTACCCTTCCCAAAGCTGCAGTATCTCACTAATCCTTTATCAGCAATACTACTGGAGCAGGGGCTACTGTTCACTAGCTGTTAATAAAGAGCACTGGTGGTGAACAGGGAGATTAGCAGATGATTCACTTCTTTTAATACAAGTCTTAGGATAGAGAAGTATGTTAGCAGAGCAAATACATTCTCTGCACAAGATATTTGGAGCATTATTAGCTACTGTAGCCTTTAAGCATCTGCATCAAAGCTGGGATATATTGCCAGTGCCATGAATATATTTCAAATTCACCAAACTTGAAAAGACATCCTGAAAATACATCACTTCAACCAAATATGTTGTATCAATTTTGGCTCATAGAGCAGATTCTCCAGCTCTATGATTGGCTCTTAGCAAATAAACAGTAAAAAAGTGAAAAAGCATATGACAACTAAGATTAAACCTTGAAACATTCATGTTAGTTCAGATGTTGTCCTGCAGATGGAGCTACAGATCCTCTACACTTCAGTCAACAGGCCAATATGGTGTTCATTTGGGCTTAAGAGTCGCTAGAGGGTGGTAGCTCTCTGCTTGTTACACCATCAGAACTGCCCCCATTAAAGCCTTACAGGTAAGATGCTGACTATTACCTTTCCTCCTTATCTTGGCCTGGATTTAATATTTATATAAGAACTTAGTATTACTAGGTTAGGTGTCTTGTCTCCCCCTCATGTTGACTGGTAAGAGCATATCATTCTGGGAGTTTCCTGGTGGAAACACGTGGCTCAGTTTGGGTGGGGATTAGAAAAGGCTGAGTTCAAAGGGGCACTGATAAATAAGTAGACTGGAAGGAGATGGGTGTGGGTAGGGTGGGCGACACCCATGATTCTACCCAGCCGTGATGTTCTGGAACATTGGCAAACTCTTTCACATGGAAATAAAGACAAGTACACAATCATGCAAGGACACAAACTCACTCACACAAAGCAGACCACACTTACATCGACACAAAAACCTAAAAACATTAAGCCTCTGTCTGATCTCCGCCATGCCATGACTCTATGAGGGACTCCCCATCAGCCAGTCCCACTGCACAACTGATATTCTGGGATAGGGGAGTCCCACCAACTACTACCTACCTCCTGCATATAAACATGTTGTGGTGGTTTCCATGGAGACCCAGAGGGAGGCTACAAGAGTTATGCTGTTGTAACTCCCACTGACTTTTCAAAAGAAAAAAACTCAGTATGATCGCATCTGTGCAAACACACACACACACACACACACACTCCAGCAGAGCAAACACACTGGAAACTGTGCCTGGATGATATCCAAGCTTGCAGTGAGAGCAATGAATTATGATGTGGCTTAAAAGAAACGTAAATGTGTGTGTATGCATGTGTGTGAAAGTTAATGAACCCCCCCTGTATTCCGTGTGGTCATCTCTACATGTGTATGAAAGGGCAGGGTGGAGAATATTTCATTGTCTAGGCTAAACTTGATGGTCTGAATTGTATTGGAAACTTCCTGACGTACATAGCAACACAACCCTTTGTGTGGAAGTGTATTGTGTGTATGTGTGTAAATGAATGCATTCATCTGTGTGTTTGCACCTAGTTTGAAATGGACGATTTTCCACACTTGGCCAAGGTTCCTGCTGTGACCTTATTTCCTGTGGAAGCAGCCGAGAAATGATGTCATCCACTGCCGACCCAGAGTCAACAACTGTACCCCGCAGGGCCCGTCAACATGGACTCCCTCCCCCCTGCACCGAGTCTAACTCATCTCCATTATCCTGTCGTTTATTTCTCTTCTTTTGCAATTCCTGAAATTACTTCTTTTTTTTTCAAAGCCAACAACCCCCCCTTTAAAAAAAACTTCTCCCCCTGCTGTCATACACAGACACTCATTCATCTTACTTTCCTGTCCTCCTGTCCTATTTCCTTCACTTGATCGCTCCTTCAAACCTTTCAGTTCCTGAGCTAAGAAAGTTGCAAATTTTTATGTCTTAGGTCAATAGTTTAATTCCCTCTACAGAGGGAAGAAATATGGTCAGGAAAAGCAGCAGACGGGCCAGATGGGAGATACTACACTGCTATTTCAGATGTGAATAAGTCTAAATGTTAGATTTGGTTTGAGGCAGTTGGTGTAATGAAACCAGGGCAAAAAAAACGGAGAAAAACATGATAATGGGGATTAGAGAAGTTGTAAGATATTTCTGGTACCTCTTTTTTTTTCCAATTAAATAAAAAAAACCAAATGAATTAACAAATATTAAACTGTTACAACCCAAACTCTGCTCGGGCATCTGAGCCGAACAAAAGAAAGATCTGTGGCAAGATCTTCACACATGGACCAATATAGATTTATTGTTCAAAGGGGGAGATGAGGCAAGAACAGACCAGAAATGGCAACATGGTAATGAATGAGTTGGGGTTAAGGATGCAGCTCAAAACTGCCAAACCAAAAGGAAAACAGGCATACAAAACTGTTTTTTCCAAAACAGAAGCAACACTGGTTTAACCTTAACAAAAAGCCTAATAGTGGTAACACTACTGGTATCACACCCATAAACAACAAGATTTCTCCAGGTGTCTTTTAAGTCCCGGCCATTAGTGGAATCAGCTGAGATTGGAGCTCCAATTATCTCATGAGAAGGGAGGGGATGAGTGTGTGACTGGAGGATCAATCCCAGCCAAGAGGCAGCAAACAGAGAGTTGCAGGAGCAATTGATCACAAGTGAAGTCTATCAGAGAATTAACAGGCAGATCAGGAAATCGGCAGGCAGCCGTAACAAACTCAAAGTAAAGTAAATAAACTCCTCTGGTCTAACAACTCATGTTGCATGCCAGTTCCCAATACGTACATATTCATATAGGATATGGAGGTGACTTGATGAAGTGGTGCAACTCTAGCTATCATACACTATCATCAATACTGTATGGCTTCATTCTAAGACTCCATGTTGGGACTGTTGCCATGGTAACAGCTGCCTCAGAGACACTGCATTCCTGTTTGTAATCTGCACCTTCATAAAATAAAAAAAACAAAACAATTACATCACCTTTCTTACAATGTTTTGATATGACATATCCTATCTGTACTGCATGCAGATTTAACCAAAACTAATCAAGTACTCATTTAAAAAGACTGATAAATAATCTGTTTACGTTCTATAGCATGCACAAAAGAAATATTTCTGACTAAAATTTGTTTGGAAAAACAATAATATATTTATTTTGCTGGAGACATTTTATAGACATATATCTCTGTGTACTAATACTGGTGTCGTTTGATTTAAATTATTCAGACTTGAGACATGGACTTTCTTGACATTTCAGCTTCAATCATTAAACTACATGCCAACTTACTCTCTAAATTTAGACTTTTTTCATTACATTTGAACTAAGGTCTCTTCAGACTGATAAGATTTTCTGAGGAATATATCAATCTATCCAGACAATTGTCATATTGCAGCTACTAAGCACAATTAGTTACCTTGGTTCTGACTTATTTTAAACCCAAAATCTAACAATCTTTAAACAGACAATGCTCTGATTCCATTTCAGGTAGTGAACATAAAGTATACAGGTCTAGTGTGCCTGTTTTCACATTTCTAGCAGTAGAATGGGCCCCTGCAGCAAGCCCAGAAATGAGCTTTAACTGACTGGCACTATTTTAGCTCAGCAACACTTCCCAAGCAGTTGGCAAAACACTCATATCAGCAGAGGGTTAATTAAGCCATCACACTGGCAGCTCTGGATACAGCCTGGATACAGTGCACGTGTGTCTGTAAATCATGTCACCATTGGCTGCAATGAAACAAAAACATACATGTCTTCTTATTAAGCTAAAAGAAAAAACAGAAAGAAGGAGAGAAAGAAGCCGCTGACCCCATGTACTCCAAATTAACAGAGTCATCTCAAATCTCAGTATTATTGCAGCCGCATCTTCTTGCTCTGAGTCGGACAGATTTGGCCTTGCCTCTGATTTATATCAGCTGGCATCCTTGTCACCATGGAGATTAATGGGTATGTTCTGACAGGTGCAGAAAGCCTTGTATTAGTGTGTCAGCAGCAGAATCAACAATAAACACTTGCAAAGCAGTGATGGGGATGCTACTGATCGGGGCTGGCGACATCCCAGAGGACTTAGATCAACTTCTCATCAAAGCTATAGAGGTGCAAAGCTAAACACAACTACAAATACCCCAAGGTGGACTGTGTAAGCAGAACACTGTGATACAGCAAGGGCGTTTGCTTGCTTGTACCAGAGGGGGCTTACCTTGTTTACAGTTTGAATGGCAGTTTTAATGTGTAACTGAGGCAGGGGGCGGAGTTAGCGCTGAAGAATATTAGCATAATTCCGAGAGTGACAGTGTTGGTGTTGGGTGTCTGGGAGCTATTCCCAAACTCAGCTGTGACCCACAGTAGCACTGGGTCAATTTACCCACAGGCCAGCAAACACACACACATACAATCGCACACTTGGTGAGACACAAACATTCCCCTACTGCGACTCATTCATCTGTAATTTATCTGTATGTATATGCACATGCATGGACACATATTTAAATGCATACAGAGAAATACTTGGATATGTATGTAGTTTGTGTGAAACACGGACATCCTGACAGACACACACACACACACACACACAGACATATGCAGGTCCATTTACACTGTGGCGACAGTGAGTCTGTTAGCGGGATGCCATAGTACAGAGGGGTGGACAGATTTAGGTCCCCCTCACACCTAGTTCTAGCAGTGGTGGAGGGGGTGGTGGGGTAACGATACCATTAACACTTGGTGTGCCAACAGCCCCACCCTCCCTCCCTGCTCCTGCTGTGCTCCAATCAGCACCCTTCATTAGGTTTCTCTGCCCTCCACACAGCAACAACTCTTATTCAACTCTCCCAAAATATCACCGCAACCAATCATAGGGCAGGAAGAGAAGTGATGGTCAACACAGACTTCCTCCTTGACCACAGGTGAAAGCAGGACACAAAGATAAACAAAAGTAAACTCAGGGAAAACAACAGAAAACAGAGATTGGATTTAAAAGGGAAGATGGACTGGAAGAATATATTAAATTTGGCAGCACAGAAACATTAAAACACAAAAAGTGAAGAGGAAGGATGGCTGGCAGACGGACGGCGGAGGAGGAATGAGATTGTGTAATGATGTGTGTGTTTGCTGGCTGTTCCGTTCCGACTGTGGCAGCTACCATGGTTACCTCATAAATAGGTGGCCTACATATCAGCAGGGCATAAGGTTACGCAGCGCAGTAAATAAACATACAAAAACAACAGCAGGACTGCGTTGAAGAGAAGGATGAATGGAGGAAGAGCAGAAAAATAAGCCAGAAAAAGTCTAATCAAATGACTGGGACACTGACAATGGAAATGATTTGATTCTTTGTTTCGTGGGAATGTGTGCTTGTCTATCATGTATAATCACCTCAACCCACACCCATAGCAGTGACTGGCTGAGGTAATCTCTTTCTGAGATTATACACTGCATTGTCAGTACATTACACACACAAAAAATTCAAAAAAGAAAAAAAAAAAAACATTCTCCAATTTCCTTTCTCTCTCCCTCCTTCACAACCTAAAATTCCCTTTATATATTCTCCAGAGAAGAAAGTAAAACACTCACATGGACATACTCACAGAACAAAACACAAGCCAGAGACCAGGAATAGTCAACAAAGAGCCACTCCTAACACAGTGAGCTCTTATGTTCCATGATTTACAGCCTCAACCTTTTCAATTCAAGCCAATAAAAGAAAACTGCATCAACATGTTCATCACACTTAATTACACTAATCATCACAGCCTATCAGTTATATCAGCATCCGCCCTGACAGTTGCAATGAATTTCTTGCCTTTTTTTAATGTCATGATGAAAACAATCAGGGCTAGCGATCAAACTGACTTCTATGAGTCAAATATTGTTAATGAAGTTGTATATTGCTGTATAATGCATACACTTTTCACATCCAGTGATTTAAAATATCATTTTTTTCTCAGCATTTGACATAAAGGCCAAGGCTTCTTATGCGCAGCTCCCCTTAACATGAAAACATGAATGCACTCGGGTGTCCTGGCAACAGTTTGCAGCAGCTCTGCACAATCCACCCCTGTAGTGACTTTATCTTTCTAAATGTAGTGTATTTCTGTGTCAGTGAGAGAAATGACAGCAGCCCTGAAATACCTACACTGTTATTTCCTATCAACAGTTTTTAATGGAAAGCATTGAATTGCAATTCCGTCACTGAGTGAATAGAAGGGTTATCATGAAGCTCAAACACTGCACAGCCATAGAGTTTATTTAGTAAATGTCTGTTCCTATCTCTAATTGCTCATTTGTTTGCGTATTTGTAAGTGTGTATCACTTACCCTGATCACTTCTGGAGTCTGCTGGATGAGAAGGGCTGAACCAGCGTCTTTCACAGTAGCCGGTTCACTAACTTCTACTGCAGCTTTTCTTGTGGCTTCTGCAGCGGGAGTTTCAGGGGAGACCACAGGTGTAGGTTCATCTGTGCTGGTGGAAGAATGCAAACTTGCAGGAGCTTCAGGTGCAGGGATGGATTCTGTATCAACCTCACTTGTAGAGACTTCTGAAGTTTTAGCTAGACCTACTATGTGTGTAGGCAACAGTTCAGCATCAGATGTAGGTTTAGAAGGAGATTTGACTGCAGCAGAATCACTCTCAACTTCAGATACTGTAGGTATGGGTGTTGGTGCAGGTGGAACTGCTGGCGTATTTGCCTGGGTGTGTTTCGTTTGCATAGCCAAGACAATATCAGTGTGTCCGGATGGAGCAGTGGAAATGGCCGGTGGATTTGTGTTCTCCACAAGTGTATCAGCCCTGCCAGCAGTGGCCAGTGTATCTTGCAGGAGTCTCATCACCTCCTGCTCCTTTCCACATTTCCTCTCAGCACTCCCTGTACTCCCTGCCCCAGAATCAACCAGCTCTTGGGCAAAACTCTCAATGCTCTCAAGAATTCTTAACAATAGTGCCCCATCTTCCTCCTCTTCCCCAGCCACTGGTTCAGCAGCACTCTCTCCCTGGGCAGGAGTGAGACTCTGGGGCACCATGGAACTAAGACCATTCATAGTTTGGTGGCTGCCTGGTTTTTGGACTTGAAACTGGGCCATGTTGGGTTGAATGAAAGGCTCATTAGAGGGGACCCTCTGGGCACACTCTCTCTTCCTGGTCTTAGCTGGAAGTGGGGGCTCAATATTTCTGGGGTGGCTCATACTCTGAGACAGATTCTCCAAATCCATCAGTAGCTTGTCAATGTCATCATTTCTGTGAGAAGTGACTTTGGGTGTTGAGATTGTTAAAGAAGCAGGCAGAGGCCAAGTAGGGATGGAGCCAGAGCTGGCTGGCAAATTACTTGAAGAGTTAGGATGTGTGGGAGGCTGGTGCAGATGCTGCACCAACAAATTCCCATTTTTGTTTTGGAAATTGTTGATGCGCTCTGGAGTCTTTCCCATATCTGCTTCCTCTTCCTCTATGTAAAGCACTTCCATAGGGGATGCTGGAGGAGTGTGAATGTATGGTGGTGTTGGAGAGGTACGAAGAGGAGAGGCAGAGTGTGTTGGAGAAGAACTAGAAGGAGAGCATGTGATGGATGGTGGCGATAGAGTTTGTGGATGCAGTAGTCCATTGGTAAGTGGGGTAGCTTTTGACTGGGCTGAGCTCTGGACTGGTTTGGCATGGATGGAATCTGATTTCAAAGACGTGGAAGATGAAACAGAGGACGGAGTTGAAGATACAGGAAGTGCAACAGTCGTTGGGATTGGGGGTGACTGCACCACATCTTCATAACGAGGAGGCTGCTCATTGCCAAATATTGGAGAGAAAGGTCCCTGTTGAAGTGAGTGAAGAGTGTTTACCAGTTCAGCCAGATCACTATGCCCACTTCCAGGTGTTCCTTGACCGCTCTGTCCACTCCCTCCTAAACTTCCAATCCCTTCCAGCTCTAAAGGAAGTCGCTTCAGATATGAGCTCAGGCGGGTCATCAGAGCTCGATAAACACTGTCAGGATTTGCTCCTCCATCTTCTGACCCCCCACCAGCTTTACGTCTAATGCACTGCTTGATGATGTCAGTGCATTTCTTTAGATCTTCAGAACATTTAAGTAGGATGTCGAGGCAGGCACGAATGTCCTCCCCGCCTGCTCCCCCAGTGGCAGCCTCTGCTCGCGTCTTCTCCAGAAGACGGGCAATTAGGTTCTCCTCTCCTAGCGTGCTGCGGTACAAGGAGGCCACTGTGTTCAAACTCTGGTCCAATGACATAATACTTGTGAGGCTACTTGTTGAGCCGCCACCTATTTTGGTGACGGCTGACAACGTGCCTGAGCTGCCCTTCACTTTTGTCTCCTCGGTTCCTGTTCCTTTAGCCAACACAAACGGTGGCAGGTTCTCATCATTGGAAGAATTCATGCCATTTGTCATTGTAATATTTGGTGTGTTTGTTGTGAGGTTGGAGCTGAAGTGGCCATAGATGATCTCCAGGTCAGTGGAGCGACGGCTAAAAGAGTCAGGCCGAACTTTTCGACCTTTACGGAGGGTGACGTGGCTAGAGGAGGAGAGGCGGAGCTTGTCAAAAGAAAATTCTTTGAGCTTACCGCTGGCCAGGTTTATGGCCTCTTCAGTAATGTCCTTCAAGCTGCCAAAAGAGCTCAAGTTCCCAGTCGATCCTCCGCCACTGGGGGTCTTTTTACCACGCCATGTGGGGCTGTCTTCTCCTAAAGACAAATTACCACTGCTGCCCGCCCTCTCAATACCACCATTATGAGTAGTATCAATGGAAACACAAAGTTTACCATGTTGAGGAAGTTGCTTCGTGATCATGTTACGAGGGTGTATTAGTGAGCTGTTGAAGTCATTATATGAAGGGTCAGGAGCAACAAGGAGCTCAGAGCAAGTGCCACGATGCGCAATAGTACAGTCTAGGCCTTGGGACAGTGCCCCACATGGCCCTGAGCAGTAGTGCACAGCATGAGAGTGGGTACGTCGGTCCACCACTACACTGTTGTAGCAGCTGACACTGCTAACGACTACACGATAGGCTGCCGCCATGGTGACAGATTCTCCTCAGGTCATAGGAAGGATAAAAAAAATATTTAAAAACGAAAAATTATTCTCAGTTTAATGTTTTTTCACTTGTGTAAAAATCTCAAGTGTGTGTTCAAATACTGAGTCATCTTGCTGAAATATGTCTTTTTGGTGACAATTTTCACAGACATAAAATTGACATAAAATTGACACAATCAAAAAAAGTGCAACTGGCAACTAAAAGGAAAACGGAGCAACAACAAATTCCAAAGTTCCCAACTCGTCATGCTTTCAAAGCACTCGAAGTGGCAAGGTATTCCTTGTCTGAATTTCCTGGGCCTCTTTAAAACAGCTGTACAGTTCCACCTCTCTCCATGGGCACCTTCTCCCCTTCCTTTTTAGCAGCAGCTCATTAGCCACTAATGACAGCCATGGAGGATGGTGACAGCAGAAGACCCAGCAGGAGGGATCACAAATAACTCCACAAAACAGCCCCAGGGGCCTTATCTGAGGCCAATGTAGGCTTTACATTGCTCTGGTCTGGACTCATTCACTGTGCAATGACACGTAGGAAGAACCCCCTTTTACTTGCAAAGCTGTAGAACATTCACTAGCTCCGACACAGCTGCAAAATAGCAGGGGACCGCCACAGAATGTGTTCTTCCCTTGGTGAGTGTGCGTCCTCCTCTTGGTCTTGTACGCTCTCTCACCCCTTCCGTCTCATGCCGTTAGCCGTGTGTCAGAAGGAGTGTGTGATTCAAACAGGAAACAACCTGTCAACCGAGAAAAATAAGCAACAGAAAGAGAAAATAGGTTAATAAGACAGCATGCATCATGTGTCTATCAGTTAACTGATATAATAGCTGATATTTTTTACTATGTAAATCTGTATGGTGTAAAATTTGCACATCGCTAACCCCTTGCACATTTTAAGCGCAAAAAGGTGTACAGACAAAACCAAAACAAAAACCATACTATATTGGCTGACCTATGAAAACAAGATCACATTTACAAAAATTGGCATTATTGGCAGTTTGATTTGCAGTTTGAGCAAGCCAGACATAATTACAATTTTTACATGTTGTTTGATGGAAGCTTTCTCTGCACGCAAGCCAGTATGCGTCACAGTTTCATGGGCATACATGTCTGAGAATGTGAAGGTCAGGTTCCATAGAATAATCTATGGTTTGCCCAAAACGACTAATGTGATTCTATGCAAAGGTATAAATCAAGCTTTAGCTAATTAAAGACACAACAACATAAAAAATGTTTATTATTCTTTATGATCTCCATAAATTATTGTCAGTAGTTTACTTTCTGCTTAAAAGCTTTTCATAAAGTTTTGCATGATACTCCTGCTGACAACAACTGCGGTTCTGACCTCAAAGTATGTAAAAGAAATCATTTAAGCCTCTTTAAGACCAAAATAAACATACAACAATCCTTATGGGCAGTGAAATTTGACCTCTTGACCCACTGATTAATTAGATATTTACAAAAATCTCTAAACTGATGTTATCTATGGATATGCAACTCGGGGTAGTAAAGGAAGTCAAGCATTATATAAATACCCGTAACATGACACATAATCAAAACCAAAGAGCCAGACAAGAATGTAAAAACACTGCACAGAAAACCTGTGAGCAAGGTCCATGGATTCATATGAATCTAATAGGTGAATATTTTTAACGACAGATTATTTTACTCCTTGTGTGCAGCCTTTCATGTTTGTGCTGGAGAAGAAAGGAAAGCATCAGCTATCAGTCTTCTCGTGCTGTATCAACTCCCAATAAAGTTTTGCAGGCAGACACCCTCTTTATTTTTAATAACAGGCTGAAAAACCCTGAGCAAATTCACTTGACCCTAAGCCATGCTTTTGTTATGCAGCAGTCCACACTACCGAGAAACCTCCCATGGTGTATTGAGTACCTCTGCTTGCTTCCTCAGTATTTCTCCCTTTCTGTTATTTCTACTTTTGTGCTTCTATGCAGGTATATTTGCTCCAAACCTGCGCATTTTGCTGACTACTGGCCTATGTCCTACCCAGTTTTTTTTTTGTGTTGTTAAGCTTAGTGACACAGCTAAAACACTGGTTACTCAGTAAAACTTATGTTTACTGAATATCTTCAAAAAAAAGAATGAGACACTTTCTGAAAACAGTGAAATGTTTTTAATTAATTTAAATGTAGATTTTCAAATGTACCAAAGCAAAAAAAAAAAAAAGTCCAGTAGAGAAAGGACAAAGCATTTTTCAGTTTAAGCTAAAGATCAGTGCTGTTTAAATCTGCTGGTCGAGAAAGGGCATGTGTGAGTTTTAAATATCTTGTCACAGTAAAGTGCTCCAAGCAGAGCAGACAGCAGGCATTGCATGGCAGATCACTCATTACAACTATAAATGACTTTAGACTTGACTTGGATTTGCATAAACATGACTTGTGAACATGTCTGGTATGTGCCTCACACTGGTGGTATATCACCACCACAGCCACACAACCACTGACGCAGAGTCTAACCTCAGGACCAATAAACTCCAGAAACTTGCCAAAGTTCTCCACCATGGGCACACAGCTGATTTATTTTTACACAAATTGAGGAATGCAAAGCTTTAGTATGCGGGGATTTTAGAATGATCCCAGAAAGAAAGACTGTTACAACTCAGACTGTGAGCACGAAGGTATGATGTGTTGCAGGATCTCAGTGATGTTATGGAATAGTCATCTTGTACTTAGAAGTGTGAAAAAAATAAAGCAGGGATGATGGGTGAGCTAGGTAGGAAGGTGAAAATCATTTGCAAGGAGGGGGATTTTGGCATTTTGTAGAAAAAAAAGACTAGTTTAAAATCTTAAGAGTCATTTCTCCTTCTTTCGACACAAACACATGCACAACAGCTGGATGCTACTGAGTCAGTGTCTTGAGCAGGAAATTTCATTTCCTGGCAAGTTATACTTAAATGTGGACAGTTAGAAATAGACTATTGTAGGATGGTAATCAGACAGATATATTCACACTCCTTCCGCCTTGCTGTGTGCCTTCTGAATGGTTGTGTGTATATCTTGGTAAACAACAGCTTCCCAAATTGATACTGAGCATGTAAGCAATCTTTAATGGCGTTTACAACACTGAACAACTTCCTCACACACACACACACACACACACACACACACACACACACACACACACACACACACACACATATATGTGCATGTGATGTAGTGGAAGGAATGTGTATCATGTATTTTATGAGTAACTAAGCTGACAATGTGTGGACTTAAAAGCCAACATTTGGATTTAAAAATGTGGAATTCTATCAGAAATCTGCTCTGTAAAGAAGTACAAATACACTGGGTGTGTGTTGTCAGTCTGCACAGTTACATGTATTGCTGAGTCAAGCTGTGGTACAAGTTTAAATTTCATTAGTGCCCCGTCTTCGTCCCACCCTACACGCACAAGTTATTCACTTAAGTATGCTTGACACCCTGACACTGTCAACTGTATCTTGACTCTGATTTTCTCCAAGTGCATTTGAATGCATTACACAGGCGCTGCATTTAATACAGCGGAATGAGGATTTTGTCAGCAGACGCATTCATGCTACACCCAAGCAGAGCAACAGCCTGGAGATACTTTTAGCAAGTTGACATATAATCACTATTTCTAAGTCACTAAGTCAGTCCCCATTTCTTTATCTTTTATCCTTTTGACAAAACAAAAGAAAAGAAAGACAAAGATGTGAATGAGTGCAGCTTTATTAGAAACTCACTTGAATTAATTAACCCTAACCTTTACAGTGTTTTATAAAATGATATAGATTGAAAGTACAAAGTACATACAGAGGGGCTTCTAAGCACATTTTAGTCTAGTTGAGTTTATATATGTAGGAATTATTCAATCCTCAATGGCATTATCTGAGTATGTTGGTCAGATTCACAACTATGGTTTTGGTCTCTTTAAAACAATCCATATTTTCCTACTGTCATGTAAATTTACCAAGTGGTTAGATTATGAGTTAGATTGCAACCGGCTGCTTTCAAATGCAAAGTCAAGCCAGCGCTTTCTACAAGAGCATCATGTGATATCTGCAATGAGGTCCTTATCTAAGCTCTTTCTTCCTCCTGCCCAACATTCCCTTTCCTTTCTAGCACTTTCCTCAATCTGAACTCTATAAGTCTGGATGCAGAAATTGGAGGAAGTCATGTGTTCCTGATGCTCCCTTTTGAAACAAAAGTGTATCTTCTTATTCACTTCACTTCTTTATTTGCTTCTTTTTCCTTAGAGTCTGTTTTTTCTCCTTCAGCTGGACACGTTTCCTCAAACTGACCTTCATCACAAAGCCAGCTCAGTCACATCCGTTATTCCAGCCAATATGCCTGTGAGTTTGTGTGCAACAGCAAACGTGCCCAGAAAAAAGTTGTGTACTTGTGTTTCTTCAGTAAATCCAGCATGCTGTTTGTGTATGTGTGTCAGTCCGTGGGTACACAGTAGAGAGCCAAGGGGCCTTTCAGGGGAAGTTGGTCTTTATGAATAAGAAGGCCCAAATAGGAACCTCAAACATAACCCTGGGAAACTGGGCACGTCTGTACTTCCCTACACTTAATACATGTATATTTTGACATAAAATTTTAGGGTTGCTATGGAGATCAGAGAGAATAGAGCTTTGCAAAGCCATGCACACACTAAACAGAGCAGGAAAGCAAGACTAGAGGCTCTGTAGGTACCGATTTCTGTCCTGCAATGACAGAGCAACTACAAACAAAGTTTATCGGCTCTGAACTTATGAATAATATATGACTGAACATCCTGTGTCTTTTTTTTTTTTTAGTAAAATCTGGGACAAAAATCTTACTTTGTTTGATCCAACCTATATGTCTCACTTTCACTTAAGTAGAAACCCAAAGTGGTGCAGTGTCACTAACACAAAAGCATACACAGTTCCACTAGTTCATGATATGACATGTGATCCGATTTTATAGCCACATAATATCACTGAATAAATAAATAAACAAACGTCCTGTTTATAACAATGACCTTTGAGCTAGCTTAATTAAAATACATTTTTATTAGCTGCTGCCATTCATTGCCTGGCTGTTTTAACACAAACACAGCATGCTTGACATGCTGACATGACTTGATAAGGCAATATGGCATGATATGTGACATGCTTTATGATAAGATTCTACAGAATTTAACTGATATATAGTGAATTACACACTCTCCGATGTTGCACAGATGTCAAATTTAGCATGCAAACTATTGCTCTCTCCACAGCTGATGAGGGCATATCAGAATAATGCTGAGGAGAACATGACTAACTAATGTGAAACACTACACACTGTTGCTTCAACTGGTGAATGAAGTCATTATTTTGTACCTTATCAATGTACAGGACTCAAGCTTTCCCTACAAAATCATCACACAAGAAAAACAAAAATACAGAACTGTAAGAAATGTAAATGTGGTTAAATGCAAATAATATTAAGGAGAGCATAAATATTCTCCATTACCTAAAACATCAATGTTATTTTGTCATCACTGCTTTCTCTCACACTTTGATCTTTACAAATGAACTAACTGCAAGTCTGACCCACTGCTTCTTTCTGTAATCCTCATATGAATTATTTATTCTGACTTCCAAGTGCCTGTTTTAAAGTGTGTGTGCACACATGCACACAAACTACACAGTCATGCTCGCCTGAAAACAGTCAAACCCATTCCTTATCACAGTTTGTTCAATATCAATCATCCATCTAGCTGCCAGCTCCTGGCATCAAGAAAAAAGGGCAGACAGACAGATACTCTGGCAGGCGAGCTACAAGTGTGTCCTTGTTGAGTTCAGGCCATATTTCAGTCATCACTGTCTTTACTGACAGTTCCAGCTGCAATGAAAGACAAAATGGCCAGAGAAAGAAATGTGGCCCGATTAACAATCAGACCATCAAGGGATCCTAAATGCGCTCACCTTAGAAAAAAAAAAAAAGCTTTCAGAAAAAATACAGCAGGAAAGCACAGCAGGGAGTTTCTTGTTTTTCAAGCCAGATGCTCAAGGCCATTAGTTTTACTTGAGGAGGGGAGCTGGAGTTTCAAGGGCCTGGACTGTTAAAAAAAAGCAGTGCCAGGTCCCACAGAAAGATGAGCTTATATGCAAACCAGATGTCTGTACATAAGCCAGAACAAGCGAAGATTTATAGGAGATATTTAACAGTAGAAGAACAAGTCATGGTTAAGGTGTTTGTGTCCAAAGACATAAAAATATGTCTTTTAAGACACAGGAGGAAAAAGAAATGAACATGCGAACATATTGCTAACAGATTGGGAAAGAATCACTGAGATGCTTAAAAAAAAGTGTCCCTAAAAACCTAAACTATCTGTAGAAGCTAAGTTACAAAAAAAAACGTGTAAAAACTTTGTCAAGGTTGTATGTGTGTGAATCTGGCAGAGACGTATGGGGTTTTGTTATGTCTGCCAGAATTATTGTCTGGATGAGATTCAGGCTGCAAACACAAATCACTGTGCTCTGGAGATTCAAACACACAGACACACAGCTGTTGAGAAGAAACTACATCTGCAGACCTTGTAGAGCACATCCCAGTTTAACAGCACTGGTCTTTACAGGACAGAATAGGGGTCAGAGCTGGACATGACCCCTATTCCCACCCCTTCCCACCTGAACCTGTTCAGGTTCAGGTGGGAAGAGTTTTCACTGTGTGAGCAGAGAGCATGGGGGTGAGACAGTGCTGAGATTTGTTGCATGGTTGCCGCTCATTTTGATGTTATGACAGAAACTGATTGATGTGTTTTCTATTACTTTGCCTTACCAGGAACAATAATTAATCGTGGATCTGGATCTAATATTTTATTGCAGTGTTCTTTTACTCCTTACTATTTTGATTTACACTCTTGCCTTTGGCTGCTTTATGATTCAAGCATCTGTCCGGGAGAACATAGGCTGTAACTTACAGCTGTCATGATATTTGATTTCCACTACACATTTATATCCCTAAAAGCATTCAAGATAACAATATCACTGGGATATGAGCAGAGAACTAAGGAACATTTATATATATATATATATTGCTATCAGACTGATTCATCTTTGCTTTATTTATCGTTCGTTTTACAAGTAATCCACAGAAAACATCTATTCATCCATTTTCTACACCAGCTTATCCACTGCAAGGTATTGCCAGGTGGTTGATCTTCATATCACCTTCTTTAAATTTCACAATTATCGTTAATAAAATAATAATAATAATAATAACACAATTATCGTAGCAGGATGGTTACAGGGCAACACACAAAGACAAGAGGAATGAATAATAACACTGTTTAAAGTCATTAAAAATGAACCATCTCCACTGAAATTCTTATATTTTATATGTTAGCGTAATAAATGCCTGCTTTTTTAATAGTATCAGAGGGGTCTAACTTGACTCATAGTCACAGACATAAGTTACAGCAGCATAGTGTGAGTTCAGGAATTTGGCACAATTTGCTGCAGAATAAGCAGATCGTATGTACCATTTGACAATCAGGTGACTGTTTGCATCCAATCAGATGTAGGAAGTTTAATGTTAAGCCCTTTAAAGTAAGCCACATGAAAAAAATTTACTTTTTTTTTTTTAATATGAGGTCTTTAACTTGACCCTCTAATAAAGCATAACAAAAACTTAACCATTTTTTTGGGGGGGTGGGGGGGGGCGTAATGTTTCATTTATTACCATGTGATATGTCAAAACTATTATGGTATAAACTTCTGCTTCCTGGTATCTATTAGGAGGCAGAAGACAAGAATCAGATTGTGTTTTACCATGCAGTGATTCAAAACATCCCAGAAACTTTGTGTATCTAATATGATAGATTTGGCTTTAAAGGGTTCATATTATGCACTTCCAAAAATGTGCAACTTCTTCCATTGAATGTGCTGACCTGACTTCACAAAGGACAAGTTGTTGGCTATTTAGCACGTTCAAACTAATTCAGATAAGACTGGAGTCTATTATTCATCATTTCATTTTAAAACAAATAAGTCATACACTGTTCTACAGGCTGGGATGGCATCGCTGTTTCTCTGCAGTTCAACACCTCCAGCGCTACACCAGCTGTTCAGCGCCTTCGCAACTTTCAGGCAAGTGGACCACGTGAATAGCTCAGCACCTCATTAGGAACAAAACCAACCCTTAGGATGACAGGGCACACACACACTGAAACATAAACTCAATAAAGCTGCTTGGAGAAACTGGAGGCAAAGAAGAGGATGTTTTTTGTTCTTCTGAGCTGAAGAGAGAAAACAGTGACTCACATTTTCTTATCTTTATGTTTCCTGGTTGAAACTGCTTCACCATACAAGGCTAGCACACAGTTTTGATCACACAAACACACACAGAAAACAACCACACTGTTCTGCTGCAGAGGTCAGAAAAAATATGCAGTAAATGTGCAACACTGTCAGCCACACGAGAGGATGGTGATAAAAACTGACATCAGCTTTGAAGGATCAAAACTTGCAGCACACAATTATCAGACTGCTGACACATTGTTAATTACACCTCCCCGTACCATACATGCTCATACAGATAAATAAATAGCAAAATTGAAGCATGCGGAGGGACGCGCTGATAAACATAGACACATCTGCACCCTTCCTCGCCAGCAGCCCGTCATGACCTCGTCTCTGCATTTCAACTTACTTCAAAAAAGCACATTTTTGGTGATGTCATGCTTTTGGCTGCATTCTGCTAATACACGCGGAGTCACACAAATCAGACATTAGACACGCACATGCCCACGCAAGCACTCACACTGGCAGAGAAGACAAAGGACACACAAATAAATCTAACGTAATGCACATAGACAGCTGACCTGGATTCAGCCAGCCAACACTTCACTCCTGCTGCCACCTACAATCCAAACCCAAAGGCACCCACTTCCAAAAGGAAGCCAGGCTGCTGAACTACACATGCACACACACACACACACACACTTACACATCTAAAACCATTACCCTAGCTAAGGGAAAATATTGGAGTTTGGAGCGGGTTGTAAATAACCAAAGCATTATCAGTGCAGTCAGCCAGCAATAAGCTGCACATTTACTGAACTTCTCAACGGCCATTTTAAAGCATCTCATTAGATCCTGAGAGTACACTTCAACAAATGCTTTGCGGCTCTGACAAGAAATACTTCACACCTGTTTTGGAAAGCTTTCCGATTTTCACAGTTGGTAGATATTCAGGGTTTTCTCTTTGCCCTTTAAAACTGAGTATTTGCCATCACAGTCTGTATAAAACAGTTCTCAAGACGATTGCAGACATTGCCAAACATTAGCCAATCCCATGTTAAAGAATATCTTAAATAGCATAGACAATGAATCCAGAAAATGCAGCCTGTTGTTAAAGTTTTTGTTCATGTGGACCTACACAAGTAATATAGTTCACTAACATCCATTTTTTCCATTCTGTCCTGCAGTGTTGAGAAGTATCAGTGTGGATTTAAGTCACCACTACTCTGGCTAGAAATTAGGCTGCATTAGTGAGAAGGTGACATTTTACATTTCATCTCAAAGAAGTATTTAATTTAGATATTTCCCATAGCTGGTTACTTCTGGTTTCTGGCCTTTTGATGGGTTACTTTCCTTTTAAAAAAATGTTGTAGCATAAATCCAGTAGATTACAGCTAATGGACCCAACATATTCTGTCCCCAAAATGTGTTTGGAAAAACTTGAAAGAAACTGAGGCAATGATGTGTCAATTTCTGCGGAACTTTTGTATAGCCTCACATGATTTTGGTCTGGGCACTTCGGGAAGTATTCATCACAGTCAAGACGGTACAAAAATAGCAGCATGACAAGTAAAAAAAAAAAGGGTGAACACAATTTGACTGTTGAGTGTTTGGACATACTTGAAGCCCAACAAGGAGGAGATTTTGTCCAAATCGATATGACTTCCAAGCCAGATTTAGGTCATTTCCCACATCTCACTGCTGAACATCTTGTTCCAGAAAGTTCTGACCTCACTTATTCCCCAGACACCTGAGTACTTTTACTCCAAGGGATATTATTGAATGAGTACAAACAACATGTGTGAAACCAAACTTAACTACAGGACAAAAAAAAAAAAAAAACTCATTTATTATGTTAATTCTTAAATTAAACCAGACAAACATGTGCTAATCAAAACTGAGCATATACTAAACTTTGCAAACACAAACTGTGGGCATCAAATGTAGCACACCTCCGCTAAAAGCCTCCAGCAAGCGGAGGGAAAAAAATGGTGTAAGGCCGTCATCTTTCTCACACTGAGTGTGAGACTCACGCAATAGGCACTTTTTAGCACTCACACCACACGTTCATTATGTAAACAAATAAACTGACAACTTCCCGGAGTAAATAAAGGACACTCCAAGCACAGATGGCCAAACAGCAGGAAGGGAAACGCAGCATAGTTATTCAGTTTCAGCACATGTTAGTTTTGACTTGTGCTATGCAGGTTAATGAGTCATAAATTTGAGTTCTCAAGGAGCACATTATTTAAATATCAAAGTAAAATGACAAAAATTTAAATTTTGGCTGCCAAAGAAAAGCCCAGTGACTTGCACATAAACAATATTCTTGTCTTTCAGGTCAACATGTCAGTGTCTTATGTGACATATTTGTGCATAAGCTGACGACAAGGTGAATATGAGAGGAGAATACTGCATAAGAGGAAAGTCATAAATAATAACAGAGGTCCAAATCAAAGTTGCACACCCAGGACACCAGCCCTCTAGGGAAGCAGTCAAAACAGTTCACTTTCATTCTCTCATGATTAAATTACTGACATAAAATGTTGCTGATACCATTACACACCCTAAACCTAAAAAAATCTGATGTCTTTCTCCCATCAGAAATGCATTGTTGGGGAATCATTAAGCCTTATACAATAGATATGTTTCAAGGGTATTTCATTTTTAAGAACATCCATTAAACTGCCAGAAGCTTACTTTCTGTCAGAAAGGGCACAAAACAGACTACAACTGCACACAAAACTACTGTTCTCTTGAGAAGTCGTGTGGACATCTTGCAGTTCCACAAGAAATCTCACATTCAGGCTTTCTTGGGAAAAAAAACACCTTAAACACATTTAATTAGTGACATACAGTATATACAATGTCACAGCCAGACGTATCTTGCCTTCCTAAAGACCTCTAACGGATGTCAAAACATTGTGTCTTGTAGACTTAACTGGACGATTACATGTAGGCAGCAGTTCTACATGTTTATGATGATTAAACCGAACAGAGAAGTCCTGATTTTCACACAAATCCATATAAGAGCATGTTTGGACTGGAGAGCAGAAGCTGGACTAACTAGTATGAGGGCTGTGTAAGTGTGTAAGTATGCGACTGTATGTGTGTGATGACTGCTGTCCCTGTCCATCAGAGAGGGTCATATGAGGAGCAGATTAGGGTTCCTAACCGCAAACCCCTGTCGCCATGGCCCATCGTCACTGAGCCGGTGAGGAGAGTCGTCATGATCCGTACTACCACTGACTCAACCCTCACTCATCTTGCCCACAAACCCACACACACATATACACACACACACACACACACACACAGATCCACACACACACACACAGATCAGGACCTTGTGATGCTGCTCCCAAACATCTCAACCACTCGGTTGGTGCCAGAACTGATGGTTGCTATGATCCAACATATTCCTGCAGTGACAGTTGTTTTCGGTGTCAGTTTTTAAATCATTTCAGAAAAGCTGGGCTCAATTGATCAATAGATTTTGAAATATAAAATAAAAATTGTATTATCTGGAGAGACCAAAAGTCAGCCATGACTCGCTGCCACTTTCAGCCCGTCGGAGGGTATCATCAACGCAACATTCAAACTAAACTGTAAAAACTGGACCTGCCTCGCTTCTCCCTCAACTCCTCTCCCCTCTTTCAATAAAATCTGGAGTAGTGCAAAGCCTCAGCCGACAGAAATATAAATTAGTGTTTGTTGTGGGAATTATAAGGGCAGCACATTAAGCTTTAAGTGATATTAAAAAGTTTTATTAGATTCATTACAGTTAGGGATGAAAGCAAAAGGCGAAGGCATTGGATTGTTCATTTATCTAAACAGAGCAAATGCTAAAAATAAATGTTTCAGCATAAACACACACAAAAAAAAAACAAGCACACACCGAAATACACACCCACACCACATCCTCTGTTACTGGGTTTTTTTTCCTCTCCTGCTGTTTAGCATCTATTCTTGGAGTTGTGTTTGTGCATGTGATCCCAGTCGCTGCTCACGGTCAAATGTCCGGCTGCCTCTTCATCTCAAGAGTCCACGTTTGTGAGTGTCTCTGTGAGTGTGTCATACAGAGCTATAATAACACCTTCAGCTCCACATTAGCCACTCACGTCTCCCTCTTTCTTCCTTTACTTCCCCCATCGCCCACCCAGCATCGCTCTCCTCTTCTCTTCTCAAACTCTATTCCTGTTTTTCATCTGAAATCTGTTAATCAACACCTCTTCAGTTTGCAAATCAAGATGCTTTCGAGATTCTAGAAGAGAAATACCAAGAGCATCTCTTCATTTCTTTCTATTCCACCTTAAAGTACACACGTCTTTTTTTGTGTTTGACACACTGGTGTGTATAAACAAGTTTTTTTTCCATGCATTTAGCCCTAAATGCTCTTGTCTGTAAGATAGCACTGACAGAGGATGTTAAATGGCTGGTTTAGGTACGAGTGTATGTGGGCAGAAATAAAAACAAATACATTTACAAACTACTGTAAAATAGATTCTGGGTATTACTCAGCCACCTTAACAATTTTTGGTGGCTGTACTCCAACAAATGGCTTCCAATTTGCATCTGTTTACTTTGGATTTCACCCAGCGTTACTCAAAATGGATTATCACAGCTAGGTAAGGCATTTCAGAAAAGACTAAGTGTCTGTAATCTTTGCTTTTTTTAGTGAGATGCTAATTGTTTTCTATTCTAGGTAGCAGTAAATAAGTTTCAAACAAAGCAAAAAAATAGCAGGGAGGGAATAAATGGAGAAGAGGGTGGTAAGTGAAAGGGAATTAAATGCAAGAAAAAGAAGCAATGCAGCACGATAAAAAAAAAAAAGAGAAAAGATCTTGTTTATCCAAGTTAGAAAACTGGGTTTGGCCCAAACAAAGACTCAAGAGTCAATAGAAGAAATGAAGGAGAGGCTGAGGCTGTTTTGTCTGTCTTCCAAATATAGCTGCAGGCTACATTTACGTGTATCCACAGCATGCGACTGCACATCTGTTTGTAATATGGCAGCACAATGGCAACGATTTACTACATGAGCTGACTTGAATATGGCTTATTAGACGCAAATAAAGTAAAAGCAGGACTTGACAGAGCTAAGGAGATGGGCGGGACTCCCTACTATACACAGACACACACATATGAAGCAGACTATTTTGACAATCCGTCCAGTCTGGCAAGCTAAATCTCACAATGCTGAGGTGATCTCAGGTGAGACTGAAGAAAAGCTTCATTGACTCACATGAAAACAAACAAAGACACATGTTTTAATTTAGTTTGTTCCTGTCACCTGAAGGAAACAACAAGATTTCTGGTACTGAGCCAGCATGTCAGGGATATAAAGACAATGGCTACAGCATGTATGACTCACACAGATGCACACATGCACAAATACGCACACACACACTCCCTTGAGTTGGACTTAAAAAGAACATTCCCTCATTATGGCTGCATAACAGCAGTTCAAAAGCAGAGTTGGGAAGCTGTGCTGTGACCGTGGTTCAAACCGGCTGCGGGCCTGACTCATCGCACTGACTACTGTCACAATGTATCATACTAACCCACTGACCAATAGGCAAGCAAGTCACGCGCACGATGACACTGCCTGAGAACTGCGCTGTCAATTATAGAGCAACATTAGCAGTTTATGTGTCAGTGACTGTAAAGGCACAAACTCAAAGTTTCATAAGTTCAGTCATGTACAGCGGTTCCGGGGGAAGGAGAAACTGTGTTTGGGGAGTACAAAGTGGGGTGCATGATGGAATTTGAGAATAATGCAAGCATAAATGACACTCATCAAAAATTGGTGATATTTTTTTTCTCCTAAAAGACACACCCAGCCAGCTCTAGAAGATGTGAAGCCACTTCATGTCATGACCTAACACGCGTTAAGAGGTACCTACTGCTATGCGGACTTCTGAATGTGAGGGACGGGATTTTTTATTGAACCTATAACCCTCTCCATATAGCTGCCTGAGACTACAGACGACATCATCAGATGAGATAGCTGGAACTCCAAGTAGAATGTCAACATTGATCAGTGCAAGAGTCTGCACATAATCAGTGTTAACAAAGCATGAATCCTAATCATTATAATGACTTACTGACCTATTTCTAAGCGCGACAGTGAGGTCAGAGTCTCAACTAAAGATTTTCATCCTGTGTGCAGTGTGTTAGGCATAAAGGCACAATTAAAATGTTGTCAGATAAGCCAGGATGATACTAAACCTCAAAAGGTAAAGCCACCCTTCTTTTCAATGTTAGTTTCTTAGTCTGTTCCTGCACAGGCCATCAACCTGCTCATTTATCTGTAAAGAAATGGATAAACCTCATCTGTTTTTAGGTATTTCTTGGTTCATAAATGCACGTGAAACTTGACCAATGGTGTTTCAGACATTTTGGGCATGTCACTTGGCATCTTAAATTCAATAAGCATCAGGAAAATGAAAACTCTAAGCCTTTATAAGAATATTCTGATGTTCTAAAGACTAACATAGTCCCAATAAAGTCTGTCAATAACACATGATAAATGTCCACAATAAAAGGAGATATAAATTAAATCTGCAACAGCAACATAGATAGGACATCATCCGCTCAGTTATACATGACACGCTTTGTAGCATGTTTCAATTGTGTTTTAGAGGAGAAAAGGCTTGCCTTTTGCAGAGTTGTGCAACACAAACACACACACCCTTAGAACCAGCAGAAGGGTTTCAAGTTAAGTGTTCATTTCTCACATTCATTCTGCATCCTGTAAGCACCAGCATGCAGTATGCTGCTAGGATGCGTTACTGGCTCCTGTCTTTACACTTACGTATACACATGTGTGGGTATATGCATTTATATTCCTATAAAAGCTGAGAAGGCAGTAAATGCTATATGTTGAGTATCTTTCTTTCTACCATTAGCTTCCAGTAAATGCCATAAAATGTAAATATAGGTGTGAGAGTATGTTTCCATATAACATAACAGGTAGTCAGCACTGATTCCAAATTTTCCAGTCAGACAGGGAACGCAGACACACAGTCATCCTGCCAGTGCACTGCCAAGACTTTCCAGCCCTTGCCTCACATCTGTTTGCTTTTGCACAATTACATATATGCCATCAGACACAGTCACAATAATGGCTGGATGCTGCCCAGACACAGACACACATGAATAGTTTGCAGCAAAAGAGATCCATGAATCCCTCATAAAGCGCCCACACAAGCTGCAAAAGAGTGGATGAAAAGAGAGTGATGTATCTGCGCATAAATTAGGTTTGACAATCGAATTGGACAATCTGGTGTTGAGAAACCTGAGAGCAGAAGATACCGGCATGTGTACGATTGTAAGCATTTTGATTCCCACCACAAACACACACTCTTGCAATCCTTTAGAATTTGGCTCCTCCAGCCGCAGTTACAGTGTGACTGCTTTGGTCTTTGAAGTTAGGAGTCAGTAAACCTCTGGGAAGTTGGCTTCAATCTTCACCCTGTCTCCACCCCTCAGTCTGCAACTAAAGAGCAGCTTTCCGAAAAGCCTCATTATGAAGTCAGGAGGGGGGCTCTGACTTCTAATGATCCTTTCGAAAAAGCCTTGGGCCTCTGTGTCAACCTAAGTCCAGCGATTTCATCTTCTTTTGGGAAATACTTGCTCATTTCAAAGGCATCAGTCATTTGTCCGAGTCTCTAAAAAGCTTCCCATCTTCTCTGAGCTCTTTCTTTTCCTTGTGACACACTGCACTGTTTGGGATTAAGACTCTGAGTTTAAGCCGGGGAGATATTCTGGCTTTAAGGAGCGGAATGGGGAAAGTCCATCATGCTTAGAGATTCAAAAGGAGGACACATTTTCAGGAGAAGAACTCCCAACACCTTTAATCACAGCAGCTAAATTACATGTTTACATGTCTTCAACAACTACAGCATCAAAACCAGAAGGACCAGCTTTTGAACCAGAAGACGAGAGAAAAAGGGTGGATTTTTTTTTCACTTTATGATACTGCATGGAAAACTTTTGTATCTCTTTTCATCATGATCAAAAGATAGCCTTTGTATTCCTAGAAACAAGCAAAAACAAAGACGGAAGGGGCAACGTGCACCCCATTACAACATGACCTCTGACATAACACTGACTGGGTTTTAGTGCATGATTAATATGCTTTAGGTGTGTGTTGCATACATAAGAGGAGGAAGAGCACATCTTGAAATCAATGCTGGCATCCTGAGGTGTACAGCCTATATATAAGCCCTGATGCCTGGGAGGTAGAGTAGCCCACATTACCCTGATTCAGCCTAAATGATGGATACCTTACATATCTTCCCTCAGTGTCATGGTTGCTCTTCACAGCTGGCCAAACCAGAGGATGAATCTTAATGCTCAAATTCACTCCTTACCTACTCCCCCCCCACTCATCAAGACGTAAAACGTGCCTTTAAATTGTTAGAATCAGCAGAAAAACGAACACGAATTATTGCTTCATGCGGATTAAGGTGCAAAAGTCCAGTCTTTGAGAGTTACTGTCCTGCAACTTTTAGCAGGATCTATCAGTTACACTGTGGTCTTGCTCTAAGTCATGCATGACATTGTGTCATTCATTTTATTCACAAAATATATGTCATTTCCAGTTGGACATCACACTAACAATTCCTTCTCCAAAAGAAAATGTTCACTGATTTGACAAATCAGTCGAGAAGATGAGACTTTTTGACATAAACTACTCGCAAAAAGTTATGGATACTCTGCTTTTTAGATTGTGTCAGAACGTATAATACACTGTATCTAAATGTAGTAAATTTATGATGTAATGTCAGTATATCATGAACTATTTACATTGTGTGTAAATTTTTAGCCAAAAGTTAAATACATTTTTGTGAGTAATATGTGTTCAACCACAAACACCACCTTCCTAGTAGACAGAGGGAATACGCTCTTCATCCGAGAACACACTAGAAACACATTCTGATAAATAAGAGCATGAAAAATACAAAAAGGGAACATAACCAAGTCTGTTACTGTTGTTGGTTTTGTTCATTACTCTGGATGAATCAGATCAGTAAGTGCTGGCACTCGTCCTGCCAAGTTGCGGACATGGAATCAGTTCAGTCTTTCACAACTGGAGTCTGTCCCAAACACGCCTTATTAATGAAGAAACTTTAATTATTCCAACTCTGTACTCATCACATCATTCCTTTCTTGGCTCTGACGTGGGCAACTCTTCTCCCCAAGTCTCTCACTGGGTAAGCCTCACAATAGCAGGGTCAGCATGGGACTACGGATCCACATTCACTTGTTAGCTACAATCCAGCATGTTTACATCTGTTACTAGCTGTTCATTAATATGTACTGACCCTATCAAATAAACTAATCTATGAAAAGAAGAGCACAGAACACAAATGTATGTCTGACACTTCCTGACTGAACTAGAGTCACATAATAAAGCATCTTGCACACATTAAAGTTATTTTTTTCCCACTTGAAGTCAATAAATTGAGAAACTAGATAAAATAATAACTAATAACTACTAAAACTACACTACAGTCAAAAGTTTGTACAGAGTTTCTCAATAGATTTATTTTGAAAAATGCATTCAAACTGTTGACTGGTAAGAGTATTTCTGTTAAAGTCAGTGACCGATTTGAGCTGGTTGAAACACGATTTATTAAATCTTGGAAGCAGTATAACAGCTGGGTAGCAACAAGTAAATATTGTTTAAATTAAAGGTCTCAACAGGAACAAAATAAGTTGAAAAACCCTTGTGTTTGTTAGAAGTTGCTTAGTAATAAAAAGTCATCTGGTTTTATCACATGTTGTAAGCTGATTGTAAAAGAAAGAGAGGGAAAAAAAGGCACGTTGAGGATTTAAGGAACAGAAGAACTGATTTGCAAATGAACTGATGAAGTGAAAAAATGATAGAGAAAATATAAAAGGGAGGGATATTTCTTGGCTCGGATCCCCATCTCTGAACTTCACTTCTGCTTGGGTGTATTTCTATGTGCATGTGCGTGCTCATGAGTACAGTGCCTGAACTTTGGGGCATGTGAACACAAACATGAACCCATACAGGGCGTGTGCTTCAGTGAGTAAGTGAGCTTTCAGTGTGGAAAACAAAAAGTTCTTTTTAAAGTTTTTGTAAAGTTGACATTTGGGTATTTTCCATTAACAATTTCATGATTAGTGATTATTTGTCGACATAGCATAACTCTTCCTATGTTGGTGTGTATGTGACGGTTTTGGCCCCGAAGCTGTGGGAGTGAGTTTATCAACAACAACAACAACACAGTCCTAGCTGTCCCTGAGGACCTGAGCACTAAAAGCCACTCTGGTTCCCATGAGCGCTCTGCCACACAGCCTCTCACTGGATTGTGTTGCTTTCTATTGTGTAACTCAATACAATGTTGCTACAAATAAACCAGTAAATTGCTGCTTAATCACAACGTTACCATGATGAAATTGCAGAGTAATTACATGCACGGCCCACATCAACGTTGTCAACATGTAGTTTGCTGTTTCTGAAATTAATGCTTTTCAAACTTGGTCTTTAATCAGGACGCAATCACAAAGTACAGACCGGGTTGGCTAAAGCATGGGATTTTGTCATTATTCTAATTGTAGCTGATTTTACCTTGTTGCACGTTGCCATTCAGTGTTCCCTATGACGTCTGCAAGCATACCCTTTCCATCTGCTTCAATCAACTCTCATAATCACGACAAATCCTGGAGTCAAACTGTATATAACTTAACGTTAAGTTGTTTTTTTTCAGTCACCTGTATGAATGAGTTCCCTCTCTGTGTGACAGAAGTGAGGCGTAACTGGAGATTACAACTCACAAATATGTGATTTGTAATATCTATAGTCTTAGCTTAAGAAAAGCAGACTTCTGAAAGCACAACGTGACTATAACATGGGAATGGGAGAGCCACATTATGAAGATAATCCTACTTTCCACTGCTAATCAAGACTATCAAGGTGTCAGTATAAACTGGAATAAACAACAGAAGGAATAGTGCATTGCATTACAAAAGTGTGCACAAAGCTTTTATATGTTTTATTTTATAATAAATATGTGGAAAAATTTAGAAAACAAATTATCTAATTTAGACTAAATATTTGGAAAATCTAAAGTGGCCAACTCATTAAACAACTAGAGCTGCACAGTATTTCGTTTGAGCATCGTCATCGCAATGTTCATGTGTACAATAGTCACAACGCAGGTCCCGCTGTGCATGGAGCAGAGGAACTCATTATGTTCATTTTTCTATCTATCCATCTATGACCTGCAGACGTGGAGGGGGAGCCCGTCCATTTGAGTTTACGACTTTTCCAACGCGGGCAGTCAAGAATGAAACATAATGAAACAAAACATTTACTCAGGGTCTACAACAATTAAACCAAACAAAAATTAGTAACAATAGAAAAAAAAAAATCTAAAATACAGACCAAAACCATAACTGTCAATAATGCAGCGTAATTTAAAGTACTATTTAAGTCTTCTGCTGAAAATTCCTGTTTTTTTTTAATATCATAATATACATCACAGGGTTAGAAGAAAATCGCAATGTCATGTTTTTCCAATATTGTGCAGTCTTGATAACAACTCTGTCACTGTTGAGAAAGGCATATATTTGAAAATGTTTTATTTAGTAAGTTTAGACTTGCAGGGTATTGTTACTTTTGACACAGTTCAAGCTCAGAGTAGAATTATCTAATCTCAGCATCTTTATCGCAAATAACTTCACATCATGCCTTCATTGTAATCCACAAGAGGGAACATGGACTTCTTTTGTCTCTTACTTTACTACAAACAGCGAAATTCTCATCAGCAATTATATATTTCAATTAAAGAAGAGATCCGACAATGATTTTCCAGCAATTCTCAGTTTCATATTTCATAACTTTTTAAAACAAATCTGTCAAAGTTTGAGCCCTTCAAACTTTTAGCCCCACTGCCTTGCAGCATCCTGATGCTGAGAAACCACACTGGACAACTTTGTTTCAATCTGGAGAATCAATAAATGGCTGTGTTTTGTTTGAAGGCCCCGTAAGACATGCCCGCACCTGAATATCCTACTGGATGCTTTAAACACAGAGCATGGCTCACACAGCAAACCAAAGATGACATTGTCAATAAAGAAGCCAGCAAAAGAAAGCAAGAGATAAAACAAGAGTCTGAATCAGACTGGCTTTTACTGGCTTTGCAGCACTAAGAGAAGAGACAGGATGCAAGGTGGATGTTGAATTAGTCTTTGTTAGAGTGTCAAAAAGTACAGTTTTCAGTATAATATATCAACATTTTCATTTAACTTTAACTAGAATTCAGAAAAGTGACATTATATGCAAAAGTTGGGGTTGATAAACCTCATCCAAGTTCCCAACCAGGAAGCGTTGCTTCTTTATTAAGTATTCTTTGATTTTTTTTTTTTTTTTTTTTTTTTTTTTTAAATTTGAGACCACACAAGTAAAATGTTTGAACCTAGTCCAATGCATAACCCAAGTTTTTGGACTAGATTTGATATGACTATCTTGTCTGTGAGTTACCTAAACAAATTAAAAGGGAAAGATTGCTGCTGTATTGGATCTGTATTCAAAACTTGAAATATAACCAATCACTGAAATGAATACATCCTCACACTAAATTTTCTATAAGTGCCAAACTACATAAAAGACGGGAAAAGTGAAATATTTTCTATTTTTATAAGTTAAGTCAGAAATTATTACCAAAACCTATTTTTTTTCTTTAACCAAATTTTAAAAAGAATTATCTTAAAATAATACTTGTATCTTCTGTTAAGCTGAGGACAGAATCAAGACGAATAAAAGGCTTCAGCAATCTGAGACAAACCCAGTGGGTATCTTTCAAGTAGCAGTTTTCTTCATAAAAAAAAAGTCTGTCTTTGTTTTTAAATCCTTCCCTCATGACTCAGATAGCAAATAACAGTACAGCAAGTACAAAGAGAATATCTGCAAAACTGTCAACTTGTTACAGGCAGAAATGGATTATTAACATTAATACTGGTTAACTTTACAGTGTGACACTGGGTGATAAAAGACCAAACAGTAATCAACATGAATTTGGCATCCACATCATGCACCCCCTCAAAACAAGGAAAGATAGAAAAAAGAAAGAGAGAACAAAGAACAGAAATCTATTGAGATGTCAAATATGAAAGAAAGATTGGAAGTGAAAAAAAGGACCAATAAATTCAGTATGCAGGTGATGTGAGCACAGCTGCAGCAGCACAACAAGCCGTCTTTGATTCACTTCGGTTCAAACACATAGCAGGAGAATCACCTTACTGATGAAAGAAGGCCAGCGATATCAAACTACGACATCTTAGCTCCCCACGACATGAGGCACTCACACACACACAAACACACACACACTTACATACTATGGAATTTTTAAACAAAAAAAAAAGACAAGTCTCTAGAAATAAAGTTATCTCAGTCAGAATTGTAATTACTTTGAAGCAGGGATGTGCAGCAGTTTTTTGCATTGCCAAATGGATAAATGTTGAATGCTCACAAACAGCTCCCGTTACTGAGTTTAGATCAAAGGCTTACATCTCTGGCGTTCGTACCCCCTGGGTGGGTGGGGGGGGTTACCTGGACAGATGAATAGTCAGAGGAAGAAAATATGAGGAAACTGAGGGAATAACTGCTGTCAGGGATGTCTGACCAGATTAGAAATCAGATAAGGAGATAGAAATGGAGACGACAGAAGGATAGAAGAGATGGAGTGGAGGAGAGGGCAAAGGCAGGAAAAAAAAAAAAAGTCGGTTTAACTCCTTCCATGCTCTTACATGTTTGAGTCTGCTTCCAGAAAAGCAAAATAAGTGGAAAAATGAGAAGAAGTACTTATTCAGCTGTCAGGGGGATACAGAGCAAACTCTGAAAATGTCACAAAAAAGGAGAAAAAGATCTAAGATGGCTCGTTCCAAACAGGCTTCCTGAATCTCTAAAAAATAAACATAAAAATGGAAAGAAACAAGTTGTTATTGTTCTTACGGCTAAAAAAGATCACGAGTCCACACCATTCCACATGCTGATATCTTTGCAGCCAGAAAGAGAAACCTCCACATCCAGGAGCAGGTTTACTAAGAGGTTCTTCTTCATTTTGAGATATTTCTGTCCACAAATAGAAATCCACCGTGCCACCAGATATCAAAAACTCATGTAGTTTTAAACTTAATCCACTTTAAGTTTGTCATAATCAGTAAGATTTAATCTGAACTGTACCTTTAACTCAGTAGAGACATGACAGGGGGGAAAAAAAGACCCTTGTTTGAGGATTTCTTTAGGTCTACATTCGCTGCTTCAATCTGCTCTAACTAGCAGTCGGAGTAACTCTGGTGTTTGTGCATGTCTGGGGACCCAGCAACGTCTGTTACTATGGAAACCACAGAGATGTAACACTGACAGTCATAGGAAGTGCTGGCATATATTGAAGATGCTACACACACACACAAAAACACACACAGATGTGTAAAAAGGAAAACTCCCATGGTCAAAATAATGAAAAGGTCACACATTTAGTCACTTTATCAGTCCATTGGGATTTTGCTTTTTTGCTGTATTGTTAAAAATAGACTTAAATTTTTTCTAAAGGTGAGCTGAGTTCACTTGCTTCTGGCAGAGCGTCCCTTCACATTCATGTGTCAACTGACTCATCTGCACTTGGAAAAGCAGCAACTCCGCTAGAGTTATTTAAGCTCAACATGCTGCTCAAGGGCGACTCGACCTGTTTCTTTAATGGATATTTACTCTTGGTGCCCGGTCTTCATCTGTTTCGCCAAAACTATCAGTTGTCTGGATGTGAGGCCATGGTAACAGCTAGCTGCAAAGTCTAAGAAAGAAACTCCAGGCCATTGAAATGAACAACTGTATCCTCTTTTGCAAATACCAAGTGGAAAGGTTTTATGTGGAAAATATTTATTTCCAGGAGGCTAAAAAGAATAATAATAAATTGTGGTCTTAAAACAACTAAATTATTGTAAAATTGTACAAACTAACTTCACATCCCAGGTCCTTAAATGTAGCTCTGATGTGTGCTTTTATTTAAGGTGAAAAAAAGATGGAAATTAAGAGGTTTTCTGAAAGTTTAAAGTAAACTTTAAGTTACAATTTCTCATTACGATCTTCTGTGAATACTCTTCATAGTTTTAATATTTGTACAGTGGCACTGAAATAATATTATCAAGTATAGTAAAACAAGCTTTCCATCAATGATAACGTGTTACGTGAAGTTCAGTTTGAAATAAAATCCATTAGGCTTAAGCCTGTTACATACTCCTCGAGAACAAGAACTGAGTTCTTGTTCTCGAGGCTGCAAGAACAAGAAAAAACGTCTTGTTTGGCAGGTCCATACATACTCCACGAGAAGCAAGTCTGCAGCGGGGAGGGATCACTGCGGGGGCCAGATGTCTGCTTTATGTGCAATGAACCCGGTTGTTACCTCCGCCGAGGAGGTTGTTTTTCCCGGCGTCTTTTTGCTTAAGATAACTTAAAAGGTTGCGGAGGGATTTTATAAATATTTCAAGAGTTGTTGCAAATGTAAAAATGAAGAACTGATTAAATTCTGGTGGTGATCAGGATCACCGTTTGGAATGTTTTAAAAGGATTCTTAAACATTGTGCTTGGCGGAGGTTTCCGCTCTCTGCATGCTTTTCTAGTTTCATATTTAATGAGCAGCTTCGTCCGCGGCAGGGCGGGTTGTGCACGCGACTGGGTCCGAGTGTTTTATTGCCACATGTAAAAATGTTCGTACTTTCTCATCACCTCGATCAGCTGTTTTATCAAAACAATCCGTTTTGCCGGCAACAGCTAACACACGGAAGCAGCAACTCCGCTTCATGCTTTCTCTGTGTTAACGACGCCCACCTCCAATGTCCGACCAATCACACGATACTTCTCGCAGCCCTTCAAGAAAAAAGTTTTGCCAGCCCGGTGTGTCAAGAATTGTTCTCAAACACGTCCGCGAGAACAAAATGACGTCATTTTCTTCTCGGAGCCTCGAGAACAAGAAAAAAGTTCTCGCTTCTCGTGGAGTATGTAACAGGCTTAAAGTGGAAAACTAAAAGCAGAAATGCTAATAAAAATGACCTGTTTTACACTGTTTTATGTTTACAAAAACACCCTTTGTGGAGATAAATATAAGTGAGATTACATCTATCAGCTGAGATGAGGTTACATATTTAGACTGACAGCAATGATGACAGCAAAAAGCAAAAAAAAAAGGACATAAAAACAGATTTTTAGAAATATATTATGTCAGATACAAAAGCTGCCTAATTTCACAGACTAAAGCAAAAGATTTACGTATCAGAGGATCCGGGCGGTGGCAACGGAAGATGGTGAGCAGAAAAAGTTTAGAAGAAGGCAACTACATGGAAATTTTATAAGGTCAATAGAACCTTTTTTTATAGTCAACCAAGAAGATATGGAAGAGTTTATTTTTTATCAAGTGGTGCAAAAGGAGCTATAGAACATGTTTAATGAGTCACTGCTCAGCTGTGTTGCAAAAATCATTACAACTAAACTCCAGCTGTCCTTGTATTTAATGTATTCATGCAACTGCTGCCGATTAACTGCAGGGAGACGGGGCTGATGGAGCAGCAGTGGTAACACAGTAAATGAGGGGTCACACTGATTTGCCTTCTGTCAAAAGAGCTGCAAACACACATCAGACACATGAGTGCCAACAGCGTCATGTTAAATATTTTGCTCCTGTCATAAAATTAAATGAGTAGATTCCCATGGGTAGAAAGGAACTTAACATGGAATTATCTCTGGTTTGATGGTGCATTCAGTTGCACTCAAGTTCATTGCTTCATAGAGCAGACACACACACACACACACACACACACACACAGCCAGCCACGAGTGGTCAGACTGGCAGGCATGAGGGAAGTTTGAGTGTGCACAGTTCTGACCAGTTCACTGTATACTTTCTGCCAACACTTCACCACACACATGCATTTAAACACACACTACTAGCTGGTCCAACCACAACCTTGCAGCATGCGTCTACTTATGTGTCTGTCTACGTGTGCATTTGCAAACGTGACCATCATTTTGCATGTGCACCACATCCCTGAGTATCAGTCTGCGTCTGTGGCTAAAAGTTGTGTAGCAATGTCCTCTAAGTGTGTATGTATGAAGGGGGGGGGGGTCGCCGTGTAAACAATGAAGGGACTCCCTTAGCTTGTGTTTACTGACCGAGATAAAGGCTGTCATTCCTCAACACCAACCTACTTCCGCCTCCATCCAACCAGAAAGAGGGAGAGGTGCACTTAACTCTTGGCAATGTCAGTGCAATCTTATCTTGCTAATAAAGCTTCTTGAATGGGTTTAGATTAAACAGAGAGGGGGAAAAAAACAAGAGAGGGCAAACTGGTGCAACTGGGTCATTTCTGCCCTCCTGAGAGAGAAGCTGCTCCTCCCACTCCTCGTCTTCCTCTCCTCCCAACTCGCATGTTAATGTACTAACAGCTCTGCAAAACCTATACTCTGGCCTCAATTGCAGGCTGGCATAACAAACAGGAGCAAAGCCTTAAATAGTCTCTCCCTTTGCTTCTCATGCAGCACTGGAGGTATTTCTGTGGTGGGGCAAATTCCCAGCGGCAGATCCAATCATTTACCAATTCTCTGTACTTCCTTCTTTTGTTTTCCTAGTAACAAGAAGTCTTTTATTGCTGACTTTCCACACTCCTTCCCATTTTTCCATTTTTTTCCCATCGTTCTCAATCAGTGGTCAGCAGTCAGACACATGGTCTCCCCACACCAACCATTAAAAAACAACCATTAGCCTCTATCACTTGGTCAGCTCATCTGTTAAATAGTTCAGGCCAGAACATCCCTCTGTCTGATCAGGCAAAGGCTCAGACTGTTATTTTATGATGTCACAGGTTTGGGTTCATCTCATGACCTCCCTTGCAAGCTGCCCTTCCCTCTCCCTGCTATCTTTACAAGCAAGACTGCCCTTCACATAAAAAACGATACCAAAGAATTTGCTTATGCTGTTACTACCCACAATGATGTCTCAAAAGCGAACTTTGAAGGAAGTGATTGTGAACTCTGCTCTTACTCAGTATTTATGTTGCTGAAACTTGATAAAGTGGCAAACAAAATAGGGTAAATGAGAAAAAAAAAATCACACAATTAAAAAAAAAGTCATATGGTGCTCTAATATGCCAAACCAACAAGACCCAACAGCAGTGAAAGCACCCCTGGTGGGTCTTCTTGGCGTGCCAGTATCTGAAGAAAAAAAAAATAGCACTTGAACATATTATGAAGAGCACATCTAAATGCTAGCAAGGAAGCCCCATCTGCACTTCACCGGGAAGATCCAACTCCAGCACAGAAGCTAACAGAAGTGCATTTATAGTATTAAACAAGGAAAACTTAACAGAATGCATGGATAAAAAAAATAAAGAAGTGCTTGTTGTGAGAATACCTGTTAGTGGGGGAAGAATACAGGAAAAGCAGGGAGGAAAAACCAGCAAACTAGAAAAGCACTCAGAGAACGCAAACCTCCGTCAAGGCCTTTTAAAAGTTCCTGGATCCAAACAGTGATCCGGATCACCACCAAAATTAAATCAGTTCTTCCTTTTCACATTTCCAACAAGTCCTGAAAGTTTTATGAAAATCTGTCCATAACATTTTGAGTTATGTTGCACACAGACAGACAGACAAACAAACAGATAGACACCGGCAAAAACATAACCTCCTTGGTGGAGGTAAAGATGTGCATATAGGTGTAAAATAACTGGTTTTTCACATGCCAGTTGGAATGATTTCTCTAACAGACAGACTGTTTCTATGAGAGAACCGTGCAGGTTGAGTATAAGACACCAAAAAGAAAAAGACTTTCACCAACAGCCCAGATGCCGATGACACATCCTGGGATTTGCTTCGTCCACGAATACATCAGCTACATGTCTGCTTTCCAGACATCTCATCCAAAAGTTTTTGCACAACTTCACACCTTGAAGAACTGCAGCCACATTTTTACTCTATAAACTCCCAAATTCAATTAGACCCATCTTGATGCAGCACATGCTTCATCTGGCTTAGTGCTGAAGTCGAGAGAGGTAATGAAAGGAGCAGGAGGAGTAAAATGATCATAAAAAAACTGCAATAAAATATTTTTAGCCTCAGACCCTTTCATGTCTCGAAGTCGGGTCAGGAAGAACCACGCTGCCATGGTGACTATGAATGGTGTTGGTAGTTCTTTCTCTGTTTCTCTCTCATTCTTTCTTGGCAAGTTCTCTCCCATTGGAGGAATGCCTTGTTCATGTTCAGATGTATGTGTGTGTGTGTGTGTATGTGTGTGTGTGCGCGTGTATTCGTCAAACGTGTGCATTCTGGACAAAGAGAGCCTATGTTGACAACAAGGCACAATCAACCACTCAATGGATAGCTATTAACTCATCACACACAAATGTGCACAAACACACACACACACACACAAATTCCAGAGGCCGCAGATGAGAAGCAGTGACATTCAGACCCAACCAGCCAATCAGCACACTTTACAGCAGCCACAATAGAGCCAGTCAATGAGCAGCAGGGGGGACGATGGGAGATGTGTGAATCAAAGTGTCCGGATCCTCATCCGTGTCCCACTAATCTCCGTCCCCTCTCCCTCATCCTCCCTCCCTCCTCCTTTTACACTCTGCTACTTCCTTTTTTCCCAGTGTGGATCTCAGTGGTTAAAGGTGGATCAGGAGAGGCGACTGGGCACAGTCCACCTCCCACTCACTCATATATGAATCACACCATTGTGGGCAAGGTTCTTTTCCAAACACGGGTGCTTTTGATTTCAAGACTTTGTCTGGGCTGTATGACAACAACCAATTGTAACTTGTGTCTTTGTTTCAGTTTTTTTTTTTGTTTGTTTCCTATTTTATTCTGTTTGGCACCAACTCTTTAACACTACAATCAGATATTGTTACATTATATTTTGCTTTCATCATTTCTCCAACTCGTATCGCAGAAGTTAATGAAGTGATGAAGACAAATATTACTCTATTCATCTACTGTGCAACACTAACAGCAGACTTAGAAATGTTAAAAATCCGGGTTTTTTTTACCTAACACTGTGTGAATACAAAAACGATAATAAAAGGAACATTTCACAAATAAGGTTATTTTGAATTTTAGATTTGTCATTTTTATTCCTGGAGATTAAATGTTTTACATCTCTAAAAGTGTGATTCACCAACCCTGCATTAACTTTGTCATAATCTTAGTAAAAGTTACCTTCAAGGACCTCACTTTAAATTGAAGAACAATCAAACTGTCTGCCTAAATTTACCTCCATCGAGGGTCATTTATGCCTCATTCTTTCACAAGGAACTGCATCACAAAAGGATTGCTGCACACTTTTTATGATACTCACACAGATCTCTCGAAAATGCCTGTCTGTCAGCAATATGATGCTTGAAGATAAATTCATGAAACAATGGTGAGTAGAGAATGTAGGAGGATCAAGCTAATCTGCAACACTGGCCACAATAAAAGATGCATTCACTCCAACGGTTCTCTTATAAGTCTTCTAAGATTGCTTAGGAATATTATGAGAATTCCAGTACGCTTATGTTTTTATTTCCCAGTTAAGCCTTTATCTTAATGTCCAAGCTTCACAAGACGAGCATGCTTTTACTCCAAATGGTTATATCCAAGTTATTCAAGCTAATATTTAACTACTACTTTTAAAACTCTATTTGCATTTATGCTGTTTACTTTATCATAAGGTACACAAAATGAAATAGTTGAACTGATAATCAAACTTTGTATTTCACCACCAGTCTTAGGTAACATTAACTTCCTGCAGTTGGCTATGATGAAGCAATCCTTCCACCTTCCAACGTTTCTGCAGTTTGCAAGTTCATGAACTAAGTTTTAACGCTTCATTTCAATGTATTAAAAATACCTCTGTTACAATGCAATGCAAGCAAACCCCAGCAGAAACAGATGGATTAGACAGAATGCTTATTTAAAAAATGAATATATAATGAATAATATATAAATTAAAAAAAACACACTAAAATCAAATATCTGTTTCCATTTTAATTTCATTTGGATTTTTTAAAATAATATATCTGATTTTTGTGTGTTTTTTTTATTCATATTTCCATTAGCATATAGGTTGGTAGAATTTTCTAATTGTGCTGTGTTTTAAAAAAAAAGCAGAGATCACGTGTGCACATCTGTCCCCTCGTGTGCTTGACTCTGTGGACTCTTTTAAAATGCAGCTAAAAACTCTACTGTTTAGAAGAGCTTTTGGTTGATTTTTGGATGATTTTAGTTTCTTTTTTGTTGTTGATTGTGTTATTGTACCCATTTTTATGTACAGCACTTTGTGATTTTATCTGTGAAAAGCGCTTTATAAATAAACTTTACTTACTTACTTACTTACTTACTTACACATCCTGACAGGTCAACTTCTGATTCATATTTCACTGTAAGCTGTCCATTTAGCTGTCTGTCATCCTGCGGTGGCACTGTGATGGAATGGCGAACCAAGATGCACCTCACCTTGCACCTTATGTTAGCAACAATACCGTCCTGCCTACAGAAAGCCTCAGAAAAAGGATGGATGGCTACTCAGAGGTAATCAATCTTATCTACGCTTCATTAAAAAGAAACTTTTAAACTGGCTGGCCACAAAGCTTGTGTGTGTGCTTGCAACATTCCAAACTTTCAGCAAATTTAGTGAATACCATCTCATACATAATAGCTACTATAATAAAACCTAAGCTGTGTTTTTAATATTGGTATTCAGTTTCTTACCTCTGTAGATGTTGTTCCAGTAAGAGACAAAAACATTTGCCTCACTTGTATGGTTGTAAGATAATTATAGGAGTTTTTTTTTACTAACTTTAGGCTTAAAAAGCAGTCAATTGGTCACCATAATTGAACATTTTCAACTGTGATGGCAGCCTCCTTTTTGATGACTGACTTCGAAATGGTCCTCCATCTTTCTCCTCATGTGAATTTCTTTTTATTCATTCCTCTTTCAAAGTTCAGAGAAATAATAAAAAAGATCACAGACTTCCTGCCTCTCAAATCCTAATGCAATTCCAGGGGGGCACCATAGCTCATGCTGTATTAGCTTTCATACCTTTCTCTATTGCAAAATGGGCTTTGTGATATGAAGCTTACACGTACCTGAAAGAGACCCAACGGAACGGCTGGACAAAGCGTTTTTACTGGAAACGGGAACGTGATGACAAAAGGCTGGGAGACCTCGGCTTATAGAGATGCAGCTCCATGCATGTCACCCCCACCACCCAACCCCTCAGACAAACATGCATCCACTTCTCACTATCACACTCACACTTTCCCTGTCACGTCTTCATTTTTAGCAGCCGGCAGCATTGCATGCAATCTGAGACGACCACCCACAGACACAACACACACTCACAGACACACACACACACACACACACACATACATGCTGCTAGGAAATGTGAATGAATGTGTCGCTAAAAAGGCCATGAAGCTAAGTACAATACCGCCTTGTGCTACAGAGATGAGTAACTCACAAATCTAGTGTGTCTGTGGATGTGCATGTGTGTGCACATACATGGGTGTGTGTGCAATTATTGCACAACCAAGGATAGACAAGCACAGGCTTCGATATAAATCATACTCTGAATCAAAGTATCAATGTGAGAAGTCAGCTATTAGCCTGATACACAACATCCACACACATCCAGACAAACAGGAAGTTTCCTGCCTTCAATAAAAGGAGGGGGGGGGGGGGGGGGGGGGGGGGGGGGGGGTCGATGTTAGCTCAAACTGTTCCTACTCAATTACTTTCCCATTGCGAATCTCTTTCATTGACCGACGCTCTATTATTTCATGAAGCATTCACAGGTTCACAAAAGATCTGCATCTTTTTGAATGAATAAAAGTAGGTGTGCTTTCTAGCAGAAGAAAAGGACCAACAGTACAACATACATTTAATCAGACTGTGGCTCACAGTTGGAAGACATCCAGTTCTGCTCTTTCTTTTGGCAAAACAGAAAATCTTTGGGCCAAAACTGCACTAATCATCCTTTATCACTGCTTCCAAACCAGATAGCAAAAAACACAAATCAAAGATCTTCTACACAATCAGTGGATGCAGATGTTTTCTGCTCGTTCACATATTTTTGGCTGTCACTATTGCCGAGGCACTCATGCACATACACCATGGGAACATTAAAACCACCAAGCCACCCCACATCACAGTTCCCAATTCAACCTCCAGTCATAAATGTGTATACTCCAAGTCAAGATGTGGTGAAAAATCCAGGATTATTTTCTCAGCCAGTCAAAAAACTTGCTCCAAAGTTGCAGATGCAGTATTCATGCCATAAAACCTCCTACCCAAGAGCGAGTGTTAAACATTCATGATCTGAACCTCATGCAGAGTGCTTTTTAAATACAATTATAATAGTATTTTTCTGAATTAAATGCATGCTAGAGATGTGTAAATCAATTAAAAAGCCACTTCTTTATAATAAATTGCAAAACCACAAATCCTACTTAGTTTTCATCCTTTTACCAACAGCAAGAATAAGAAACATGTTTTAACAATGAAAATAAGGAAGAGAAAGCTACAGTAAAATCAAGGCATGGTGCGTTTTCCAGCACAGACAGCCATGCCGTAAACCAAGATGCCACAAGCCTGATCTTTTTATTGTTTTTGTTGAATGGTCACAAATAATGTAAAAACAATCTGTAGAGTTTGCCAGTGGCAACAAGAGATGCTGCATTTAATGACTAAGAACAGATGCAAACAGACCTGACATGAGTGAGAACTGATCTGAACGCTGTTAGTCTGCGTTTTGTGACTCAGTCCGCAGATCCAATCTGCGTCCGTCTACACTAAACCACGACAATCACAGCAGGACACTCCCAGTGTATTCTGGTGGGATACTGTTTGCAGGCATTGATTGTCCTTCTACAGCTATGAGAAAAATAGATTAACCCCAGATTATTATCGCGCATGAATGCTCGTCCACAGATGCAAACACAGCCCAGCTTTGGAGCAACATGCAGCTGTGAAGAGACGCACGTGTTTCAGAGAATCCGAGGAAACAGATATATCCAGCTTCAAACACTCTTTCGCCCTGTCCGCCCACTGCACCACCCACTAACCACCCACACCATCAGAGAGGCAACAAGAAGAACATCAGCCAGTTTATTTAGAAATTTAAACACATGACAACAAACTCATCTGCAACGTGATGGTGAAAGAAGAGGAGCAGAAGTGGAGAATTTAAGACACTGCTCTGAAGAGAAGATGAAAACTGCACTTTAAAAAGATGCTCCACCATTAAAAATTTATTAAACTGATATCTGTGGTTCCTTTAAAATAGAATGTGCACCATTATCTATAAAGCAATCTCAGATAAAGGAGTTTCTATGTCATCAAGGAAACCACAGCTACCACTGCTTAATGGCAAACACACAAGTGTCTGTTTCCCTCCCTAAGGTGTGAGTTTATTAATTTTCCCCTGGTGAATTGAGGCTCTTGGATAAGTTTACACACAAAGTAATGTCAGGGCCTGAGGCAGCTTGACATCATGTTTCCCAGCAGGAAAGCATTGTTCAGCCCATCTTTTACAAAACGTAACACATGTATATCATGTTTTTTTTCTTCCACATATTTAAATACATACAATCTAACACCTTTTTCTCCTCCTTCCTTGCATCAGCTTTAACACACACACATAATTACACATCAGTACAGACAGATGAAAGCGCTCAAAATCCATATATGAGCTCACAGGTACCTGCTGTGCTTGATGGTAGGCTGAGCAGGTTCTTACTCATTCATATCTAAATTCTCTTGACACTTAGGAAACCAACTAAACGCTATGATATAAAGCAACTTTAACACCAAGAAAGATACTGAAATCTAATGGCAAACTGGCCTTCGCAAGGATCAACCACGATGCTGCATCAAGGTGTTCACTCTGCCACCTGTAGAGTAGAACCACTGTAGTTTAGCCTGGAATAAACCTTGTAACATGGTATTAATGTGTCATGGAAATACTGATAAAATACCCTCTAAGGCGTTGCAGTGGTGTGGTGATCTGCTCTGTTCGGTTTTGAATCTCAAGAGACAACAAATAAACATTTATACACCATAATCAGCATTACTAGAGGCCAGAGAGAAGGAACATTGTTGTTCATGTACATGGTGCAATAATGTTATTGGTGTTGTAAATTAGTGGTCTGTAGATAGTAATAAAACACACACACACACATACATGCAGACAAACTTCCACGTTCCCCACGGTTTATGATGAGCAGTCTGCGGCTCTCAAAAGTCTGTGTCTGTAGGCAGGCTCGAGTTACAGCAGGCAAAATCCTCTCATTCCTTCTCTCTCACACACATACACCTTAAAGCATCCATCTTCTCACAGACACTTCCTCTGTAGGCCAGGGAGCAACTAAGGAATATTAGTTAGTTGTTCTCATCTCTCTGACTCATTCTTGGCACATTCTCTTGTCTATAAGACAATAGAATCTGTCTGCGAGTATCTAACATACTTTTGCCAAACAGTAAAAAATATTATAAATACTGGATGGTCTGAAATGCTTAAAAGGTCCCTCTGACATGTATCCCCATGAGCATCTGTGGTGGTGACACATTGGCAGCCATTGTGCTGGGAGATCAGAGGAATGAAGAATCTGCAGGTACTGAAGAACTTGAAAGAGAAATGTAACAATAGCAGGTGATGTGCAGTGACGAATGGACTCCAATATCCAAGCTATTCAGTGCAGAAGACTGAATCAGCAGTTCCGGTAAAGAGACGTAGAACTGCACAAGACCAGCTCCGAAAGGAGATAATACAAACACACTTTCAAAGCCACGCCGGATGAATCTTCTATTATATGAGAAAGCATACAAATCAAACTACACATTACCTGCATCAAGTACACTGAAACAGCTTTAACTTGGGAGCAAAATGCCACCACTGCAACGGTAAATCTAACGGTACTGGCATTAAATCTCGGAACTGAGGTCATTACTGGTGACCATCAAAAGAAAAAGACATTAATCTGACCAAAGATGCCTCTCAAAGTGTTTGAGCCACATCTATTCTAGGAGCATTCCAGAGGGGAGACCCTGTGACTGACCCCCACCTCACAGGACCTGACAGGATATCACCACACAGCATGCACACTTACATATGTGTGTGCACACAGCAACACGTTATAGGCGGGTTGAAGGACACGCATGCATATAAACAGCGGATATAAACTCCAAGTGCCATCTGTGTGAATAGCTACATTGCTTTCTTGTAAAGTTTTTTTTTTTTTTTTTAGTGGGGGGGGGGGGGGGGGGGTGTCTCTATGTTTAAAAGGCCTATGGCATAACATGTTAATTAAATGCAGCTACATAGCCCTTGAGATCCAAATGAACACCTACATGCTAGTTTTCCAATTGTGCAGCAGATATATGCAAAACCGAGTTAGTCTGAGGAAAAACACCATTAATTATTGTTACTGTATATTGTAGTGGAGTAATTATAAGCAGAACAGCGGTAGAAACTTCTCTGAGCATTCAAACATCCAGCAGATCTCTGCTGCATATGCTCCTGCAGCCAGCTGCTCTGAGTTTTACCAAGTTCAGCAAAAGAACTTGCAAAACTGGAAGGAAGTATAGAGACTGGAAACCAAGTTACCTGAGAGGTTCAGGAGCTTTTCCTCTGACATGAACTCCATCTGCTCAGCTGCTGCAGCGGCAGGTTCAGGTCGCCCAACCCGCCTCCCCAAAATCCACCTGAATGCTCCCATACAGTCTCCCAATCTCCCAACTTCCCTCCGCACAACAGGAGGACCCCCCCCCCCTCCCTCCAGTGTTAAAGGGCACGCGCGCATCTGCACGCACGGCTACGCGCGCGCAGATTAAAAAAAAAACAAAACAAAAAAAAAACACTTCAATAATATAAACGCCCTGTTTATCTACAAAAATATATAAACGAAAAGAAAAAGGAAAGAAAGTAAGGGTCACGTCCTTTTACGGCACACCGCAGCCGGGAAGGAAGGCGGTAAGCACAGGGCAAAGTTTGTGAAACAGAGAGCTGAGAAAAGCCTGGAGCTGTCCCCCCCATCGCCTACCTTCTTCTCCGCCGTTCACTCCTCCTCCAGCCGAGTCCAAACTCTTGTCACGACGAGGCTCGACGCAGACTGCGGGGTTCAAACAGCCGCTTCTCGGTAGCCGGGGAACAGCGCCGAAACACGGAGGCTTGCTTCAACACGCAGCGGCTCCTTGCGAGAGCGTGCGTAAGGGGGAAGGTGTGTGCGCGAGGGTGTGTTTGTGTGTGTGTGTGAGTGTGACAGCTCATGGAGAGAATGAGGAGAGTGAGGAGAACCGGGGAACTTAGGGGGAGTTCCCATTAACAGACCGGCGGGGCGGGGGCTTCGGGAGAGTGACAGACGGAGCAATTTTTACGTTCACGGCCTCACAGCAGAGCAGACTACCCCAAGTCTTCTACACACACACACACACACACACACACACACACACACACACACACACACACCGAAGGACATCTTCAATTATTTTGCGTTTCCATTTTCCATTTCCAAGTAGCTTTCAAGGTCGGGTCTGGAGATTTTTGATGGGGATGCCAGAGAGAAAGAGAGGGGGGGGGCGGCAGAGACCGGGAAAAACCATGGGACCCTTTAAAATGGTCTAGATTTTAGGAAACAATCAACTATTCTAACTAAAGAGGTCAGCTAATACAATCATAGGAGCAAAATGAGTGAAATCTAACAACAACTAGTATTTTTAATCAATATTTTTTTACCTAGAAGGATCCAGTTTAGCATATTTCAAAGCCACAAGACTTTAGTTGCAAAGTCAAGATTGTCAGCCTCGGGTTGTTGCTGCAGCTCCTGGAAATTACATGATGAATCTCACTGTGACATCTGCAGGAGTGGGAACCTGCATTATTCTGCCTTAATGACAACTGCACAACCATTTTTACTGATAAGAAGAAACGTGTTTTTAGTGTTTTTCCAGATTTTTTTTTTTTTTTTTTAATTTAAACAGTCCTCACATTTGGTGTTTTTGTCATTTTTTGCATGTAAACAGTCTGGAAAAATACCACGCATGTCGGCAACTGGTGAAATGATGCTGTATGAATGCTGCATTGATTAAGAACATGGTACTGCTGATGTAGAGCAGCATATGGGATACGTGATATGCTGCATTCACTTGCAAGTACATCTAAGGTGTGGTTAAAGTCTGTTTACTGAATATTTATTCAGATTTGATTGTTTGTGAGGTGACACTGCAAGAGCCTGCTCCTTTTAAACATTTGTCCTAAAAGAATTTCAAAATCTGGATAAATATTCTGCAAATGAAAATAAATCAGCTTATTCAGTGTGACTTGATGTATCATAACTAGTACACTCCATAAAACATAGTTAAGCAAGTCATTTCTACTTATTTCAAGCTCTTTGCATGTCATTTAAAGCCATAAAATGATTGGTTAGGGTAAAGGTCATGGTGCCATCCGTCCTGCCTGCAGGGTGTGAAATCAAAAAGAAAAAAAGAAAGTGTAGACTTACTAATAAAAGAATATGTTTATCTGTTATTCATTGAGCAGTTCACTGGATCAAAAGTTGTTGTTTTTTTTAAATATTCCTCTTATTTTTTGACAATAAATAAGTCCAACTAGACACTACTTAAGACTTACACGAGCAGTGTAGACAGTTTTTCACCAGATCAGCAACAAACATCCTCTTATTACAGGGCATGAGCTGTAATGAGTAGTATTTAATGTCTACAGCAGCAATAATTTAGAGAAACTGCTACCCACTGTGCACAGTCATCACAGAAGCTTCAATCAGTCTTAACAGCCTCCTTTTAAGTGAGATTTCAGATGTAGGCGTCTTACTATAACCAGTGATTAATCATTGGAATTTATTCTTCATTAAAGATAGCAGGTAATTAATTACAACACATTACTAATAAGGTGATTTGCAAGACTTCTTAGTTCAAATTCTGTTTCTATGGACACCAGAGAGGTGAATTCAGCAGCAACACGGTGCTGACAGTAACACCTGCACTGAGCCTTCAGGTCGAGAGTCGTCCCAACAAACAATTTTTTCAAATTCCTCTATCATGTGATGATAGGAAGTGACAGAAATATGTGAGATCTGACTCCTCCCCGGCTTTACATGTGTGCCCTCTGTGCCACACCACATGCTTTAGACACCGCATGCTTTAGAAGAGACCTCATCATCGGCGTTAGAAGAGAGCAAAGCTGCAGGCTCCACTTGATCGTTGAAGCCACAGTTTTAGCCGATGACCCATGAGGGGCAAAAGTAGCTGAAATGAGAAGAAGTCTGTGGTTGCGTTGCAAACGGTGTGAAGTTACAATGCTGATGAATGAGAGTGTGACCTGCTGATGGATGGTCTGCGATGTTCTTTACACAGACACACACTCACACCTTAGATCCCCCTCTAAACCCTGTTGGAATGTGTCTCCTATAACAACATCAACTATCACAAGGTTCGCATCACATGACAAGTCGGGCCACTTAGTGTGTGTGTGTGTGTGTGTGCATGTGTCTATTTCTGTGAGAGTTTCTGTGTGTGAAAGTACCTTGTTCTGCACACAGAGTAAAAATAAATACTCTCAATTAGAGGAGGAGCTAACTGAGCTACACAGGAGGTCAGTCTGAGACGCAGCCGGCCATCAGCCAGCCACCGTATGAAAGAAATTACAGAGAAATTAAATCATATTAATGTTCTGTTCCATCAAAATCAGATGTTCTATACAACCACCAACCTCCTTGAAACCTTGTCAGGTTTGAGTTATAAACTAGAAGCGCTGACCTGTACAAGCAATCTGCTTACTTATCTCATGTCATGTCTGCTGACTTTTATACATTTAAGTGTTTGGATTGCTGTTTTAGACCAGTAAAAGACTGAAAGTTGACTTTGACTCACATAAAAGTCACATTAAGTTCTGTTAAACCTTAGAGAGGGTAATCCAAAGAGCAGAATGATGGGGGAAAAAAAATACCTTGACCAAAATTCCCCCAAAAAATCTGGTCATTTTCTTTCTGAGCTGCAGCACAGGACTGAAAAAAGAAAAAAGAAAGAAGGGATAAAAGTGGAGGAATAAAAGAAGAGGCAATACGGTTGCTGACATATGCTGGCAAAACTGAACAGGGTGCGTCACTCAGCACCCTGCACACCAGCGTGGATAAACTACATGCATACATCCATGTTGTGGATGAGAACTTGCTTTGAGGATGAAACACCTGGACTGAGCTCGTGCTGAAAGCAACAGATGCCAGAAAAGCAGCATCACATAAAGAAGCTGGAACAATACATTCTGTACACACATTATTCAGGTCAATCTGGCATGCCGAGGTGGGTTTATCGCTGAATCAAAGTTAATAAAATCCTCAACTGCACCTGCATTTTTACAAGGAGCGTGTGCATGGTTGTGTATGTGTGGTTTGTGTGTGTGCGTGATCAGCAGCTTAGTCAAACGCTGCATCTCTGGTTCTTTGGGGTTTTTCGGGGTTTTTTTTTCTCCTCTCCACTGGGAAATGTTAGTAAAAGGGGGAAGAGTTTTATGACAGTGTTACATGATACCAGCTGTCTAAACGGCTCCTCTACAACGTGACACCCCTTTCCTGTCTTCTAGGCAGGCTGTTCAGCTTGTATGCAGACTTTCTGCAGCTTCTCAACATGCCAAGGACTTCCATCGCCGCTCTGTGTCCAAATGTTTTCATCCTTGCATGTTAATTTGTGAAAAGAAATCCCCCAGGCCTAAACCACAGATTGAAGAGCTGATAAAAAAAAAAAAAAAAGGTTATCACTCAAGTAATTTGTAAGAGGATGTGCATTCTGGAGGTGACCCCAACCATATGCCAGAGTATCTGTGTGTCTTCTCTGGTTGCGGCCGAGTGCATCACTCTCACCCTTCTCACCGCCGTAACAGCTGCCTCTTGTCGACGTCGCTCTGCAGCAGCTGAGGATGAGGGGAGGAGTGCAAAAACTACAGTTAACAGCCTCAGTTCTGGCTGAAGGGGATGCTGGGGCGAGGAGTGGGGGCGGGGTTTGGTTAACAGAACATCAGGATCACATTTAGACCAGAAAAAAGGGCTCATGGGAGTGGGCTGGGGCGTCGGCTGAGATTGCCTGGGAGGAAGTGGGAGGTCACGAGTCTGTGCGTGCCAATTTGCATCTTTTCCAATATGTGTTTGATCACAGATGCAGAATTATTTACCGCTGCCCAACATGTTCTGCCATAAAACCTCAGATGTGGCTGCTTGTATTTTCTTGAGTCCATCAAGAAGTCCATTAGAAATTACAAACGCCTGTTTGATGACACCCTTTCTCTCCTCACAAGAGCAGTGAATAAGTGTCCTCATGCAGACTCAGGTCAGAGATCAGAACTGAGGCATGCAGATGTCCACATCAGCTTGACACTTGACCTTTCTCCCCTCGCTGACCAGGCAGGCTACCCACTTGGTATATTTTCCACACTGTGGGGTGCAAAGACCATTGTACTATTTCCTTCTGGACCACAGAGGACTACTACGTCCATCTACTTGAAGATCCGCCCCCCCAGGGAGCAGTGGAAAACTTAAGGTTGACAAAAACAAGATATGAGCTGGTGATGGAAAGATTTAGTAATAAACAGGATGGAGAAGGCTTCCAGAAAATGGAGTGGAATAGCCAAACTAGCAATAAAAAAACATGTGAAACCTTTTCCTACGTCCTCAACTAAATCAGTCCTTCCTGGCAGACACTGATCAGCAGTCGTTGTCTCATTTACAGTAAAACTAAGGTTTTCATTCATTCCTAAATCATCATTAGTCAGAGCTTGTCATTGCTCCTGGCCATATGGTGTGGGTGTTTAATTCAGTATATGAGAAGGATATAATGTTACTTTTTGTGGTAGATATGGTGACTAAGCAAATACTAAGCAGAGTCACAAATGTACAACATTGTCTGTTTACAGTAATATGAGACTCCCTTATTCATACTTTTACTATAAATACTACATTGTATACAAATTAATCAGTGCAAACCCTTTACGCAGCTTTAATTCCTTGCTGTAATGAAATTTATTTTTAGGAGACATCCTCAAAGACGATTTCAAGAACTTCTGTAAAAATTCTTGCTGCAAGACCATTTTTATATCAACGGTATCAAACTATAACTGATAAAGTGATTGTATATCATTATTACTATATCTGATATCCTCAAATCAACAACAAAGTGCCATCCTGAACAAAAATGAGCTTCTGCTGCCGTTTTTTTTGGACATGAGACTTTGCTTTGTGTTCAGCAACAGAGCAACAGGTTTGTCATTTCAGAAATAGCATCTGCAGCTGAAGCATAGCAAACACCAGCTGGCCTTCTGTCCGTGGCATTTCTGAACATCACAATGTATTATTGTCACTGTGTAGGTTTGCATGCCCAGGCATTATTTCCTGATGTGATGAGTGTGAAATTATCATTTAAATCGAAAACAAGCAAGTTAATTATTCAAATACTGACAGAACTAAGTGGGTTATAATCTTAGTAGTTTAAATTCATGTTCCCTTTGTCACAGAATTTACTCTGACTTGAGGCAAGGAAATGGATGCAGCAAAGTTGTATTCACTGTTGTTTTCACTGATTCAAACAGAAAAACGGTAACTTAATAGTAATTTAATGTAATCATCAGGCTGTCGATGATGTTTTGTCTTACTGACTTGCTGACTTAAGAACTTAAGGAAGAACTTGTGAAAGCTGGAAGGTGAAGGCAGCAGTAGTGCTCGTAGGCATCGGAGCAATGGGGGCTGTGTCCCCCACACTGGAGAAGTGGCTCCAACAGATACCTGGTGAAACATCAGACATCTCTGTCTAGAAAAGCGCAGCCCTAGGAACAACTAAGATACTGTGTAGGACCCTCAAGCTCCCAGAACTCTGAGAGAACCTGAGCTTGAGAGATGAACAGCAACCCGCCCTAACCCTAGGGCAATGGGAGGGGTGGGTGAGAGAGGAGTTTATATACATACATACATATATATATATATATATATATATATATATATATATATATATATATATATATATATATATATATATATATATATATATATATATATATATATATATGATTTACCTAAGTAAATATATATATATATATATATATATATATATACATATATATATATATATTTACTTAGGTAAATCATATATATATATGTATATAAGTAAATATATATATATATATATATATATATATATATATATATATATATATATATATATATATATATATATATATATATACATATATATATATATGATTTACCTAAGTAAATATATATATATATATATATATATATATATATATATATACATATATATATATGATTTACCTAAGTAAATATATATATATATATATATATATATATATATATATATATATATATTTACTTAGGTAAATCATATATATATATGTATATAAGTAAATATATATATATATATATATATATATATATATATATATATATATATATATATATTTACTTAGGTAAATCATATATATATATGTATATAAGTAAATATATATATATATATATATATATATATATATATATATATATATATATATATATATATATATATATATATATATATATATATATATATATATATATATATATATATATATATATGTATGTATGTATATAAACTCCTCTCTCACCCACCCCTCCCATCGCCCTAGGGTTAGGGCGGGTTGCTGTTCATCTGTATATATATATATATATATATATATATGATTTACCTAAGTAAATCCAGTAAATAAACACACACACACACACACACACACACACAGAGTTTTTATTTACTGGATTTACGTAGGTCAGTGGTGCCCAAAGTCGGTCCTCGAGGGCTGCAAGTTTTCCATCTATTCCTGTTCCAACACACCTGACTTCCATTAAGTGGATCAAGCGGCCAATGAAGTTTTGCAGTACTGATTAAGTTCTACTTCTGATTAATTTGAGCAAGGTGTGTCTGAGCAGGGATACATGGAAAACTTGCAGGATTCTGGCTCTCGAGGACCAAAGCTGAACACCCCTGACTTAAGTTCATTTATCTTAGCCACTGTTCCCTGTTTTATTGCACTGAGCTGAGCTATAACACCCAAATCTTAAATTCATTCATCCTGTAGTTGTTGCAGTTACAAATATCTGCATCCCAGGTTACTTTACTGTCTTGATGTGTTTGCAGACACTCTTGATTTCTTCTACACATTAGCTATATCAGTGTCATATAAATAATCAGGACAGGAAAGTCTCTGTTGAAGCATATTTTCAGCTGATGTGTTCTCTTATGCTTTCCTGTATCAGACAGCTGAAAACAACTGTTGCATTCTGGTTTGATCATTTTCGTCTTTTTAAAAATTAAGAACCTTTGAATATTGAACACCAGCTTGTAAGCAATTAGCTTTAGGTACTTTTACAAATCTCAGATTCATATGAATGCCCTGTCAGGGCAGAGGCACAGCAACAAGACTGAGCTGCCTGAAATGGAAAACCTCAATTTCTGCCTCATGTATTAAGTCAAGTTAAATGACCATAAGTGTAATTCCAGCCAGCGACAGGGGAGAGGGGCCCTGTCTCTGCCGTCCATACCACAGACTGCAGGGAGACGCCAGGCCAAATCACAGAAGAGTGGAAGGGGGCAAGAAGAGGGAGCTGAAATGCACACTTCTTTTTTGCCATACATACCCACCAATTAGCATAGCGCATGTATGATATTTACAGTTGCGGTCTCCTGTTGATACCACGATTGAGCCTGATTTATGTAAAATGATCAACTTCAGCATCAGTGACTTTCTGAGTGTGATCCCAGGAAGGATTAAAGATTTCAAGATGACTCCTAAAAGTCCGTACTTCTGTGCGTCACAAGTCATTTCAGATGTGGTTGATGTTTTGGGGTTTTTTTTGTTTTTTTTTTTAAAGCTGAACCAATTCTTCAGCATAATCCACACTCTGCTTGTGATGCATATCTTCCATCTGCTGCAAACTATTTCCTAAAAAGTCTGCATAATTATGGAACAGAAATGTGAACATGAAACATTAGAAGGAGGCCCAGCTCAGCAAAGCAACAACTATTCTTTAAAATAAAAATAAAAATAAAAACTAATAACAAAAAACATGTAACAAATGTAATCCTGACAGCTGTGGTCCACTCTTATCCTCCAGGGGCTAATCTGACATGGGCTGATGGTCTTGCTACTATGTTTTGGAAAATCAGCTCACGTCTGGGTCAGATCCACATCAGGTCTGATGTTTGTCTACACCCTCATACAAAGCCATCAGGGAAAGTCTGCGGTCAGAGAAAACAGGGCAGGTGATGCTGGGACTCTGCACTGCCCATACTGTTGGCTCAGCCATTGCTCACTCTACTGTGCTGATGCTTGCCTTTCTGGGACAGTGACCCAGATTTTGGACCAATCTTGAAAATTAGCCAGGGGGTGTCACAGTCGCTTCAGTGGTTTATCATGCATACCCTGCAACTGCAGCATTCTCTGTTTGAGTTACAGCTTAGGTCCTTCATTGCAAAACTATCTCCACTTCTCTGAACTTGAATGTTCATTAGTAAAAACTGTCCGGATCTTTAGCCTATAAACAAAATTACTTTAAGTGAAAAGATACAAAATCTAAAAAGTCAGATTGGAAGCATTTTAGGGATATAAACAGTGATGAGGATTGTCTCTTGCCAACAACAGCCCAAGACTCATTTCTGCACATAAAAAAGTGGTTTTATTAAGGGAGAAAAGTGATACCGATTTCATCAAACTGACACAACAACCTTATTTGAACTGATCCCATTTCATATCATAGTCTCCTTACATTTTCTGTAAACAGAAGGTTATTATTTTCTTTCTTACATTACCATAGTACCGCCAATACAATTCCAAAAATGTTGGTACACAGTGTGAAACGTAAATAAAAACAGAGAACAAATTATTTTCAATTTCACAATGAGAGACATTTTTTCTAGATTTGTTCTGTTCTTTTAGACGGTTTGTCAGAGATGAGCAGCTGAACATCTGGTAAATAGACTTGTACTTATAGAGCAATTTTCCAGCCCGCTTGACCACTTTTAGCTTTACACTGCATGCCACTTTCACCTATTCACATACACTCGTACCTTGATAGACACATCAGAAGGCAATGCAGGGTTCAGTGTCTTGCCCATGGACACTTGGGGAAACCTGGAATTAATCCACTGACTGCTCTTCCTGATGAGATACACCATCTGAGAGGCTCTACCTTACTAAAATGCTCCTTTCATACCCAGTCATTCATCTGTACCAAATACTTTTTATGCCTTTTGTTGTTCCTGTTCTCGCAACCCTAAATCAGATTAAGCTGTTAAAAAAAATTATTGAATAAATCAATGTTGTTCCTGTTCAATCTTTTATTAGACATGTTGCTGCCATCAAATTCAAAATGAGCGTTTTTTTCCCTTTTTTTTTAATAAAATTGTAAAATGTCTCATTTTCAGCATCTCATGTGTTATTTATGTTCTATTGGAAATAAATGGTGGGTTTATAAAATGTGCAAATCACTGCATTCAGTTTTATTTACATTTTAGACAGCATCCAACTTTTTGGAAACTGGATTTTCCCTTGTCCCTGACTAATAGTGATTTAAATATGTTAAATAGTTTTATAGGTGCATTAACAATTTTCCATTTGTTAATTTCCTCTGCCAAGAAGAGAAATCTGTTCTTTTTATAAGCAGTACAGTATGCCTTCTCAAGAGTGCACTTGTAGCATGTTTGCTTCATCTATGATGAGATGATGTATGGAGCCTGAATCACAGTTGTGGTGTTTTAATTAACCATCGACTGAATAAATAATGGTTTGTTTTCGTTGTTTAAATCAGTCTGTAGCTTTCTGCTTCCTCTTAGTGGTCTCAAATATGTATTACAGCTTTGATTTTGTCGAACGCCTTTACTTAAAAAACTCAAACTCCCAAAAACCATCTCGTTTGGCTTTTAGGCCTTCAAAATAAAAGCCTCAACTATGTTGTGAGTCATGTTGTTCAAAAATATCTACGCTGTTTTATAAAATAGAAAAGTAGATACAACATTTACTGGCTAGCTACGGTTATTCGGTATCTAATATACATTTTTGGGAAACAAACTCCTACATTTTTAACGGAAGTGTTTGAGTTGCGGCATCAACTCCAACCCCCTGTCAAATAAAAGCTGCAGCCTTCACCCGGATCACGACCGTCCGCGTGAGTCCTGGAGACACCGAAGCTGACAGACACCAGAGGGGAGAGATGGGGTTGAAGCCGCTTGTTCTTACTGTGTTGTTAACCTTAGCGGTTGCTTATTACATTTACAGGCCGATGCCTGATGCCATCGAGCAGCCCTGGAAGTTGATTTTGATGGATGCTATGTTCCGGTCAGCCATGCACCTGGTAAGAAAAGAATAAAATGTGTTTTATTGTTTTGTTGTTTCTTTGTTTGTTTATTTTATGAGACGTGCAAGGTAGCAAGATCGCATCAAACAGAGATGGATCTTTTTCATTTATTTGCTCAAAGTGTGCACTGTCTCAGTGAGAGCACAGACACACCTGAACTTTAACCTGCCTGCAATGGCAGGTGTAACACGTCCATGTAAGCAAGCTCTTTCACAGAAGATTTTGTTGAATGATCATGAAACACATTTATATGAGTTACATCATAAAAAAAATCTCAAGTTCAAATCCTCAAATGCCCCAGTGCATTCATTCACCAAGTAATGTTGATTTCACAGCTCTGTTTTCTATTAGATACCACAATGTTTTTATTGTTGTGTCATGAGACACTTCTTTTTTTCCTTCTTCTATTTTTTAAGGTGAAAGGTCCAAATTTGTACAAAAAAAATCTCAGCAACAGTGTGATTTTGAAATGTTTAAACTGTTTGGCATAGATAACATGCAAATGCATAACTTTTGAAGCGTTGTGAGGACAATGTACTACTTCACCTCACCTTTAATCTACATTGTGAAAGTCACACTGTACCCAAACAGAAACTTTATGCCAGATGCAGAGTGAGCCTTTCATGTTGCTTTTATGACTGTACTCATAAATGCTCATGTTAATTTTTAATTAATTTCCAGGGCTTTCTGAAGTAAAGATAGGATGGAAATATTTCATGAATAGATTACAGTGAAAAATAGTTTTTAAAAAGAACATTTAAAGACAACCTTTCACGAGGTAAAACTGCAAAAAAAAAAGAAAAAATCATAATTGATTGTACATTTTATAATTGAAATATTATAATGAAATCTCTGTACACTGGGGAAGGGCCAGAAACCAGTAATGATTGCTTGTGATTTCTCCAGACACAATTCTGTAGTATTCATTATATACATGTAATATACATTACCAAATTCTATCATGCAAAGCACAAGAAAAAAAAGATCTAAGGAACTTTATTCTGTAGGAGCATTTCAAGACCTCAGGCTTATTTGCAGAAGAAAGGTGGTGATCATATGAACATGACAGCAGTTAAGGATAGTGCAAACTTATTTTTTGCTTTGTATTCTCCATTTTTGTTTATGTTTTTACTTATTTTAATTAACTACAGCATTCATTTTCCAAATGAATTTAAATTAGGTGTGTTGGAGCAATGAAACATTTAAAACCTTCAGGACTGCACCTCTCTATGACTGAACATGCCAACCCCTGATCTCGGGGTAGAAGAGAAATTAAGCCTGTTATCAACACACATCTGTAATGGTACAGCATCCATGAGACGCACATCTGCAAAGGCAGCTTTTCAACTTTGCTTGTTTTACAGTGACTTGTTTCGAGCTGCTGAGAAGTTGTGTCCTCTGGCATATGATGAGGAAAAGTATTGAGACATTTATGAAATTATCCATCACTCACTGTGCCAGAGGGGGAAGGTGACTGGGTGAAATGTAAAGTCCCTAACAAGACACAAGATATAAATACATTTTATCTTTTCCCTCATTTTTTCTCCTACTTTGCTGTTTTCCTTCTACTTTATGTATTAGATATGTCATTTGTTTCCTCACACACATGTTTTTTTAAATGTTCCCTTTCTGCTTTGCCCTCAGGCCTCCTTAAAGTCCTGGCTGGGCTTTGATCATTACATCATGTCAGTCAGACAATCAGCAGAGGGCTACCAGAGCACAATGACGGGGCTCCCAAGCACCGAGTCTGGCGGAGGGGTCATGCCAGGAATGAAAATTAGCGACATCACTTTTGCCGGCATCCCTGTGAGGGTTTATGAGCCTCCGGCAGGAGGGGAAGGCCATCTGAGGAGAGGGTTGATGTTTTTCCATGGAGGTGGCTGGGCCCTCGGCAGTGGCAGTGAGTACAGGAGAGACACTGTTGCACCAGAAGAGAATGAAACTATAATTATCCCAACTATCTTCACGCTTTAGTTGGAGATTGTTCAAACCCTGTTAGTAACCATGTTTTATCATTTCAGTCAGTTAAGAAAAGGCTTGATCTGATGTGGGGTTTTTTTTTTTTCAATTAATTTATGTTTAATGCCTGGAAAAGGAGATTTTTGTCTTATTAATTTTTAAAAGGTGGATGATTCAGAAACATTTCTTTTATGTCTTTTTTTTTCTTGGTCCGCTTTCTTCCTCCTACAGAAACAGGGACCTACAACGCCATTAACCTCATGGTTTCAGATGAACTCAACACTGTTGTGGTCTCGGTGGAGTAAGTATGTTTTCCCTAGTAACAATGTTTATTTTTATCGGTGACAGAGACTAAAAGCATCATCAGCAACATACTATATGATGGTTTGAATGCAGTGGATCACATTTTAAATGTATAAACTTTGTAAACTATCACTGAGTTAATATTTGAGTTCTCTGTGTGCGTAGGTATCGGTTGTATCCTGAGGTACACTTTCCAGTCCCTTATTTAGACTGTCTCACTGCTGCCAAACACTTCTTATCACCTGAGGTTTTGGCCAAATATGCAGTCGACCCTGAGCGTGTGGCAGTGTCAGGCGACAGCGCTGGAGGAAATCTGGCTGCTGCAGTTGCTCAGGAGGTACATGCAGAAATAATCTGCTGTATTGTTTGGTGTTAATGTTAAGCAGGAGATTGATATGCAAGGGTTTCTGGTTGTTTTTTGTTTTTTTTCCCTCAGATTTCTATTGATGACAGTGTGACTGTGAAGTTCAGCGTCCAGGCTTTAATCTACCCAGTGCTTCAAGCACTGGATTTCAACACACCTTCCTACTTGCAGAACCAGTACATGCCTATCCTCACCCGAAAAGTCATGGTCCAGTTCTGGCTGCAGTACCTCGGCGCTGAGCTCTCCCTGCATCCCCAGGTCTTAGCAAACAACCACAGTGCCTTACAACATTCAGCTTTCTCGCCAGAGCTGAGGTCACGGCTGGACTGGAACGCCCTGCTTCCTCAGAGGTTTAAGAAGAACCACAAACCTGTCGTCATGGAGAAGGGACTGCATGAAGTCCTGAAAAAGGTGCCGGGGTTTCTGGATGTGCGGGCAGCACCGCTGTTGGCTGGACCAGAGGTGCTGACTAAATGCCCGCGTGCATATATCCTAACGTGCGAGTATGATGTCCTGAGGGATGATGGGCTGATGTATGCTCGCCGCTTACAGGACGCAGGAGTCTCGGTCACCAACGACCACTACGAGGGTGGCTTCCACGGGTGTTTCAGCTTTATAGCCTGGCCAATGGACTTTGATGTTGGGAAGAGGGCAGTAAGGAGTTACATCAATTGGCTGCAGAACAACCTATAGGAACATTCATGAGCTTCTGCATGCTTGCACGAGGCCATGCTTTGTGAACAAGGGCTTGCTGTAAATATACTCGTTGTCCTCAACTATGTAACATCTAAGCTCAGGACTTTTATGTGCATGCATGTCCAGTCTCCGTACAAGTCAAGTTTTGATACTGAAAGCATCACACAGCCATAAACATAATCTATCAACACATTAAAATACTTCTTCAGCTAACGGCTTTTCTACTTATGGAGCTGCTGGGAGGCATCACGTTAGTGCAGTCACTACAATCTACACTTAGCTGTTGTTTAACTGATCCATAACTTTGATTCAGTAGTTATGTCCAGTGGTTTAAGTTTACTTTAGCTACTTCTGAGAGGGAGTCATCGTTTGGCATTTTGAATGGTAAATCTCCACTAAGTGGTTTAATATAAGGACTAAATGCTCCCCTCAGAGTGATTCATCTTTGCTAATCTCTTAATTTCAGACATGGGGCCAGCATAAGGTCACAGCTGGAATTTGAGCAATAATGTTTTCTATTAAACTCCAATTGAAATGGTTGTAATTATTAAATTTGTTCAATCTAACATGTTAAAATAAAACATGAGTATGATTTTGATCCATTGTAACTTTACTGTGGCATCTCAAAAGTTGATCTTGTATAACAAATAATGAACAAATCAGTTGACAATCAGTAACAAATTGTCCATTTTCTTTTATTATGTTCCCATATGAGCACTTACTGGCCATGGTACTATACTGCACTGATGTGTGACTTTGTCATAACATGTCATTTGATTAACAAATGACATTTCTTGATCTTTTAAGCATTTCATGCGGCCCAGTTTGTTCTGCCTGCTGTTGGGATTTGTGAAGGAGCTACCTAAAAATTTTATGACATACTCATGAATCACAGTTTATCTTGATTGCTAAAAAGAAACCAAATCTTTTTTTTCAAAGAAACTGAATTTTATTTTGTTTCTAGATGTATTTTGCATGTTTTAGATTGAAGTCAACCTGACTATTCTGTCTTTTTCTGTTGGTGCAAGTCATTTCTCCCCGAATACCTTTTATGTTTAAATCAAGGAGAGCACCGGTCTTCAAAAAAGCAATTTTGTGTTTTCATTGTTTTTTTTCTTTCTTTTTATCTGACCTCCAGCATCTTGTATTAACAATGAAACCTAAGTGAATGCGTTAGCTTGTCACTTTTGTAATGATTTGATATTAAAGTTTTGTCTGCTGAACACTGAGTAAAGTTTAGATTCTTTTTTTAAAATTTTTTTTAAAAAGATAAATAAGGCTGATTGCAGGATTGAAATATAGACATTGTTTTAATAAAATACACATATTTTGTTTGTTATATTAATAATACATTTGATTTTTAACATTACATTTAAAACAAAATCTCAAATTGCTGCAAGTTAAAAACACCTTGAACTTGTAGTTTCTAAATGTTTGTTTCCATCCATTTTAATTACGTCATATTTGGAAATGCAAAACATTTAGAAACTTTGCATAAAAAAAGAGATATAGTGTTTTTAGTCATAGTTTCTTTTGACTGCAAATATAATTTAAAAAAATCCTCTTCAATATGTATTTTACAAGTACCCCGGGCAAAAAACAAAAAAAACCAACTCTTCATTAAATATATTTCTTATTATGCAAAGGCCAACAGCGCAGCACAACAGAAAATGTCTACATGTTAGCTCTGCATTGCTTTCAAAAGGAAATATATAAACAATTTCCCAACGTTTGCACTTAAAGCTGTACTAGTTTAATCCATTTTTGTGAATACTGAAAGAAAACGCTTCTTTCCTGGGATTCAGGAGAGTACAAATGAATCTGCATTTCTGGATTTCTGCATTTTCTGGACCAGTAGAAAGAACTGGTGCAACAGCGCCCTCTGCTGGACACTCCCGTGTACTTCCTATACTAATACGTTTACTGTGGAAACCAAATAAAATGGGACTGAATACATTTACTCAAGCTGTATGCAACAATATTTCCTTGCATTTGTGCTACAAATATTTTTCTGCCACTATTTAAATGTCTTGCTTAAAGTATTCTACCTGATTTTAGTTATTTAAAGCTGATCAAAAAACAAATGTGAAAAAAAAATCATATTTCTTTATGCTGACATTCATTCAAAACTAATTTTGATCCTTTTTATAGCTGCACGCCCACCAAGAGCTGCATGACTGAATAATGAAAGGATACTTACATCTAAGTGGGGTTTTCTTTGGTTTGGTTTCTGTGTTTTATATTTTTTCAAATAACAAACCAGCTCAGATATAGGCAATTATTTGTATATGTTGTGCTGGATATTTCGGCACAATGTTTGCTACAGATATGAGACAATGAGCAGCTGTTGTCATCATTTGGGAATTCGGGGAGATTCCATGACTTTATTCAGAAGAAGTCAGAGAGGAGAAGTTGTTAGAGAGAAAAAGGAGTGGAGGGTCAAGGAGGGCGGATGAAGCATCCTTAATGTCTGCTGGGTATTCAAGTAGTTTGCTTCAGCAGTGTAGTTTCCAGAGATTATGTTTCTTAATTTTCTGTTATGCAATTGCCCCTGTGTCCAGTCCTCACGTTAAACTAAGCAAACCAGTACCTTGCTGTGGGAAAGAATAAATATAAGCATCACAATAATCTTTTCCAGTGAAGCATTTAACAACCATTTTTACTATTCATTTCAGCTTCCAAAAAACTGTTAGACTGTTGCATGTGGACATATCTAACAGTGGTCAAAGGTCACCTGTTGACAGGGCTTAACAGTGACAAATTTTACCAGGAGGAAATAATTAGAGGGAAATGTGATTTTAAATGTTTGCTTCCGTTTGGGACAGTAGATAGGCACGTCTCCCAGGGTGTCATCTTCCATGCCTGAAGCCAGGCAGTCTTCAAGTGTCACATACCTTTTCCTTCTCTCTAACAAGCCTGGGAATAGACTCACTTAAGGGGAACTTAGGGTCAATTTATCTCCTCCTCTCCTCAAGTTTGAACTTGATAAGAAGCTCCTGTATTATTTTTGCAATAATTTATTCAATCAGTTCCACGTTAAACAAGAGCTCAACAGTCTAGTTTTATATTGCAAAAGGAGGTCACCTTTGAAAGCTTACATGGTGAATGTCAAAATCAGTCCCAATAAGTCTCGAAAAAAGGAAAAGTTACATTTCTGACGATGTGTTCATTTAATGGTTATGCTATCTACATTTCCAGGCTTATATGGTGCTAATGGCAGTCTGTGTGAACAGTAAAGAGTGTCTGCATGCTGACATGGATGCTTTTTGATGTGTCTTTACACAAGTATAGTTTATTGGGTGGGTTATCCAAATCCAGGATCTGTGAACTCCTTCAACTCCACTCACTTCCTGACACAAGACAATAGAGCAGGGGTTAGAGGTGAAGGAAGGAAAGCACGGTAACTTTTTAAGGTTTAGCTCTTGAATGACTCCCATGTGACAAACACAATACAGGTCTGCACTAAAGCCCTAACAATTGTAAGGCACCAACAGGCTAGCTGGTTTTCCAATTTGTCCACAATAGCAGGAAGGATTAGATGCTGCCAGATTATGATAATCGGAACCCTTTCCTATAGTGTTAGTTTGATGATTGATTGTGACTGCCAGGTGTAGTTCATACCGAACCTTCAAAACAGATCTGACATAGGCATAAACATGGGGCATGTGGAGATGTCTTGCAGACTGAATGCTGCTCCTTGGTTGGACCATCTCAAAGTTCTTGCTGTGGCTTTAATTTATAATTGAGAAATCTGGGGGGAAAAAAGAGAGAGGAGAGGTGACTTATTGACTGCTGAATAAATCAATCCGGTTGAATCTCTACATAAAGACAATATGATGTACAGACAGATGCTAAACAGATCTTTAAATTCTGCATCTTCTTGTAAATGCATTATAAACAGGCAAATAAGTCAAAATACTTCATCACTATAAACATTTTCATTCAATAATAAGCATGTCTGGCAGTGTAAAAAGTTTCCACACCACATACAGTCTTGCTGAAGCTAGATGTGCAGTGTTAAAGCTCTCTGGCTGTTTCTGTCTAATAACAGTGACATCTTGAGGAAGGTGGGGCCCTTCATAACTCCTCTCTGCTCCACCTACAAACTCCTGCACTGTGTTGCTCCCTCCGTCACGCTTACAGCAGAAAGGCAGCAGTGCTTGGTCTAACTCGTCCTGCTTGTTGCTCAGTGTTTTCTTACCTCTCTGGACTTTCAGGTGTTTCTGCGCGCTGATATGGCCATTTCTGTCTCCGTCCAGTGTCTCGGACTCGTAATACTTGCAGCAATCCTCCTGCAGACCATCGCGGTTGCCGTCAGCTTTATATACTTCAACAAGGTCCTTAACACGGTAAGACACGCGTTTGGCTTGCTTAAGAGTTAATGAGTTAAAAGATCTGCTCTGACCAATTTATGGCGGCATATAAAACAACTTAGCAACAGCACTTTGACATATTTGTGGAGACAAAGTAGCACCCTTAAAAGAACAGCTTCAACTTGGGAATAAAATATTAATTTGGCCTATTTAACTACACGCTACACTTTTAAAAGTCGTAACATGCTTAAAGTGACATGACAGCTATAGAATAGCGCCATTACTTTCTTCGATAAATGCACCAGAAAACTAATTTTGGTAGGACCAATGGTATTACTGGGCTGAGTCCTATAACCCTTTCTGCTGGGCGAGGAGAAAGTTGGGCGAGTAGATAACCTGAAACAATGAAAGGAAATGAAAGTAGTTCAGACTGAATGGCTTGTGAGATGTGACACCTAAAAGCAACACATTTTAAATGGTCGGTGGACGAAAACTACGTGATAAGTGGATTTTTGAAAACTGTTCAATCTGACGAGTCCTGTTCTGACCTCTCATTGGCTCAAACAGTAAACGGCCCGCCTCAAATCAGTCACACCTGGGGTCACTTAAGACTTAATTGCCATGTTTATTCTGAGTTGGCTTGAAAAAAAATATTTTAAAAAATGGCAGCTTGTAGAGAAAGATAGTTTAGTTTCTGATGGTTCATTCATATTTAGTTAACATTAAGAGGACAAATGTTACTGTATAAAATTTGAAGTTGACAGGTGGCATCTTTTTTTATTTATTTTTTTTTAATCATTTTAACATGTTGGGACATCAGTGTTTCAATCTATCATAAAGCATTGTGTCCTTGGACATAATATTCCTTTTTGTATAAACAGACAACATTTGGTACATAAAAATGTACGCTGACAGCATTGTGCAAAATCATGTTTACCAGTTTTAAGCACAAATGCTGTACATACCCAACTGGTCTGTTGCCTCACTGCTTTTAGGACTTGAATTAACATTTAGCCGTGACAGCCTTTTATCTTTCAGAGCTGTTTGTTTTTTCTTACTGATGTGTAATGCATTGGAGTTTTCACTTTTTTACTTTTGCCTTCACACGCTGCTTAGTTAAGTTTAGGCATTTAAGACCACTTAGATTTAGGAATGCATCATTTTTAATTTAAATTTTTTTGTGTGTGTTTTAGCTGAGCCAATCTGCAAAAAACACGTAGCCAAGACCTGTTACAGTAACAAATTTTGAAAGAAAGAAAGAAAAAATATTGCGACCAGCAAACTTATTATGTGCATTTTTTCTTTGAGTGATTAATTAACTTATTGCATATTGCAACAGGCCAAACGTAGCCAACCCTTGCAACATTATAAGTTCACTGTCAACAGTATAATCCTGTAATAGCATGTTTTCTGGTTGGGGGCACAGTCTCAGCTTGGACTATTGTTATCTACCCCCAACCTACCCACCCACTATAAACTAGAAATCCAGGAGGCTGCATGGTGGTAAGGTGGTTAGCACTGTGTTCTCACATCAGGAAGGTTCCTGTTCCAAAACTCACCTGGGATTTTCCTGTGTTTGCATGTCCTCTCCTTGCATGCATGGATTCTGGTTCTGCCGCTGTGGACTGTGCAAGGCCACAGTTAAAAAAGCATGCAGGCTAGATTAATGGGTGTTTCTAAATTCTCCCCAGGAGTCAGTGTGAGTAGTTTGTCTCCCTGTGGCCTTGTGATGGATGAATGAGTGGTTCAGCGTTGGCTTGATCCATTTACTTGTACTTTTATATAAGTTATAGTCTGTGTTGTCTGGTACTTCAAGGTGCCAAGAAAAGATAGGTAACGAAGGTCAGAAAGATTATTTCTCCATGTATCTTGTGTTAGCACCTCTCCTGTTTCTTGTTTTGTCGTTTCTACTATCTGAAACCATAGAAACTACGTCACAAGCTGTAGCTGTGTTCAGGCAGCAAAAAATAACCATGTCAATATTATTTATTTTGCATTCCCCCACTTGGCAGTCCTCTGGAATGTTCTCTTAAATGTTCTTTGCCAGAACAAATTGTTGGATGTTCCTATCTCACTCATACCTCCCTCACTATGTGGTTCAAGTTCTATCAAATTTTTCACAGACCAATTTTTAAACAGTGGCTCAACAGAAAAAAAACCCACTATGAATAAATGAATTCATCTACTTTGGACCATTATTCTACACACTCTTTCAAAGATTTTATTGACCATTTGTTTACTATGAATAAAGAGATCATTTCTAATGGAACATTTTCACTTCACAATGACAGATGCAGGAGAGTTTTTCGCAGAGTAGTGTGTCCTGTTTGATAAATGCGAAGTTGCAATCGGAGTTTGAAGATCCACCAGCTGAGAACAAAAAGAGTGATGCCTGTTGGCAGGTCACGCAGCAGCTCCACTACCACATCGAGAAGGTTTGACTTTTCTTTTATCTAATCTAACTTGGACATACATTGTTTGACTATTTTCTTATCATCTTTTTCTTTTTCTCAATTTAAAAAAAAAAAGAAAAAAGAAAGAAGTTTTTAAACATTTTCAAATGCAAGAGACCTTTAATCCAGATTACTTTATACTGTGTTCTTGTGTCCATAATGCTGTATCACTTTCAGAAGTAGATGAGTTATCTGTTCATAAATTACATGCACATACACATGATGGACTAAAACTAGGAAAAGCTGCAGATAACCTCTAAATGGCTCTGACTCATATAAAAGGAATACTGCCATGACTTCTGGGCCAAAAGCTGACATTTCTGTGAACCAGATTGATGATGGGATGATATGTTTCCAATACTGATTTAGTTTATTCAGTGTGTGTTTTATGAGGTATGATGGAAAGCATTTATGCCACTGTGCTGACACTTCTCCCTTCCTTTTCCTTTGTTTTCCATCAGAAGATTGCTGACAGATTCCAGACGGAGATATCTACTGCTATGAGAAGTAAGAACAATGCCATTGTTGTCTACTAAAGGGCTTATGTGTGACTTTTTTCCCAACTAGAAATGCCCTGCATGCCATTTGTATTTTTTGGCTTTCCACAGATAAGCTAACTGGAGTGCTGCCTATGTTGCACCCTGGGGTCCGAGGGGTCCCTCTTCCTAAAGTTGCTGCACATGTGACTGGTGTTGCCTCATCAACAAAACTTCCGTCAACACAAAGTGAGGATAATTTAATTTAGTTTAAGCCAAATTATTGAGCTTAATTTGCAGAGTCCTGGAAAGCCAAATTGTGGATTTGTAATGCATCATTGTAAGCCCTCACTTTCCAGAGCATAGGTGAGGAATTAGCTTCTGGGCATCTGCTGCTGCTTTCAGATCTTGTTACATCTTCATACTTGTGTCTGTCAGGACCTGCCAAGGTGCGTTATTATTACCTGGAATGTCAAGTAGTTATATTTTAGAAAGATGTACCCTTTTGTTAGACTTTTTTTCAGTAAATGATGCTCTTCAAAAGGTTTCCAGTTTTAACAGCTTGACAGTAGATGCATTATGTAAATATAGTTGACAGATCAAAAAAGAGGATCAGTATTCAGCAGAGCTTTGACCATTTAAACATTTAAAATGCAATGTGTGAAGTTGCGAGCTTACTAAAATATGAAAATCCTCAATGTCCTGTGTCTAACAGAAGATAATTGTATTAGAGTATAACAGGCAAAAAAGAGGAAGTTTTACTCTTTTTCTTGGTTGCATACTGCATTATATTAGTGTACTGACAAATTGTGGAGTACACTTCTGAACTGATGTAACACGGTGATAAAGTATCCAACCGAGTAATGTTTTCCCGAGCACATTAGCAGGTGTTTTGAATTAGCTGAGCCATTCAAAAACATGTGGCTTTTTTTTTTTTTTTTTACTTCAGCACGTATTTCTCATTCACAGGAATGATTTACAAAGAAATACATGAGAAGCAAGCTAGCCGCCTTTGTATTTGTCTTTCTCATACTACCACTAGGGGGAGCCAAAGTCAAGTTCTGAATCTTCATATTGTAGCTTTAATGGTCCACACGAAATGTACAAATTAATCATTTTCTTTCTTTTTATGCGCACATGTTGGATAATCTTGTGTTCATATTCGGGTATGTCTTCTTTTTTTTTAACCACTTGGCTGTTGACATGAAACAAACCACAAAAAAAAAGTAAAAATAACAGCAGCAACGCAAGCATTTCCACATCTGCTTTTCTGCCGGCACATCTGCTAACATTATTTATAAACTCAACATGTCGTAAACATTTGTTTTTTTATCCAGTTAGCAATGATTGTTAGCACTTAACACTGCACCCTACAGTTTCAAAGGCCTTGAAATTTTGTGAATGAGTGTGCATGTTTCTGTGTTTATGATTGGTGCTGGTTTTAGGCACACGGAGCAGCCGGGGTTACTCTGGCGAGCGCATCAGAGCATGGGATGGTCAGAGAGGTCTATCCTTCTTGCAGAACATGGAGTTGAGGGGAGGAGAGTTGCTTGTACCCAGGGCAGGCCTCTACTACATCTATGCCCAGACTTATTTCAGACTTTATGCCATGGAGGAAACGGAAGGGGAAGCACAAGAGGAGGAGGGTGCTGAGCTCACCCAGTACATCTATAAAAAGGTTAGGCTTCATTTACACATTACAAAATATCAGTTTAAACTAATGGTGGTCGTTCTTTTAAAATAAATATTAGTATGGAAGATTTGTTGTCCCTAGTTATTGTAGAATGAGGAGAAAAAATATATTCCTGTCACACAGGTGTTGGCTAGTATGACAGTAATGTCATTTAAAATGGAACAAATGAAGGCTTTTGCAGAATGCATTGATTGGTTTTCTAAAGAGTCTTTAAGAAAGAAAGCCATCCCTCAAACCTAAATTTTAAATGTTCTTAAATCAAGAAAAAGCAAGAAGGTAATTTATTAGTTTAAGAAATTATGTGAAAAATACAATACCTGTATTACTGTTATGTACTTATACAATACGTTGTATCCTTCTTTGTTTTTGTTGTGGTCTTGGTATGGACTACAGATGAGTTCCTACACGGGGCCCATCTTGCTGATGAAATCATCTCGCAGTGCCTGCTGGCTCCGGGGTCCGGAGCCAGGCGTTTTCTCTCTTCATCAGGCCGGCACTGCCTTTCTACAGCCTGCTGACCGCCTTTTCATCACCGTTAGTAATGCCAGCGCCATGGAGATGGATGGGAGGTCGAGCTACTTTGGTGCTTTCCTGGTGGGCTAATGGAGATGTTGAGGACCAAAACTATAAAAGCACACAGTTGACCCAAGTGAGAGGAGTTCGCTTGATAGCATGGCTGGCTGTTCTGAAGCTACAGGATCAGAGGATACGAGAAGAACTGTGAAGCTGAAGGGCTGTGGTCAAACTAAGCTGTGATGGAACACTCTGCAGCCCAGATGGGCAAGAATGAAGAGGCATTTATTTGCTGTGCTCATACTCCAGCAGCAAACTGTGGCCACATGTAAACCCCACACAGGCTTGTAAAACAAATGTACTCTAAGACAGCAAATATGGACTGTGTGCTGCATTTGGAGAAGTACAAAACTACAGACTAAATATTGTGAATTCTCTCTATTGAGAGCAGTGATGTTTTGCCTGCAGGTGAAACTATTGGAAGTTGTCATTACCTGCTAATGACAGTAGTTTTTGCAAAAATGTGACGTCAACATACCAGGACACAAGAGGTCACATATTTAATATTGTAAATTAAATGAAGCTTCATATTTTTAGCTATGTTTGAATTTCCTGTGTGCAGTGTCTTAAAGGAGTGTATGCTGAACACTTTGTTTATTAATACCCATATTCAGGTATTTTCTTGTAATTGACAAGACTGCCACTTATGTTTTCAGTGATCCTCAACTTAAACCTGGATTTTGTGTGTAACATCTACAGGATATAATTCATAACTCATCCCCAACCAAACTGCACCCAACTGAACTTTGCACACAAAAAAGACACACAGCTGAAAAAGTAAAAAACTATCATTTAATTCATGTTGTATTATGTTTCTATAATATGGCAGTGAATGTTTTAGCAATATTCGTCACTCCTCAAACATGACTTTTTAAACATCAAAAATACCAAAAACTAATCAGGGTTCAAGTAATGCCCAAAAGAAATACATTTTGAAACAAATGCACACACACACACACAGGAAAATAGGTCATTTCTACTGATCATACTGTAATACACCTGCTACTTCTTGGTTCATGAGTGGAGAGCCAAGGTGTTTGTGTGGTAAACCCACATCCTCTTTTTTTCAGTCTTTTTGGTCACAATGACTGGACAAACAGTTGCAGCTGAGACAGTAAACGCAAACACGGACAACACACAGCCTCATGGAATATAAGAGGGCTTCACTGATTTAAACCTGCCCTCCCAAAAAAAGACACCGGTAATAAATCCTTTAACACTCGGTATCAAAAATAATCTCTATGAGTTGGTCTCTGATCAGTTGGGAAACAAACTGCAGTGGACAGATATTTTGTTCCATTAACAACCACCTATGGCTTCAGTTTTATCTAGAAATGCAGTCATGTATAATCAAATGAAACAAAAGTGTATTCTTTTCAAAGACAGCTATAGTCTGTAGTGGCCATACTATGTAAACAATTGTGTGCACAGGAGCAGGTGGAGCTTCTTGTTAATACTCCTATTGCTATGGTAACCAGGAAGGATTGAGTTGTAATTTGGGCAATCAGACTAAGTGCTTGCAATTCATAATCTTCATCCCAACTGATAATAGAGTACATTTCTGCACACACAAAAATCATGGAAGTCAGTCAAGTGCTTTGACATTATCTTGCTGCATGTACAATGCGTGCAACAGTCATGCTCATTAAGACATAACATCTGACAGTACTTGAATTGAGTGAAATAATGGAACAGAAAAGGCATACAGTCATGTATGAGACAGATCTCCATACATTACAAGTGTTCACAATTAAGGTTTCAACACACACAGGGTTAGTAAGGGCTGTCCTGATATCAATTATGCATTTCTCATACATATTGGAGAGTAATACTCACACTGGGATACCACTGCAGCCTTGGTATGATGCTGCAGTTGTTGACATTATGCAAAGGTTGGAGGGGGACAAAAAGAAATCCACACATGCATATACATAGTTGGATGTTTGTGTGCACACACAAAAACCTGGTATGGGTTTCTATTGCCTCTTACAGTATGTGATCTATTAAACAAAAAAAAAAAGCACCTCTCAACTACAGAACATCCTTGGAACATAGCATGTTGAACTACAGACAGGCAACACACACAACAGCGCACAGGCACAATACAGGAGGCTTTGGCACACCCATGCTAGTCTTACTACTCAGCATTTTCCAACACAGAAGAATAGCAGGTTACAAAACTGGACAGACCCATAGCTGCCTTAGGTTGCCTCCCCTGAGGATGGGAGGTACGGGTTGTCTGACAGAAAAAAAAAATGATCGGCCGTCACATTCATTCAGCACCAAGCTGTCTATTTTTTGGAGTTCCAGCCTCTCATCCAATAAGCAGCTCCAGGCTGTCGTCATAGTTGGGATCTTGAGGGGGGCTAGGGGACAGGAAGGCTGTTGTCACAGGTGTCCCTGTTGCTGTGGCGACATTGAGGAGGGTGTTAGCGCGGATGCTGGTAGTTGCTGGATTGCGAAGTGCCGCGGCTGCTGTGATACTGGTCAGGTTGATGCCAAGCGTGAGCCGTGTCTGTTCTAAGGCCTTCTCTGGCACAGCGAAGGCCTCGAGCTTTTTCTCACCGTTGGCCATGTAGGAGTTCTGACAACCTCGACAAATACAATCCAGGCAAGCCTAAGACAAATTTAGAGAAGAACGATAACGTTACTCTGGAATGCAGCGATGCTGTCTTAAAAGCTATGTTTGGGTGATTTTTTTAAGACTTAATTACAAAAATAGAATTTAGTTTATCTGGGCTGGTTGCCTCCCAGGTTTACTGAATTAAAAGGTTGACATTTATTTGGCATTAAGTAAAAGTCAATTTAACAAAATTACATGGTGATAGATGTAAACTTTTAGTGTATGAATTACTGATTAAATACATAAATTATTTGAAATCAATAAATTAAAAGTGAACACTGAAAGGTAATAAGTCTCACCTTGCGGTTGGAATAACAGGGACAGCGCTGTCCCCTACAGGTCAACACAGATGGATTCTGAGTGGCTCGACCACATTTACAGCCCTTTTTCTCTACTGGCTTCTTGTACGGCGGTCGAACAGGTGCTGTCGGCACTAGGCAGCCTGGCATCGGCCGCTGGTCTTTGCCTCGGTCCTTGGTCTTGGAACCGCCACCACTGCGGGCCTTGGCATGGGGCTTCTTAGGGCACTGTTCTACATGCTTCCTGACACCTTTATTGTGGTTCTGGGTGGGGCGACAGAGCTTGGCAGGTGTCCCATTGGAGAGCGATGAGTATGTGTGTGCTGGTACAGTAATGGAAGGTGTGGGTATTTTTGTGTGCAGTGTGTGAGAGGGGTTTGGAGTGTTTACATTTGAAGGAGGCCCCTGCAGGATAGAGTTGATAGAAAGGGGTTTCACCTTTTCCCTGTCACTTTCTGATCGAGATCGCTTGCGGTTAAGGCGGACTGGCATGGGCTTAGAGGCTGGAGGAGGATCGAAGGAAGAAGTGTGTATGTGAACACCGCAGCTCGTCATTGTGTTAGTCCGGCCAGTATGAATCTGTGTGTAGTTGTGGGCTGCATCCAGCTGTATGTACATTTGAGTGTGTGCTCGATCTGTGGTCACATGCGAGTGAGTGTATGTCCGTTCTGGCTGTGTATGAAGAGAATCTCGACCAGGCTGAAGCGGGTCCAATGTCTGTAGCACCTCCTCTACACTGAGGAGCAACACTTCTCCCTCCTCTAGCTCCCTGCTACTAGATTCCCCATCCCTGAGTGAGCACACAGTGCCTGGTGTTGGGGCTAAAGGTCCAGTGGTCAGACTCAGTTCCAAACCTTCACATGCAGTATCCGATACAGACAGGCCTGCATGTGGCTGCTCCTCCACAAGCTCACATACTTCCAGCTCAGGGGATGACGGATTGAGGTCCTCCAGTGCTTCTCCATTGCATTCCTGTGGTCCATTGAAACAGGGAGGATCAGAGGAAGAGCTCTGGGGAACAGCTGACAGCTCCGCAGGAGCAGGTGGTGCCTCTGTGGGGGTAAGAGACTCTGGAGCAAACAGATTCACATCTTTTTCTAGGCTGGGGTCCTCCAGTTCTATGTCTTCTTTGTGTGACATTAGCACTTCCTCTAACAAGGCCATAACCTCTGGAGACCCTCCAACATGGCTGCTGATTGACTGCAGCAATGGTGAATGAGTTACGTAGAGACAGAGCTTCCTGTAGCACTGAACCAGTAAAGAAAGCTGTTTGTTCTCCTGAAAACAACAATAGTCTTTACAGCGGCTGCATGATGGTCTGATCTGCATCTTCTGGCCTTTGCAGCCCAAGCAGACATAATGCTGACACTCTGGGTGTGTGGGAGAAATAGGATCCTGGAGCAGTTTACCTGAGACAAAAAAAAAAAAAAGAGAGAAATTTAGCTGTTATGAATATAACCGCTGTGAGCGAGTAATTTATACTCAACTCCACCTCACAGTAATAATCGTTCATAGAATTGCAACTTAAACCAATCAATCTATTTTTATACTCCCCAGATAAAGGATTCAATATATAGACTCAGAGCTGTTCATAAACCAGCATATTTAGATTAGGCTATAAACATAGACAGCAGCAAGTTACTGCACAGCACACACTGGCAGCATGCCAGTGATTTGTCTGAGAAGGAGAAGAATAAAACTGTTATATAATCACTTAAATGGTAACCTTTCATGGCAAAATTTTCCTGTCTCCGTATATTGAAATAAACTGACTACTTTACCTTGCTTAATCATCATATCCTGGTTGCTTGAGGTATACAACTGACAACTCCATTACTCCAATACAAGTATTCAGAGCAAAAGTGCATCACATCTTTTTTTTTTCTTTTTTGTCGGTAATTTGTCATTGTCCATCTCTGCGAGAGCTGTGTCAGCTTTGAGATTCCACTGGCTGTGAGCAGTGAGTGAATCAAGCATGTATAGAAAGCACATGGCTCTGCAGCAAGCACAACAGATGAATCACCTGTCTTGTCAAGAGGACAGCCTCGGTTGCTAAGGAGACCACTACAGTGAGCGCGAGAAATCGTGTAATCTGCTGGTAGAGCACGCACGCCCACAGTCAATGTGAATAATAAAGAGTTGAAACATGTCAAAGTAAAATTAAACTAAATGTATGATATGAATCAATGAGAAAAAAAAATTCAATGAGACTAAAAAAAACAAACAATTAAAAAACAAACAAACAAACAAGTGTGCTGTTATCATATGATTACACAATGTATGTTGTAATCATATATTTTTTTTTAGGATTCTTACCGCAGACAAGACATGCGAGGGACTGTCGGAAGAAGGGCAGCAGCTTGTACATCTCTGCGAAGGTGTGAGGCTGCCGCGGGTCGCACTGCAGCACGGCCCGGCTTGCAGATACGTAAAGAGAGGTTGCATTAACGGGATTCATAGCGGTATACTCCCCCAGCCAGAGGGAAATACTGTCCAGGAGAAATACCCAGTCGCTTGAAGCGACACGGTTGCAAACAGCCAGGTCTTGGTGGTAAAGGAATGCAGATGCCCAGGTGGGCAACAATAAATAACCCCAATATTTGCAATAAACTACTAAAATATTAATTAATGATAGGCATAATATGAGACAACTAGCATGGTGAAGCGTTATCACTAAACGCGCATGTTAGCTAGTTCTGCAGGTAGCTAGCTCAAGTTAGCATCACCGGTTTGTTGTCGCCGCTTCTTATTGAAGAGGTCTTTCATATCACAAACGAAGAGTCTACTTATTTGGATTATTTAGACCCTAATCTATTATAGCGTACATGCCCCAACCAGCCTAACAGTTAACATTAAATCACATGATCGATGGACCCATGATCAATAGGTTAGCATCGTGAAGCTAAGGTTAGCCTCGTACTCCAAATGTTTTATATGCCAGATAATCGATTATAGCCATGTAGCTCAATTATTGTTCACACCTGTCCCCTCGTTGTCGATTAAATTAATGTTGAGCTAGTGCTATGGTTGAAACTTTGTTTGGCTTGGAGCTAACTAGCAGAACCTGCCAGGCGCGCACTTGATGTAAACAAAGCTAACCAACTAAAGTTAGCATGGCTGAACAAATTAGCTAACGAGGATCCAACCGTATCGCAACCCCCTGGGCCGTTTTATACCCCACACGGAGGATCGGAATGCAAGGTGCAACCGAGAAGTTTAGGATTTTGGTACGTTTTACTATAAAACTCATCGAGCGGTGATCGAAACATAGCGAACTTGCCGTTTTACAAGTACATCAATCGTTCGGTTTTCCACTTTTCCTCTCATCAACCCTTCTCGGACTGCTTGATAATCACGCGAGACTTAGATTAGTTACCCTGGTTACCGTCGTATTCCGAAGGCTCTCGCTGTTATGTTCTTATGTCCATTTTGAACATTAAAAAAAGTGGAAAAGGACTTGACATTTTTTTGTACAACTTGTTATACTCATGGGAAAGTTTCATATTCATAAAAGGAAATGGGCTGACTGCAAGCCGAGCTTTGCAATGTTTTTACAATAACTTTTTCAATACAGCACCACAATTAAAGATCTTGTAAATCCTAAGGCCTTAAAAACTACGGGCATATTGGACAAATTCTTATTTCACTGATATAGTCTATACCTTGTATGATATGTATGTGTATAGACGTATACACAGGTGAAGGGTGAAGATGCTCAATCTTTATGTATTGTCCATGGCCTGCGTATTCTTTTGTACCTATTTTCATTTCATTCTTGACCCCCTGACGTATTAGTTTATGTTCTGTATTTTTTGTTTAATTGTGTAATAAAAAAAATTTTTTAAAAGGGGGGGGGGGGGGGGGTCTTATGTCCCGTCATGACTGCGCCTTCCTTTTATATCTCTTTACTTTATTTTACTGCTGTGAAATATGACATTTATCTTCAATAAAAGGGAGACAGTATAATATGAACCCCGATTATATACAGTATATGGTAAATAATGTGGTATACTGTTTTAAAAAACAGGACTGGACTTTGAAGTAAATATGCTCCAGAGTATTCTGTGGGTGGTATTATTATTATTGTTATTATTATTATTATTATTATTAATATTATTATTTCCAGTTTACTTTAGCCATTAAGTCCGTTTTACGGAAGACAGCGCAAGCGCATTGACGACAAGATCTACCTGACAAACAAAACTCAGGGCTGAAATAGAACACAGCCATTAGACGCGGTCATAAATTTCTTTTTTCTGATTGGTTGTAAAATCTCGCCCCCCATACGCCATTGGTTCAGGTCTGTGCCGTTGAACGCACGCTGTCATTCCTGTGCACGCAGAGCAAAGATGTCGGTCTTCAATGTCGCTCGTAGCAGTTGGGGACTAGTAAATGGTTTGAGGGTCTCTTTCAGGAGTTTAGCGCAAGTGAAATACGGCGCACCATCAGCACCAGTGCCGCGGACGAATCGCCTATGGGACTGTCGCTGGTACTCGGTCAGCCACCTCTCTGTTAGGGAGAGGATTGAAAAGAAACGACAGGCTGCGCTGGTCGGGGGAGGTCAGAAGAGAATAGATGCACAACACAAAAGGGTAAAGCCAGCAAACACCTACCACATGCGCATTTTTATGCTTTAAAAGCGCTAAATCCAGTTCATTTCATATAGATATCAATCATGCTGATTCTCTGTCTATATGAATTATATCTGCCAACGTTATGTAGCTACTATTTATCCTCATTCAGAAATATCACACAAACCTCTAACAGTAACAGGTAACAAAACAAGCAGTGGATAAAGTAGCCTGATATTGTTTGGACTAAACTGTATGTAGAGGTGCATAACTTGGGTCTTGTTTTGTAGGGTAAGTTGACAGCCAGGGAGCGAGTTGAACTCCTCCTGGATCCCGAGTCTTTTATAGAGACCGACATGTTTGTAGAACATCGCTGCTCTGACTTTGGTATGGTGCAGGACGGCAACAAGGTAACAAGTCGCATCTGAAGCATCTACTCTGTGCAATAGAAAAGAGAAAATGTTAACTGATTTGTTAATTGATTTTTTGTTTTGCTTAGTTCCCCGGTGACAGCGTAGTGACAGGCAGAGGGCGAATCAACGGCAGGCTGGTTTACGTGTTCAGCCAGGTACAGTCTGCAGTCACTGGACAAAAGACAACGCATCGTTGTTTTAGCAAATGCCTTCATTTCATTTGTTTATCTGCATTTTCTGCTCCTTTCAGGACTTCACAGTCTTTGGTGGTAGCTTGTCTGGAGCTCATGCACAAAAGATCTGTAAGGTAGACTGAAATCTTATTTACCATACTATTAAAATATGAATTATTGCTTGTTGCACTGTAGATATATTTGCATTGGTAGGTTTTTTTAAAAGTGTTCCTTCTCTTCAGCTAATTATTTTTTTTAATGTTTGTCTGCTCAGATCATGGATCAGGCCATGACAGTTGGAGCCCCTGTCATTGGGCTGAACGACTCTGGAGGAGCTCGGATCCAGGAGGGAGTGGAGTCCCTTGCTGGCTATGCAGATATATTCTTGGTGTGTTTATTTGTTGAAGAACGTTTCACCCTCATCATTGCTGGAAGGTTTCGCTCTGATTTTTTTATCTTCTGCTGATGAAAAATGAAAAGGAAACATTTTCTGTTTCCAGAGGAATGTGTTGGCTTCAGGAGTCATCCCTCAGATCTCCCTCATCATGGGTCCCTGTGCAGGGGGGGCTGTCTATTCCCCTGCCCTGACAGATTTCACTTTCATGGTTAAGGTAAACGGCTCATTAATAAATTGCACTTAGAAGTAAGAAAGCATTTTCAAACTGCTGTGTAAGGTTAGACCAAAGAGAGAGTTTCAATGATACAAACCTGACCATTGTTTTTGTGTACATAGGACACGTCATACCTGTTCATCACAGGACCAGATGTTGTGAAGTCAGTCACCAATGAAGATGTGACTCAAGAGGAGCTTGGAGGAGCCAAAACTCACACCACAGTATCTGGTCAGAGTTGTTAAATCATTGCATTCATAAGAGTTGTTTAAATGTCTGTCTGCTGCAGCCACTTACTCTCATTATGTCACAAGTGGCATCTTTTCTGAAGGAGTTAAACAAGAGAAAGCAGATGCAGGCTTACTCATCAGATCAGTATTACTGTAAATGTTTCTAGAAGAGCTGATCTTTTCTGTTGTTTTCAGGTGTGGCTCACCGTGCTTTTGAGAATGACGTTGAGGCTTTACTCAACCTGCGAGAGTTCTTTAACTTCCTGCCGCTCAGCAATCAGGACCCTGCCCCCATCAGGGAGTGCCACGACCCCAGGTACCCATCAACCACACAGTGTTTTTAAATTTATTCGCATTAAAAATCCTGCTGTGTAAAATTTTAAACAAAATGTAACGATGTGGCCTTTTGAATAGAAGAGAATAGATAAGACTTAGTTGTCTTTACACTATGAGGTGCAACTAAATTAAGATGCTCAGCCAGTACAGTCTGGAAATTACAAGAATAAATGGTCATTCATAAAAACAGTAATTGGGGGGTTAGTGGTTTGAGACCTGCTCCCCAAGTCAATCTGTTCTTGTGTCTCAATTTATTTAACTGAAGATGTTATAAATACAATAATACCAGATGATGACAATAAGTAAACTAATTATATTTGCTTCTTTTTTCTTTTTGCACAATATATTAATGTAGCAAGAATTTCATGTATTTCATTTGAAAAGATTAGACATGGCATTTTTACTATTATGTTGCATGACATCCTCTTAAAACAACATGACTTGTTGGGTATAGAGGACATAAGCTGCAGTAAATTTGACTAAATGTTTTCTCACTTTAGTTTGACCTTGGATTTCCATTGCTTAACAGCAGAGAGAGAGCATAATTTTTTTGTGTGTTTGGAACGGGAAGCATTGAAAACTTGCAAGACAGTGGCTCAGAGGTACAAAGTTGATGATCCTTGCTCACCATACCATGTGCATCAGTGCATCCCCCATATAAACCATTACAGATGATCATTTCTAAGCATTCACCATGTTGACATATATATTATCATTCCTGCATTAAGCATGATAAAATATCGACAGCAGAAACAAAGTTGTCCCTCTGAAAGGGTCACCCCAGCAAATCATCGCACAGTTGAATTTTTGGCACATGCATTAAGCCAGATGCCCTTCCTAATGCAACCCTCTGCATTTATCCGGGATTGGGACCAGCCCTCAGAGAACAACGGTGTCCCCCTTGGGGCTGCAGCAGCGTAGGGGAGCAGGACTCAAACCGCAAACTATCAGATCACAAGGCAAGCAGTTCTCATAGCTGAAACAAAGTGCTGCACACAAATGGATCAAAATATAATTAAAAGCAAAAATACAAGAAACATGAGAACAGTTGAAACTAACTCCATAAAAACCAATAAAATAAAAAATAGTAGTTAAATTGATCTTTGTCTAATTTCATGAGGCCTGCTGGGGTTTCAGCTTGACAACTGTATATCAGTGTATGCTTACCACTAGCCAAGCTGAATCAAAGACAACGGCATCACTATGATCAATTTCCCAGTATGTCACTTAATATGGTGAAAAAAATTTGACAGAACATCCTGTGAAGAAAATACATTTACTTTAGATAAGTAATTCTAACCTAAATGGACAACTCCTCTTTGCTTAGCAACCATATTTTCCAAACTATGGTATGCAGCTAAGCAGCCAATCAGAATGACTGTGATTGGTTAGAAGTGTGCCATGTTTCTAGCACTGCACTGAGTCTAGGATGTTGATACACCTCATCAGCACTGAGAGCACCTGCACAGGTGTGTGGCAGCACACAGTGCGGGAGAGAAAATGAGTAAAACTGAAAGGAAAGCTCTGTCCTTGTAAATCTACCCAGAGAGAAACATTCATTTTATGCCCCACAGACTTAATGTTTGTTTGCTCAGATTTAGTTCTGTTTTGAGCAAATGTAACTAATGTGCTTGCAAAAAGCATTTTTCTGCGCTTCCTCAGGAATGACGCACAATAATAACATCGAACAAGCCTGACTTGTGTTCTGCCTGCTCTCTCTTTAAGCGATCGCCTGGTAAAATCCTTGGACACCATTGTCCCGTTTGAGTCAACGAAAGCCTACGACATGTTGGATATTATTCACGCAGTAAGTGCAGAAACACACAATATCACATATACAGAAAAACATTCCATTCATTGCATCATGACGAGTTTACTTTTTCTTTAAATTTGTTCAGATAGTGGACGAAAGGGACTTCTTTGAGATCATGCCGGCCTACGCCAAAAACATAGTGGTGGGATTTGCGAGAATGAATGGGCGCACTGTGGGCATTGTGGGTAACCAGCCCAAAGTGGCTTCCGGTAAGCAAAAACGGGTCGTATGGACGCATTTTTAGTTTGACTGGTCAACCATGATAAATACGTCTTCTTTGTCAGGTTGTTTGGACATCAACTCCTCAGTGAAGGGAGCACGCTTTGTTCGTTTCTGTGATGCCTTCAACATTCCTATCATCACTTTTGTGGATGTACCGGGCTTCCTGCCAGGTATGCTTGGAAAAAAACATCGACTTCTTGTAAACAGGCTGGATTCCAGCTCTTTGTCATGAGAGTGTCAGTGTGAAGAATAGATTGCAAGAAAATGCACACACTCACCTGAGATCACTCCCATTCCAACCTCTACTGGTTTTCATCAGGTACGGCTCAGGAGTACGGCGGCATCATCAGACATGGAGCCAAACTGCTGTATGCCTTTGCAGAAGCTACCGTACCAAAAATTACCATCATTACTAGAAAGGTGTGTTAACATAATATTAGAAAGGCTAAAGTAGCCCCTAACCTGATGAACATATTTAATGTAACATGATACTATTTTTCCCATAGATGCTTCATAATGAAAGATATTTAAACTGTCAGTAAAAAGTTCGGACACACTTTGCTATCAAATCCAAAGGGGAAAGTGTGTCCAAACTTTTGACTAGTAGTGCATTTCATTATTTACAGTTGAGCACCTGCAGGAAGTTGTGCTTTTAAACATGCTAGCTGCAGGTTTAATCATGGTTTGTCTTTTTGTGTCTGCATCCCAGGCTTATGGAGGAGCCTATGATGTAATGAGCTCCAAACACTTGAGGGGAGATGTGAACTATGCCTGGCCAACAGCTGAGGTTGCTGTCATGGGTGCCAAGGTATAATTAAGCTCATACTTTCCATTTATCCTTTTGTGCATCAACTTTTTTTTTTTTTTTTAATGTTCAGTGTGGATTCCGTCTTGTATTTCCACAGGGCGCCGTTCAGATTATATTCAGAGGGAAGGAAAACCAGGCGGAAGCAGAGGCTGAGTATGTGGAAAAGTTCGCCAACCCCTTCCCAGCAGCTGTCAGAGGTAAATCTTTTTGTAGTGAAACAGACGTGACAATGCTATTTCTCACAGGTTTCAGCTGCACACATCTACCTGAACTGTGCTTGTTTCAGGTTTCGTTGATGACATCATTGAGCCAGCAACCACTCGGAGGAGGATCTGCAACGATCTGGAGGTGCTTGCCAGCAAAAAGCAGGTCAACCCCTGGAAAAAGCACGCCAACATTCCTCTGTAAATCCCACCCAGACCGCCTGTATGATACCATTATGTGAAGACACCTGCTGTGGGATTCTTTTACTTTAAAATGAACTGAAACAGTTTATTGTAATGACAAGCTTGTCAAGCACACGTAGTCAGTCGTATTTGTTTCTCGCTACTGTTTACCACTCCATTGAAAGCAGCCAAGAAAGAATCCTCTCCGATTTGTTCCCGTCACCTCACGATTCAGTTTTAAAGCTAAACCCCCAGAAAATATTTTAGATTTTGAAGAATTACTTGTTCCCTGTAGCCACGGTGAGATCATGTGTTTTTTCCAACTTTTTTTCAGAAAATATTCTTGGAAAATCTTAAAACATTTAAGATAAACCTGAACTAAATAATTCTTTCAGTACATGTAAAAGATTGTCCCATCAGCAGTGGTCATATTGGTTACTGCTGATCATGTACAGTTATTTTTACAAACATGATTGCATCTGAAAGAACAAACTACATGTTAGAAAGAAAAAAAAAAAGGCAATTTCAGCAAAAAAAATACTAGTGTACGGTTGTCTCTTGTACCGACAGTGTTTAGAGTGTTCATGTACTGTATAGACTTTTTTTCTGTGCGCTCAAACACACTCGATAAATTCAGTCTCCATCATTCTCCAACTTGGAAATGTGCCTTTCTGTGGCAGCGTCTGTTCTGCTGTCTGTAAATAAATCTGCTCAATACTATACACTACATCTAGTATATTTTCTCTAAAGTCAACACAGTTATAAGAGAACTTGACAAGTAAGTGTGTTATGCCCAGAAAATTGGCTTTAATAAAGTGGTTAGCTTGTCTTGTCTGCGTGCTCATGTTCTGAGGTATTGCAAATTCCTATCAAACCAAAGGACATTGCAAAAGTTGTGATGAATAAAACTATGCAAAATAAAGTAACAGGATCTGTAGAGATTTTGGGTTTGTATGATAATGACAAAGCTTGCCAGCTAGGTTGGTTTTATACATCTGTCCAAACTAACCATTACCTGTTTACAACACAGGGTTTGTTTTTTTTTTTTAAAGAAGACATTTGCTGGTTTATATATTGATTACAGATTTTATTAAAAAGAATTTGAGTTCAAGTTCACAAAAGAGAGAAAAAAAAAGGGGGGGGGGGGGGGAGGCTTTTAAGAGTATTTTAGGGCAACTGATGTCAAATGCACTGCAGAAAAGATCCAATTGTCTCTGATATTTACAGAACTGCCATCCAGCCAATGAGTAAAGGTTATCAATGATTGATTACCCCAACAAGAGGGTGAATAAAGGTATGGCTGAAAACCTAAACACATTCAAACACATCTGCCAGACACAAAGATCCATCACTGCACTGGATATGAACAATGACAACACCAAATCATTAACCTCTTGGATCCATGAACACTGTTGCCAGGTGCAAAAAATATAAGTGACTTGTTTGAACTTGTTAAATGAAGGGGGAAAAAAAGCTTCTGATATTCTGCTTCAATACTTAAGTGTTAAATGGTTACAATCGAACGATACAGCACCTAAAAAGCTGGTGTCCTTGGTAACCGTCTTGATATGATTTACAGGTGAAAGGAAGGGGATGGAATATACTTTTAAGTATGTAGGCCACGATTTGGCAACAAACAAGATACATATTCAAGAAAAAAAACTGTACAAACATCAGACAAACAAAAACACACTTGATTTAAAACTTTAGTACTAAAGCTACAGGATTGAAAATATGTTTGTCTTTTTTTTTAAAACTTTTACTTCAAAAAGCCGTTATTTGGAGAGTGTGTGAGTGTGTGCAGGGGAAGTTTTCTGTCAAAGAATGGTTGAAGATGCATCTTCACAGTCAAATAATGCTTTCTTTGCTTTGACAGCACACACAAGACAGTTAGGTCATTTCCTCCAGGTTGGCAAACAGCTGTTGACATCTACGTGTATGGGCCTCGACTTAACCATCATCATCACCAACACTTGACACATCGTACACCACATACAGGAGATGGCGAACAGAGAGAAGAGAGGTCAGTGGGTGCTAATAGGAGCAAACAGATAAAACATGTAGTACTGACGTCCTCTCTATGCTGGATTTAACCAGGAGGTTTGAAGTGCAACACCAAAAGAAAAGGGAAGGGACTGTACAGAGCGTCACGCTGCCCAGCGATGCTTACCACGAGCAGAGTCAGACAACTGTACATCTGTGTAGCAGAAAACTGTAAAAACTGCAAGTGCTCACGAGTCGGCTGCCACCACTTAACAAGAGCTAAACCGACAGGCTGAAGAGAAAGAGGAAGAACAGGAGCGACGTGAAGCTCTTGAATAATTCAGAGTAGATTGTGGAACCTCCAGGTTGGGGGAAAAGAACAGAGCAGATCCTTAGCTTCCAGCTGAGATCCAGCTGATGTGGGATCCATCAGTGGATCCGCCGGACAAGCATCCTTCCAACATGTCTTCGAGTAAGAGAGACGTACTTGAACATTGTTTATTCTTCTTAAGAGTTTGATTGGCAGGTGATCCGGGCTAGACATCCTAAAAGCCCATATCCAGATCAGAACATGGGCATACTGAAACCCTGGTAGAACAGAGAAAGAGGAGAAAGTCATCAAATTTATGAATCAATAAAAGTTATCTAGAACTCCTTTTAGTCTTTCACCATGACCATAAAGGATGATTATAATATTCATTAAATTAAAAGTATTAACTTATGGATACAAAAAGTAGGATGAGACTTACCGACTCATCTTCAATCATTGCTGCTGAGTCGAAGAAGTCCGGTCTTAATTCTGCTCTTTCACGTCTGTTCCTTGATGGTGGCTGGGAATAGGGGAAAAAAAAGGTATGTTGGATTTGAACAAATCAAAAAGTGGTCTAACAGCAGTTCATACATCAAGCAGTATACTGACCAAGTCGATCACCATGGTATCTTCAAACTCCTCATTCATGTCCTCTAGCTGGCCTCGCGATGACATCATCACATCCTCAAAGATGGGCTCTGCATCATCCTCCATGAGCCCGCGCCTGAAGGCAAATGTTGGTTAAGTTAAAACTGGTTTAAAGGAAATTGGTTTTTACTTTAAGATGTAATGTTTAGAAGCTTACACAGTCTGCCGGACGCCCTGATTGCTGCGTGACTTGATGTAGTTCATGCTTGTTCGGTCCTTTCTGTTCACTTCCTCCATCTTCTGCTGGCCGAGCCACGACATCTGCATCTGAGGACTGGAGACAAACCGATTCAACATGATCAAAGTAACACAGAGATGTAAACAAATCAGTGTGAAAACAACAAAAGATGCTTTGTCCTATTGTACTCCAACATCATTTTAAAACATTTTGCATCAGTATAAATTATAGATAATAAGGACATGAACATACTTGTGCACAAAGTCGTTCTCTGACCCCGGTTCTGAGTCCGGGTCCGGCATGTGTTCTGCTGGTCTGTTCTCTCGGAGGACTGTTGAGGTGAGCTGTGGAGTCTGGAGTGCTCCTGGTGTCTGTAAGGTGTCATTTCGCATCATCCACGAGCTTTCCACACTACTCTCTTCTGAAATTAAACACAGGCGCAGACAGAGTTTTAAATTTCAGCAAACCAAACGGTATGTAATTATTAACATGTGTTCTGATAATAAAAACAATAGAGGAAAGCCAGACCTGACAAACTCTGTGCTGCTGGCTCCCCCTCGATGCGTTTCTTGTGCAGCGGCGGTCGCCCTTTCTTGCTGCGGACCGAGCCGGTTTTGCTGCTGGAGCCTGACGTGACGGACATGTGGTCCTCGTCTCCTCCTGTCAGCAGACTGTTTCTGTAGGAGATCAATGGCAGCCATACGTCCTCCCGACGCTCCGACATAGACTCTGACATGAATTTCTCCAGGTAGGAATGGCTGAAGAAAAATGCAAACATAGAACAATTTAATCAGGCTGAACTTACAAAAAACAAGGAATTTTAGTTTTGTCAGAATAAAGATACAATGAAGGAGGCTTACACAGTCTTTTTGTCTTGACGGATTAATTTAGAGGAGAATTCACTCAGGACCTCCAGGAAAGCCAGGTTAATGGGAGGAAACTCTGATCCTCGAGGATTCTGGTATTTAAATGCAAACTCGATCCCATCCCTGACACGACAGAAGAGAGAGAGAAAGAAAAAAAAAAAAAAAAGAGACAAAAATGTGTAAAATAACAAATCTAGCAGGTACAGTAAAAGTATGCATCATGGGAAACACTGACAGCAGCAGTGTTTCCAGTTTAAAAACAGAACACATCACTCAGGATCCAACAAAGTATTTTACAATCGTTCTTCTCACTTGTGCAGCGTTGCAACAGCCTCCCTGGTCTTGATCTGATCCAGGCCGAAGGTGAGGGCAAAGCGGCGGGCCAGCTCCTTGATGCCGCTCACGTGAGACGATGTTCGATCCAGGTTGGGACCCTGATCCTGCAGCAGCTCGTTGAACAGCTGAAACACAAACACACACGCAACAGCATGTAAGTGTTCGCTGTGTGCACTGTACAAGACAGGAAAGACTGCTGTCAGTCTCACCTGCTGCAGACTGAGGATGAGCGTCTTCGCACACAGAATCTTGTCCGTCTGTCTGGTTTTACTGAGAGTTTCCTTGATGATGTCGCCATAATCATTGTAGTACTGAGGAAGAGAGATGAAGCAGTTAAAATGCTGTGCATGACAGTAATAAAAATTACCACTTTGATAAATCTATATTACAAAGAGAAGCAGTTTTTTCCTTATTTCATAAGTCACCATTTCCCAATGTCATATTCAGTCATTGCTGCTACTGAAACTGTTGCATAGTTGTTAAACTTGTATTCCAGTAATGTCAAGTTGTATTGGTCGGTGCAGAGTGCAGACGAACACACCTTCATGTAGTGTTTGAAGATGTCAGCAGCAGCAGGCATGTCTACAATGTCGTAGATGATGAGTTTACAGAAAGCTGCGAGCAGGTTTCTCCTCTTGTGCAGAGCCTCAATCTTGTTGGCCTCGTCTTCTTCGTCTCCCTCTGCACACAATTCAATTCAATTTAACTTTCTTTGTACAGTGCCACTTCACAACAATGTTGTCACAGGGCACTTTACATTCACATCATTTCAAGCCAATTCATACATATCCTATAACAGAAGCCAACTGATTGCATCGAGTCATGACTTCGATCCAATCCCCCATCCTGAGCATGCACATGGCGACAGTGGGAAGGAAAAAACTCCCCTTTAACAGGAAGAAAACAGGCAGAAATGGGAGTGAAATGGCAGAGAAAGTATGAAATGTTCAAACTTATGTCATTTATACTTGATGTGCTAAAAATATGACTAGATTTCCAACTTTCTGTGTGATTTCTACTTATCCTTTCAGCCTCCTGTAGCTCTTGCAACAAATAAAACAAAACAAAAAAACATACATAAATCTTCTTACCCATGCTCTGGCTCTCATCATCCTGGTCGATGAAGACATGGTCCAGGACAAAGTTTAGCAGCTCGTTTTGCAGAGTACCATCTGGGTTGAACACCAGGGGCTGGAGGCCCTCCCTCCCTCCAGAGATCAGCTGGTGACTGAAGATCATCAGCAGGTCGCAGAGAAGCATGAAAGCCTGGGCGAGAGGCACAGATACACTTTGATGAAAACAAAAGTGGAGGGAGATTACGGTGATAAAAGAACAAAGCCTTCCATCATCAATCAAACTCGTATCGTATATCAAAGACTGTTGAGCTCTTCCTCCTTTACCTGTTCTTTCACTGGTGTGTTGACGTTGGACAGACACTGCTGGCACACAGCCAGAAAAGACTTGACAACCCTCCTGAGAGCCACCAGGTCATCCTGCACACCAAAAACACACCAAAAACATGTCATTTTGATGTGTCCAAAATAACAAGCACTTTTGACATAAATCGATACACCGATAAGTCCTTGTGGATATCCTCTTTCTAAGCACGACTGATGAAATGTTAACTACAAGCAGAACAATAAATATGATCTGTCATAGAGCTCGGAAAACACATTTAACGTCTTTTTTTAATTGCATTTTTTTACTTGCATTAATTGAAGAGTCCGGACTGATATGATAACCCAAACATTCTTATTGTGTGATTCTGCGACAACGCCAGCAAATGTTGCATCTCTCCATAATTTTTCAAGTTGAGTTCAGAAGATCCTTTGCTTAAAATGCTGCTTTGTCAGAGAGGAACAAGTGAATGAGGTGTTAATGTCTGTTCTACAACTAAATAAACATCAGGATCTTCAGCCTTCATGTGGTGTTGAGTGTCTAGTAAGACCAATGGGAAATAAACCCCTGACTTTAGATTTTTACGCCTAAGCTAGCCTGTTCCTACCGAAATGCAGATAAGCTCCTGTCCCTCTGCACCACTGATGCTCAGACCAAGCACAAACCTGACATCCATACATACTAAAGCATTTAGTGTGAAGTGATTCAAGCACCTTGCTGGGAACGCCTTCTGTGATCTTGACCAACTGCCAGAGGATAGAGTAGTGGGAGCACTGCAAGGCCTGGACGGCGATCTGCTCTGGCATGGAGCCCTGCTCGATGCCCGCCTTTAGCAGCCGGTAGCAGTTCCCAAACAAATCCCACCGTGTCAAGTCATGGGCACTGAAAGGGAAAACAGGACAAAAATACATTAGATTTCATATCTAACTAGTGAAAACTGTTTCCTTTTTTGAAAAAATACAAATAATCATTTTATTGTCACTTAGTATTTCATTTTAAGTTGGTCCTATTTAGAATACTTATTCATAAACTATGGCGCAACACTTACTTATGGAAAGCTGTGAGTCTCTTAAGTGTTGACAATACATTGTAGATATCATCATCATCTGCCTCCTCGGCCTGAAATACGACAAATAGATATTAGTGCAAATGACTTATTATTTTTGCCTGTTAAACCAACACAGATAAAAGAAAAAAGAAAAACAAAAACTTTTCGCTACTAATTCCCCCCAAACCTTACTTGTCTCTTGGTTCTTCATACCTCTTGTAACAACTCTTCAACCGAGTGTGCAAATCGGTCGGTCATCTCATCAATGAGCTGGGATCGGGCAATATCCACGCGGTTCATGATCGTGTACTCTTCCGAACAGAGGATGCTGTAGGTCTTACTGCAGGCCTCCAGCACGTCTGTCTCGATGTGCTTCTCCACCACCAGCCGGATCTGCTTCAGTAAGGCGTCCAAGTGCTTCTCCATGCGGCCTGCGCTGTACACGTCCAGGTCAAAGTACTGCGGGATCTGCAGCAGATTGGCTACTTTCTCCGAGTCCGCTTGATACTAAGACGACAAGGAGTTGAGAAAAAGAAAACGATTTAAGGCACAGAAGAAATTTTTTTTTTTTTTTTTTTTTTTTTTTTTAAAAGGGGAAAGCAATCAATCTCCAGGCTCTGCTTTGTTTCAGTTTCTCAGTAGGAAAAAAAAAACTGGTCAGTTTAAATTTACGTATTTAGCCAGCACACTTGACCGAAGCAGTAAGTATTTAAGTGCACCCCCTCAAGACGGCATAAACAAGCCCACAATCAAGTCTTTCCGCAAACAGACCACTCTTCCAGGCAAGTCATTAGTCACTAGCTCACCTCCTAGCTGAGCCTGTGCAGACTAATAAAAACCTCACCTTGGACAATAACATCGGCAGAGCCATGATGAAGTGCTCTGTCAGTTTGTTCTTATCATCTATCTGGGTCTTCCTCTCCTTCGCTGTCAGCACCTGCACAAGCAAAAAGAAAAATTACAGATCTTTATGCTAAAAACAGATGTATACACAATACACAGAAACAAACAAATAAAACAGAAACTAAGCAACTCTGAGATAACACAAATACAATACAATAGAGAAACAAATATATAAAACCCAGACAACTAGACACGTCAGCTTACCACACGCCTTATTTAATGCAATAAAATGCTAAAAGAACCCATTAACAGTGTATGGAGTGACCTACTCGTTTGCCTGTGCCTCTTCCAACAGGTGGGTGCGCCTCTGCCGCCTGCCGGATTGTACACACTGTCAGCTCGATCAGCGCACTTTCTTGCTTGTCTGACAACACTGAAGAAACAGATGGACAGAGTCGGAGCAAAGCAGAGAGGGAAACAAATGTGAAGAGAGAGATTAAAAGAGATCTGAATGGTCTTCCTGAAGCAGCCTGAAGGCCTTTTACAGGCTTCCACATAAAACAAGAAGTGAATGTGAGAGTGAGTCTTACTCTCTTCTCCCTGCACCGGCTCTTCCAGCAGGAGTTCAGTCATGCACTCCCAGTCTTTCAGCAGCTCCTGAGAACTTTCCCACAGCGAGTCAACCAGGTAAGCTGCATGCTCATGAAGCTACGCAAACAAAACACATTGAGAGAGACATGATGCAGGCAGGTTTTACAGCTGTTAAGCAGAACTTTAAGCTAAAATAAATGAGTTTTTTCATGATTAAAAGTTAAAATGCTGAAGTTAACTTGATCATATAGCAGCACTTGAACCAGTACTGAGCATTTTCTAAGAATCAGAGCGGAAACACAGCAAATAATGATTTAAAAATAAAAAATAAAGAAAACGGGGCATGTTTGGTCATTTTTTGAGTAAAATGTTTCAACATGGGCCTAAAAATGATCACAAGAAGAAATCGGAGACAAAAATACCATAAATAGTGACATTTCATAGCCCTGCAGTCTTGACAGTGTGGCCACTGAAAATCAATTATGTCATTTACTGGTGCGGTCAAAAATTCCAAAAACTCAGGATGGATGTAATTATTCCTCTACAAGCACATATAAGGTTTATTGGTGATTGATAGACCCAAGTAAGAAGATTGGGAAGGGAAAGGGAGTGGGTCTGGGACTTGTTGAATTTAGGACGCATCATCAGTAGTGTTCCTCTGGGTCTTAGAGTGTTTCGGTCTTTCACACTATACACCTTCACCAGAGGCGGCTGGCTGCAGGGTGATCAAACCAGAGCCTTCGTCCCATGCCCAATTATAGTTAGTGGTAAAAAGGCACACTTCTTGACTTTCTATTCACGGGCTCAGCAAGGATCCTTCTTGTTGCCTTCTGGACACTGGTGGAGTAGAAGGCCTTTTAACACATTTTCCCTGCTGTAGTCCAAAGCGATCTGCCCCATACTGGTAGATTATGTCTCCCATTTTCTCTCTCAACAATATTTTGACAACATTAGCATTTAGTGTGCGAATGTGCCGTGTTTATAGATTTACAATACCAAGCTCACAGCAAAGGGACATAAACATGACAAATCAATCCATCATGAGTACTGTATTCTGATGCAAGTACATGGTTGATTTTAAGCGTTACCTCACTCTCCAGAAAGAAGAGCACCAGCATGCGGATGAGATTCCCGTTGGGACTGCTCCTCCCTCTTCGCTTAGCCAGCGCTTCTTCGGCCCGTGGATCATGGCGACTGAACAATCTGACAGAGGAGATGGGAAACATATGGAAGTCAGACAGGTGAGGTAGAAACACTGACAAGGGAATGAAAACTGAGTTTTATGGCACTCATATCACTAAATTGAGAAGATGTCAGCTGGACTCACTTCCTGTGAAGAAACTCTCCAGCGGCAACAGCAACAGGCCGGTGAGCAGAGTAAACCAGGTGGTACACATTCTCACAGTCTTCATTGGACAAGGCGTCTTCACTGCCCCTGCATTGGCATAGCTGGCTTCACTCATATGCAGTCATGTCAAAGTCAACAACAGTGCATCTGACTTTGTAAACGCATTGCTTTGTGATGGGATCAACTTTAAAACCAAGATGTGGATATACCTGATAATCTCTGCAGAATATACTTAAGCTCTGGTTGACATGATAAACTAAATGTTGCTTGATGTCATGTTGGTACACTCACAACAGTTATTGATAAGAAACTGAAAAGTGGGTTGCAATAATGTGATATCTATGTGATTATGGGTGCAACAGAAAATGCTGTTAAAACACATACAATTATCCAACGTAGGCATGCAGAGAAGCACCAACGCAACTCACTGCAGGATAAGTGTAACCAGCCGGATCGCCTCTACGGCCACGTCATACTCCTTATCCAGTGTCATTGATACTATCCGGTCCTGCAAAAACAGACAGAATTGAAGAGCAGCTGGAATAAATAAACACAAAAGAAATCAGAAAACAAAACAAAAAGAAGACATAGTTTTGTTGTTTAGTGCAGCAAAAACAGGATTTATTCAAATTGCTTGCAATTTACCTTGAAGCGGTTAGTGAAAAGCTCTAGTTTGGGGAAAAGCTCTCGGTTTGTGTAGAGGTTCTGCAGAGCCTTCAGGCATTTCAGACGCACTTCCCCTTGCTGAAAATTCACAGGCGGTCAAAGGTGAGTGAACATAACAGGAAAGCTGGTATTAATGGGCTTAAGATCTACTAATCTAGGTCTGTGTTGCACCAAACTATCAACAAAGTCTTACAGCTAAAACTCTCCCACCACAATAAAGAGTTGTGTGACTGTGTGCTTACCCTATCATGTAGTGTCCAACCAACATATTTTAGATAACTGTCGTTAAGAAATGCATCGCTGTACATCTTCATCCACACACCGATTTCCTCAATGCAGATGGCTCTGATCTCAGCGATAGCATCCCTTGTAAGTGAAAAGAAAAATATCATTAGGAGCATGTTCTTTCTAGGATTCTTCACAATTATCAATATGATTAATCATTTTTGGAAACTATAAAATATAGATGAAGACCTGTACCTGTAGCGATGCACAAAGATGCCCTTAAAAATGGAGTTCATCATATTTTCTATTTCATCTTGGTTCTCTTGAAGCTGTTAAGAAAAGCACAAAGTTGAAGCAAATAATCAAATCTGACAAATTTCACGTAACAAAAGGAACATAAATGCTTTGAAATTTTTATTTAAATGTGTTCAAATCAGTATCCTATGGCAACTTAAAGACCTCTACAAATGAAATAATCAGCTTTAAATGTACTTAAATGGTCATAAACTTCATTTTTTAGTCTCCTGTCTGCTCAAATCAGACGCCATGAAACTGACACAAGACGGCGTTTGTCTTTTTATTAACATTTACTTGGTGCTTTTTACAATTGTTAAGCTGACATCATCAGATAAGTGCAAAGCTTGTTGTTTAGAGAAAAGAGATCAAACAGAACACCCTGCTCTTTCATGGAAAAAAGACAAACAAGAAAACGTCCATCTTATTGACTTCTCTGATCAGGATTTGGAGACACCGTCTCATAGGATGAACATCAGCTGACAAATCATTCACACATCACATCAAACACACTATGAAAACGCTGCCCAACCTCTTTCCTCTTCTGTAGCAGCAGTTCCAGCTTCTCGTTGGCACGTTTTCCAGCGATTTTGTTCCTTTCAGCCTCATACTGTCTTTGTGTGTTGTCCTGGTGTATGCTGAGGTTCAGTGCAACATTTACCAACGCCGTCATCAGCTTCATCGCTATGCAGAGACAAAAGTGTACACGCAAAACTCAGTCATAAATACACACCTGAAAGATTGTGGTAAACTTCTATCTCCTTAAAGAAAAATCTGTTTGCAAGTTTAGAAAACATTGTGCAACTGCAGGAGACAGAAAATCAGAATAAACTCTATGTTTCATAATAAGGTACAATCAGGTGTGTTAAACAAACAAACCCTTAAATAGTTTTACTGGGTTTACACACAAAGCTTCTTTTGATCATGAACATGCCAGAGTTTCTGTTGTCTGTTGCTTTCAGGAGTACCTGCTAATGTGGAGGTATGTCTGAAAGCTCGCACTTGAGAGTCGGACAGTCCAGTGAGGAGGGAGATCACGGTGTCCATCATGTACTCGTCATAGATGATGCTGTACTGACACTGGCGGATCAAAACACTAATGAACTCGCAGAAGTTGTAGCGGAACTTTTTCCACATTGGGCCTGGCATAGTCAGAGGATAATCCCCACTGTCCTGTTGAAGAAAGCAGAGCGATTGACATGATCTGCATTTTAGCTTGTGTGGACAGGCTTTTATAGACCTGAACATTAATAAAAGCATTTTGGAAGTATAGCTAGAGAAATTGTTTTCTCTACTTTCTTTTCAAACAGCAGGCAGAGTGTGAGAAAGATTAACGCTGCAACTTGAAATAAATCATGTCAGATTCATGCTTTTAGATCTCATTATTTTAGATTTACTCAGACTGAAATTTAAATCTGTGTTGCAGATGTGTGTAAAGGCTTAGAGGGATTGTGAGCAACCATAATTAAACTTCGTTTTTGGGTTAAGAGCTCATTTGTAACAAATGAAGGAAATCAAAACTCCTTTTATCTATTCGGCCACTTCTGTTTGTCATTCTCTGTACCGCATATTACATATTCTAACATAAATTTAGTTCAAAATGGTGAGATGTTACAAGATTATTCTTGCTATAATCAGAGCTCTACAACAGAAAACACTGTGCCTGTGTGAAGGATGTCTGTTTTCAGACACATTTACCTCATCAAACTCCTCTGTCATCTTACGGATGATCTCTGCATTCTGCATGTTCCTGAACATCTCAATCCTCACAGTGCCTGGTTACAGAACATTCAGATTTGCAGTTTTAGTTAGTTAAGACATGCACTGAACAACGAGAATAAAAAGAAGAGGCTGTATTGTCTCACCTTTGCAACCTGAGCATTGAATAAAAAAGTTGATGAGGTCCAGCAGTGCCAAGTCTCTGTCTTGTTTGTACGACTCGATCCAATCGTCCACCACCGACTGTTAACACACATTATCACAACAGTAAAAACTGTTCTCATCTCATTCCTTTATTTTCAATATTGGCTGTATCCTCACACAAGCAAAGAAGCTTAGAAAAGTTGGAATTCATCATCTACAACCATTTAAAATATGGTTAAATGTGAAAGCAACATTTTTCTTTTAACTAAACTCATTGATGAAAATATCTGACCTGCATAGCACTCTTGCCCAGTTTGACCACTTCAAACAGAGTGACGGGGTCTCCCCCATCTCCATTATGTTGCGCCACACCGTTTGCTTTCCCTCGCCCTCGGCTCATGCCCATTGTCTTGTCTATTGGAGACTTCCGTGGCTTCTTATTGGATGTCTGTAGCAGGACAAAACATTAATCATTAAGCAAAAAACAAAATACATACACACTGATTAACAAAAGCAGACATACAGAAGGGGATTATAAAAAAAAAATATCTTAATTGAAAAATATACAAGAACAAAGTGTTGTTGTTAAGCTGCTTTTTCTCAACAATGTCTCATGACAATCAAAAAGACTCATACCACTGGTTGTTTTCCAGGCCTCCCTCTCTTTTTTTTCCCTTTCATTTCTGGATCATCCATTTCAGTCATGTTCATACTTAAGCCAACTGCATCTGTTGCCCCAGACTCATTGGAGGAGTCCCTGAAAGAGTAAAACACACAATTCATCAATATTAAAGGCTTTTATCAAAGTTCAACTAAATGAACAAAACCTCTTTAAAAAAACATTGAGCATCTTGTGCATGTCACTTACTGTAGAACAGGAAGCTCAGAGGTGATCATCTTGGTCAGCAGGGGAGTTGTTGACCTGTGCAACTCTATGTTATGTTTTCAGAAGCGAGTCTGATTTAGGTGAGATGATGCGGGTACAGGATGAAGGTCTGGTAGGGCAGGGACGACAGGCCCCGGGATGGACTTTAGTCAACTTGCCAGGACTTAACTCTCTTCAGCTCCTGGTAAAATAAGAAGGAAGGAAGAAAAATGACATTTTGTAACCTTTAACCAGTTAACACACAGAGTCATGTAGTATTATGCCAAGTACAGAAAAGACAGCTGTTTCTCAGCAGGAAGAGTCGTCTTCTTCCAACTGGAAAGTTGGGAGATCGATTCCAGGCTTCCCCCGACTATGTGCCAAAGTGTTCTTGGACAAGACACTAAAACCCCAAGGTGCCCCCAGATGTGTCTATTGGGATATGAGTGTGTATGTCGCTTTGGATAAAAGCATCTGCTAAATGACTGTAGAATAGAATAGAATAGAATAGAATAGAACCCTGAAGGGAAATGACACGGTTCATGATTAAAACTGATTTAGAAATAAATCTGCAGCAAACTACTTTTTTGCTTAATTCAAGCTTTCATATACACATGGAAGCTGGAATTACAATTGAAGGCTCAGCATCCAGAGTGTCACTATTGTAAATGTCACTGGATGCAGACATAGACAATTCAATCTTTCATTTTGGTAAAATAGTCTGCAGAGGCGAAAACGGTGCAAGGAGGACACCAACTGGCCCATTTGAGAACTACAATAGCCACATATTGTGAGTCAGGTGGGGGGGTTTGTACACAACTGGACAAGTCAAACAAACCATGAGGAATTCTTTGAAGAAAAAAAAGAAAGAAAAACTACATTCCATGATAGTTATTTATGCTTCCTATACTAAATGTTGAGTAAAACTTGCATAACACTGCCTATACATCTTGGCTTTGTGGAAACAAGAGCAATAAAGGAAACACTTGTCATTAAATCGCAGATAGTTACAACCCAAAAAAAACCCCAAAAAACTTTTTTTGCAGTTATATCTAACAATCCAAATATTCTCATTCACAAAACTTGCAGCTGTGTTAATCATAATCTTATTTGTTACCCCTCATTACAAGCTAATGAGTCAAGGAAGAAGTCAAGTAGTACCAAAGTAAGCCAAAGATGGCAGTATGCTCCACAAAGTCCTTCGCCTTCAGCCCATCTCCAAACTGCTTAATTGGGTTTTAATGAAAGAAAACAGGGCTGGCAAAAATCAGCTTTGGCTCATTTAAGGCCCATCTTAGTTTCCTTTTCATTTTGTTCACCTACAAAGGATTTTAGGGGCCAATTTCCCACAGTGTGTGTGAAAGTGCATGCATGTGTGTTTGAAAGTTGGTCTGGGCAACAGTAGGGGGCAGGCTAAGAGAGTGTGTATTTAAATACTGTCTTCCAAACGGTGTTTGTAGTGTGGAATAACATGTGCATAAGAGGCCCCCATTTCATCATGCTCAACTACACACACACTTACACAGTAGACACACTGGCTGTGCTTTAGCTGAAAAGTATGTCAGATTAATAAAAGTGTGAAGTCCTGTTTAATGTTTACTTAGTTTTGATATGAGATCGAAAACAACCATATTCAAACTTTCAGGATTAACCTTAAAAGAAGAGATTTAAAGTGACTCGCTCACATGTACGCAAGCTTCTGATGGATTTGAACACCCCTGCAACATTATCAGAAACCAGCAAACAGACGCTGGTTTTGCTGACACTGCCGCTTGTATACAGAAAACAGTGAAGGAAGAAATCCCAAGAGTTCTTATTACAGCACTTTAGTACTTTTATGGACAAGACAGAAATCTTATGACATCTTAAAAGCCAAATTAACCCTTTTTCTCATACTTTTCTCAGTTTAATGTCAACACAGAAAGCTGGATGCAGGGATACTAAATCTTAATAAACAAACAGCTTAAATGTAAGAAACTTATGAAATTAACACTCTGGCACACATTTAGGAAAAGGTCAATACTTAAATGGTGGAAACATAACACTAGTGTCACCCTGCCACCCTCACCTCACTGGCTCTCTCCAGTTTAGTGTTCTAGAAAAGAAAGGTGTGAGGAAGTATATGTTGAGCTCTAAATGATCTGTGATCTGGGAAGATGATTGAAGTAAATCTGTTGCGGACTGGGCACTCAACAAAGACGATAGTAATGGTGAACTGTCATATAATGTATTCTAATCATCGTGAGTGATTTCAATTTGCAGATGAAACCCACTTCAAAAAATGCACAATGACAGCTGGAGCTGAAAACAAAATGTTAATTTGAGAGATGAATAAGTGATCACAAGTCTTATTCATCCACATCCATGAAGCTTCTGATGATAAAGAGAATATAAAAAGAGGAAGCGGGATTTATTGTATAACATCATCACAGTACCATCCACAAGCCGCCCCCCCGCACTTGACAGACTTCAGCGGCCAAACCTGGGTTTTCTTACCCTAACATGCTTTTTTCTTTTTATTATCAGATTATATTTCTTACAAGAGACAAAACCTAATAGCATTTGAAAAATTCGAATGTTATTTTTATTCTCAAACGACAAGCCAAACAAGAATAAACAGGAAACAAATATATGTGTGTGTGTTAATATGTTGCTGTAGTGTGTGCATAAGCTGAGACTCTGCCTGACCTTTCATCAACCAACAACTAAATAATCCTTAATGCACACAAGCTTTCCTTATTTTCTTGACTTTAGCACTCTCCCTCTTGGCTTTCTCACACCCGGACAAACACACACATAAGACTGTAGCAGCTTCAACAGGAGGCTATGAATAATTTGTAGCGAGTCTCCAGAACTGCTATACAGTTTTTTGGAGGGCATGATAGAGGCTGCCAACTGCTTTCACTTTGCACAACTCTGCTTCTCTCAGTGTAATTTCCCTTGTACTGTTGATACATATGAACACAAGCTCAGTATCAATTTAATCTCAATATTTAAAAGAAATCAAACAAGAAAAAACAATGAATGTGATTAAAATTGTTAGAACAGTATTGCGTGATGTCTATTTCTGAGCAACAGGGCAAAAAAAGGTAAACAGCCCTAACTGGGGCCAACAGGAATATTTGCCTTGGGCAAATAAACTGTGTTAAGGTAAATGGGAAGTATTGACAAGTTGTGTTACTTTTCTATACTGAAAAATGTCATTCGGCTTTGGCATCAAGTCTGTCTTCCAATCGCATGCTGTGTTCATCAGCTGTTGCCCAAAGTCTTCCCACCTTACCGCCAGTTTTTTCAATCTTTAAGTTGAATAAAAAGCCATCAGTTGGATTTGGATCGAGATGTTCTTCCAACTATGCAAGTTCAGCCAAGTTACTTGGAGAAAATAGTCAATTAACCATAACAGAACTAAACGGATGGCAAAAAAGTAGCCAATATGGTTACAAAGTGAAACATCAAAGAAATGTCCAACCAAATGTGGGATCAGGAGAAAAAAGCAACTTTATTTAATGACAAAACAGTTACTCTGGCGAAAATGAAATTCAGTTACAAACTTATTTTGGACCATAACAGTTTAAAGATTGTGGTTAAGTAATCGGTATGGAAGTATTAAAAAGAATGAAGAGGATTAGCATGCTTTAATAAAAAAATGTTCTACTTTCCAATTCAGAGTCAAGATTATTTATAATAGTTAAATTTAACTAGTATGATGGTAATATTTCAACTGTAAATACTAGTAATGATTTTAAACCATGCAAAGAACTCCAATGCAAGTAACGGACTATTACGTTTTTTTTTTTGTTTGTTTTATAACATTAATACAAGTTGATTATAACATTAAAAATGCCAATAATTTTGCAAGATATATGTATTTTGGCAAAAATGAGATTATAGGGATGGGAAATCGAATTGAAAAATCAAATATCTGGATTCTTTGCTTATTGATTTTAGAATAATTAAAAAAAATAAAAAAAATCAATTTTATAGTTTTAAAAAAAAAACTTAAAATTTTTTTGTAATTTTTCTTGTTTTTATTGATCTTTTGATTAGTCTTCTTTGCAGCAGAATGGTGGTATGGCTACTGTGTTTTTTCCTAATTGAAATCAAGAAAAACGAGCAAAAAATGTTTTGCACATTTAACAAAAATCAGCAATATTGAAAAATAGCAAGAATTGCAATTTAAATCAAATTGGCACCCAAAAAATCTGAATCAAATAGGGATCAAAAACATATCATAGCCCAACTAGCTTACACACTGTAGTTTATCAGTAGTTACAGCAACGTTAGCGCACTATACTTCTGTTTTCATGTTTGTCAAAAAGAGCAAACAAAAAAAACAACCATGCTGACAAAAAGTCAGTGGAACTGCATATCATTATGGATAAATACAAGATTTTTTATTCATATTCCAAAACCCATGCTTTAGTATGTTGTACTATCACAAATAATCACAGCCATGGTATGTTTTGTACTTTGATGAATCATAATCATCCAAATCCCTGTCTGGTTTTATAACAGTTGGATTTCCAGATAAGTTTGGACAAACAAGATTATTCAAAACTGATGGAAAAAAATCTCAGTCTAGGATTCTCCAAAAAGTGCAATGTCACCACTGTAAACTAATGTGTAGTCATGCAGGTGAGACAGAAACCACAAGGCAAAATATAAATTGTAAAAAACAACAATTGATCAAACATTTCTTGCACTATATGTAAATCTCTAAAAATATCATGGGAACATTCAGTTTAACCACCAAGTCAAAAGAAATAAAAAAAAAAAAATAAAAAATTAAAATTACAGGAATTTTTTGGGATTATATTAAAAGGATGCCTTGAAATCTAACACTGAACAATTAAGAAATATAATTAGTGTTACTAGTGACCATAAATCACAAAAGTTTTGGAAAAACATATTTGCCAGTACAGAAATTAAGATTACTGCATGACAATAAGCCATATTTAAAAATTATTTTAGAGTTTAAGATTTGACCTTGACTGAAATGTGTTCAGATGAAAACGTGCCATACAGAAGTCGTCAAAAACTGAAATCTCAAAAACATTTGACTGTGATAATAGATTTAGTACAAGCCTCACATCAGATAGTCAAAGGCAAGTGGATCTTTGTGCAGTCTTCTTCACACAAGTGCACATGAGAAATTTAACATCTGTGGCCACTCATGCTAAAACAGAAACATGTTTGACAGGAGTTATGACTGCTGCTTCAGAGAAGAGCCAAATGTTAACTTATAATCTGCAGAGTCACTTTATCCTCTGTGTGTGTACGCAATTGTGTGTGTACTGGTGTGTCTACTTAAGAGTGAGCACAAGGCAGAGACAACGAGTGAGCATCTGAGAGCCACTTAACATGCATGACATGTTCTCTGGGAGGCAGGCCTTCGTTGCTATAGCAACTAGTGTGGGTCATAAGCCCAGCAGTGATGGCACATTTGATTGGCTGAGTGGAGACAGGAGGGACCACAGTGAGGGGGGGAGAGCAAAAACAGCAAGGGACCAAGTTACAGATTGAGTCAATAGAACGTGAAATCTGCACTGGTTAAAGTTGTTTTCAAATAAGCTTTTGAGAAATCAGCATTGATTAGGGATTGGTATCAAAAACCAGGGCTAACCTAATGCTTAGCAGGGTATTTCAATAGCACCAATAAACTCAAAGATGAACGGTCCAGTTTGTAATTTGTATATTTTATATTTTACCTGCAACAATTGGTGGTATCTAATAATCATTTGTAGAATATTTGAGGTCAAACCTGGCCAAAATCTCCAAAGTATGGGTTCATGCTAACAAATGTAATTTAACAAAATGCAAAAATGGTGGTTGCATGTCACAGACTGAACCAATAAAATAAAAACCCAAGCTAAGCGCAACTTTCTAGACTGCATCAGCAAAGTAGCTTAAGTAACTAAAGTAGCTACTGGAGCCATGATGTCATGACAATAACAATAGTTATTTTTTAAAAAAAAAAAAACAACAACAACAACAGAACTATAACACAAAATTTTAGAAATGTCTGCATTTTATACTTTGCACTTATTCAACAGGATCAAATGAATCAGAACTCAAAGTTTTTGTAAAAGTCACACACAGACCCATGACCATGGCAATTCTATGGTAATTAGGGTTGCATCTAACAATTATTTTAATAGTTGACTAATATGTAAATAATTTTTTCGTTTAGTCATGATTATTTCAGTCACGCCGACCATCTGTGCCTCCAGTTTACACAGCTCTTTTTACAGGCTCCAGTATGTTTTACGCCACTGTCTTCATTTGCATCATAAGGATGACACCCTGATTCCCAGTCAGTCCTTTAGTAAGTTAAAAGAATGACTCCTGAACTAGTTGCACATTAAATTGAACCTTAACAGCTTACTACTAATTTATTTTGAAACATTCAAACTTAGCTATAGTGTCATATCCAAGCTATACAGAATTTGCCTCAAAAGGAAAACAAAATAAAATATTTTTTAACATTTTAATTTTCGTAGAATTACATTGAAATGATTATTTACATAATGAAAAAGCCTGTTTTGTAAGGTAAACAAGAGCCAGAATCCTTTTAAAAAATCCTGAATCCAAACGGTGATCCGGATCACCACCAAAATTAAATCACTTCTTCCTTTTCACATATTCAACAACTCCTTAACAGTTCATTAAAATCTATCCATACTTTTTGAGTCATCTCGAACACAAACTAACAGATAAACGCTGCTAAAACCATAACCTCTTTGGCAGAGGTAACAACAGCGCATCACTACTCGGTAATGCTAACTTGGCCTTCTGAATGCTGGAAACCATGACTCTGGGGTGCTTTTGTTTCAGATGCTCGTGCATAACTGTCGTGCTGTCATGGTATGCCAACTCTGCGTGGCAGAATACACATTTCACCTGTTTGACACTTTAAGCGTGAAATATTCCCAAACTTTGGAAATAGGTTGCGCCATCATCAGTTTGTTCTTCATTTTTTAAACAAAGACGCTGCAAAAAATGACAATACCACCCCAAGCAGAGTTCTTATACTGGCTGAAAAGTTGTGGTTGGTAAACGGTGTTACGTTGCCTGGCGCAGCATTTTATTAGCAAAGTCATTATGGGAGTTTATAACGTGACGCGTCGACAATGAAGTTTTGAGTTGATCAATTTTCATTGTCAACGTTGTCGACAAATCGTTGCAGCCTTAATGGTAATTGCATTAACAGTGCATCAGTGCAGCAGAGGCAGTAGAGTGTACTTCAAGGTAAAACAGAACGCTGCACAGACACAGACAAACAAGCAAGAAAACATAGCAGCCACTGTAAAGTTTGTTTCTTCAACTTGGCCACATTGTTGCTAACGTTTTGCTTGTCTTGGAGATATGAAAACAATGAAATCTTGTGTCACAGCTGTAGGCAAATGCAGACTGAGCATGCTCAATGTGCAAACTGTAACTTACAAGCTACCAATTCTACAAGTGAAATTGGCACGGTCTCTATTATTTACCAATGCTCCACACATGCCTGACCATTGCTTATTGGCTTATAAGTTCATTTTAGTACTGATGAAATTCTCATAATACCAATCCCAATGACTGTTGCTTTTAGTTAAAGTAAAATAGGTTTTGCTTCATTAGCAATGCCATCCATTGGCAAAAACTGGCACAGATGACTGGAGGATCTAAATACAGCTTAACCAGAAGAATTAGAAAGATGTGGATTCAACATTTAAAACAAGGCAAAACTGTAGCTATGTATTTAATATATATCATACCTTTGTTCACTTGGATACAGAAGAGTTAAGCTTGCTTTATATTCCACCCGAGCTCATTAAATAGCTGGATGGCTTAAGAAACTGACATCACCATTCTGAGCTCACATTAAGTTCATGTTACTAAACTAATAACAGAATGGAAATAAAATTACAGTGACTAACATCAATGCATGTAATAAAGGTAAAACCCAGATTGTTATGGGACAAAAATATATTGAGAGAGACATCGGTTGTGATGGTGGATGTTTTTACAGTGAAAAGCAAAATACAAAACTGGAAACTTAGAAATGAAGTATAACATAATACCTTTCACCAAAGTTGTCAAGGACTTTTTGTTTTCATAGCTGAAGATCACAAAAAGCACCAACACTAGTTTCATTATGAAATAAAAGTGATTACATTACACATCCAAACAAATCATGATAGCTCTGAACTGCAAGTACAGCTGAACTATGACAAAGACAAACATGGTCTCAAAACAGCATCTTTTATCATTCAGCTGGTTTAAGACAGAGACTTTTACCAACGGAAAGCTCATGCAGTGGATGGTCAGTCACACTTCTGTGCCCCTGCATCACTGCTTAGAGGGAGCAAATGACAGGTGTGGATGCACATAGCTTATCTCTGTCAAACAGGCCTGACATACTGATATTTGCAGCACCTCTACATCTTATTTTCAACTCTGTGTTCCTGATTGAACATTGCATGCTTTTACAAGATTTACAGGAAATCTGCAACATAAAAAAACCACCAGAAGCACAAATAATACTGAGACCCGATGGCATCAACTATGTCAGGTGCCAGAAAACCTATGGGAAATACTGAAAAGATGATTTAATTAAAAAAGCATTTGTCAAATCACAACTGAAAAAAGATTAAGACAACTAGGAAAAACACATCAGTTATGTTTTCATCATTCATCACTGAATTATTTTTTATAGCTTTACATATTTGTGTAAAATCTGTTTAAAATTCAAGCACTTTTTATTAATTTATACTTTATTTATGTGTGCTTTTCTTTTAATCCAGCCACAAAAACATGTAAAAGTATTCAGACTGTAAAGCAGGTCTAGTTGTGTATTCTTTACCATAAGTAGTGTCAAACGATTTTAACTACCACAAAGAGGATTTAACAGGTTGGAAGAATGTAGAGATTATAGCTTGCAGTTGCATTCTGCCCAGTTTACTTAATGGAAAATCTGCAGCTGCAAGTTTTTTTTTTCTTTCTAAAAACTCAGCCAACTCAGTCACACACACACACACACACACACACACACACACACACACACACACACACACACACACACACACACACACACACACACACACACACACACACACACACACACACACACACAATACACCACACGCAACTTCCCGCTGTTGGGTCCCTGCTGGCTGATTCTTCTGACAGCCATAACCTGCACTGCATCTGCTATAATTGCCTATCATCTCAAGAGATGTAGAGCGGCGAGTCCCTGTTTCCACCACTGAGAGCTGTAATAGTGCTGTGTTTGAAAGATACTGTGAAAAAACAGGAATAGATAACTCACTAACAACATTTAGAAGGATGGGGCAGAGGCTGCTTTCTCAGATGACATGACAGGAAATGAGACAGCATTGCTTAATTAAAGCAGAATACAGCATATTATTAACTGTTACTGGTTGGATAAGTAAATGGTGTTTAAATTAAATAAACACACCTAAAAAAAAAAAAGAATAAACATATAAAAGAACTAAATACATCCTGAATGAAATTTGGAGAGCAGAACAAAACCAGGCATGTCCACTAAGCAATGGCTTCACTGGCATGTTAAACATTGTTTGTGGTGCCTCTGAAGACAGCAGGTTGAACCCAAAACATCCAAATATGCTGTCAGTAAGAGCAGAAAGAAATTCAAACTCTACATTATGGAAGCTACCAGAACTGGACTCAAAATTACTTAAAATGCAGAAAAACAAGTCACTAAAACAGCTTTGAGCCATTACATTTATTCTGAAGAAGTAGAATATACCGATGACAAAATAGAAAATAAACAGAATACACACACACATGCTCACGAGGCTTGGGCAACTGGCGGGACATCTTTTCGTTGTGGGTTTAGACAAATGCTTTTAGAAAAATGCTGTGTTGCCTACAGAGTTCACAATACGAGATTTTCACCCATTTATTTAAGAGTTTATCACATAGACATTTTTTTTTAATGAATGCAAAAATAACATTTTTTTTTTTGTGAAATTAGAAGAAATTTGGCTCAACATAGCTGCTAAATAATCATATAGCCTCAAGAAAAAAAAATAAAAAAAATTCAGTAATACATTGTAAACATCACAACTGCAATCCCTCAACGTGTCAATTATTCAAACTGTTGAAAATGAAGAGAAAATTACATTAATCTCAACAAGAATAAGCCATTTTGGCTGAGTAAAAATAAAATAATCATTATGGAAACAAAAATCAATGACCTTAAAAGAAAAGCTTCTGCAAGTAAAAGTCAATTCAGAGAAGTCTGTCCACTATCTCACTAAATCCTCACCGGAGAAAACTGAGCTCAAAGGGAGAGGATTTTACTTCCTCTTTTCTATTACAGCCATAAGCAAGGCAAAGCTTCATCTGACTACCACATGATAAGTGTTCCAGTCTCTCTACAGCACAGCAACTTATTTCCAAAGACCAAGGTTGCATCAAGAATAGGCTGAAGCTTATTAACCTTTTACAACTATGTATGATAATTATGCAACCTGATCCCTTCTTATGACTGATCAAACATTTTGCTTGCACAGATTGACATGATCTTCAAAGCACTTGCCTTGACAAAGTAGTTTTCCATTTCAACAAATCCAGAACAAATCTCAAATTAAACATTGTCTGGCATTTTACCACTCAGTGTCTTTTAAGAATATTTGGTCCAAGTCAGACTCTGTTATTATTTCTAACAATAAAGCAACCCCTGCATCCTGCTGTCCTACACATCACTTTATGACAGCATCAAGATTTAAGGACAAAGAGGCAGAGCCAGGTGTCTCTGCTGTTCTATGATTGATACCCATCAAGTATCAGACCAATACCAGGGGTGAACACTGGCTGCTTGAGGAATCCTTAACCCTGGGTGGATTTAAACAGATTACATTAACTTGAACCTTGGTGGATCTGGTGACATGAAGGTCATCGTGTTGCCACAAAATGAGAATGAAACCTCTAGATGGACATCAAAGTCCTGAATGAACAAAGAATGACTTCTATCTTCACTGCATGCATGTCTGCATTAAATGAAATAATAATAAAAAAGAAATAAAATCTCTTTGTAAAACATAGCTGTTTTCAACAAATGCCAGAGGCTTGAACTCTAAAACTAAAATGTGTACAAAGAAAACTTTTCAGGAAGACCACCTGGTTCAATCCAGACTTCAGACTTCTGGTGTTTTCACGTGCACTGCTGCAGGTAAAGCAAGACAATCAATCTGCAATCAAGTCAGGAAGCTTAATGTGTAGGTCTGAGCTGGAAGAGCCAGTTTCCTCACAACTACCACTGCACAGGCTGCCAATTAGCTTTGCTGTTTCTGCAGACACACTGTGATATTTCAGACTTGCGGCGTAAATAGAGTTAATCATGGAGATGATGATTTATGGAATGTAATAGCAGGTTCACTAGTGGCAATTATCCTCATCAGACTCTCATTATAATGAGCCAATGCCTTTAAAAGGATTTCATTTATGAAACTGAAAAGCACTGAGGTCAGTATATCATAGCCTGGCCTCATAGTCAACAGAAGAAATTTATATGTAAATTAATTATTAAAAATTGAAAACATGGCTAGCAACACTTCAACGAATCCAAGGTCATGTACTAAGTCTGCAATACAAAGAGGTGGTTAAGTAAAATATAAAAAAGATACACTTCATATAGAGAAATGATTTAGGAGCTGAGTAACAGCTAATGAGCTTCTATGATCACATTTAATAGTATAGCAGCTACAATTACAAACCGCCAGAGGAAAACATACAAATCTAACATTTTTTCAGTTTTCAGAGCCTCTCTGTCGATGTGCCAACATATAATCAACAGTACACTGAATATAAGCATCCCAGTTTGAACATTCTGCGGCTGCACAACTTAAGTATCACTGTTAGTAAAAACATGTCAACTTTAAATATTTCATTTATCCCAGAACACTTCTACTATTCATGCTCTCCACCAGCTATGTTATCTGATAAAAATGCATCAGCCTCCATCAGATAGGGTTGTGATCTTCCACATGCTGGTATCTGATTTCAAGAGGCATAACTCAGATCTGTAAAATACATCATGGTGGTGGGATGTGGGGTGAGGCTGGCTTGAGGGTCAAACTGAGTAGCAAATACAGTTTAAAACTTTAAGCATCTTTGGTTAATATTTAAAGAGTGTGGTGGTAGGCTCAAACCTTTCGAGTGCCTTGTCATCTAGTCATTTAATTTTAAATACTATGGGGATCAGGCATTGTTATTTCCAGATTTACTCTATTCTTGCTCATTCACACCACAGCTGAGCATCAATACTGTTGCACTCATTTTTCACACAATTACTTTTCTAAAGGCTCCAATTTGATTAGACTCCCAGTGTAATTCCTCATGGAAAAGTGAAGTACCAAAAGCTTGGACTGCAACAAGAGACTAATAGGGATAAAATTTCAGGCAACCACATGAAATGGTTTATTTTAGTAAAAACACATTTTGAATAGTTGAATTGAAACGTATCACTCGAATCAAGACTGAGTTGAAGAGTAAAATCAAATTTGTGCTTTTAAGTTTAACACTTTAACTTTCATTGTAACTATGAAGATAAAAAAAAAAAAAAAGCTAAGTGATGAAACACGTGAAAAAGTCATAGAAGGCATAGAAGAAGACAAGAACTCTATTGAAGGGATAAAGATAATTAAACCTGATGCCGGATATCTCAGCTCAGAGGGGACAAAAGACAAAGAAATACACTGCCACGTGTGTGGAAAAAGGAACAGAAACAGACAAGATGAGATTTGTATATGCTGCATAAATAACTGCCAAAAAAAAAAAAGAAGTGTGAGACTGAATGTGTACATCATATTCGAGCAATTCTTTTAAATCATAGGGTTGCACCTAAATTGCATTACATCTCAAATACTTGCCCATCAACATATTCATATGCTTGTATATTTGGTATTCTTTTCCAATAAATCATCTGAAGAAAGGCAGCATGAGCTGGATTAAAACTCAAGCCTGTTACATACTCCACGAGAAGCGAGAACTTTTTTCTTGTTCTCGAGGCTCCGAGAAGAAAATTACGTCACTTTGTTCTCGCCGACGTGTTTGAGGACAGTTCTTGACACCGGGCTGGCAAAACTTTTTTCTTGAAGGACTGCGAGAAGTATCGTGTGATTGGTCGGACATTGGAGGTGGGCGTCGTTAACAAAGAGAAAGCATGAAGCGGAGTTGCTGCTTCCGTGTGTTTGCTGTTGCCAGCAAAACGGATTGTTTTAATAAAACAGCTTATCGAGGTGGTGAGAAAGTACGAACATTTTTACATGTGGCAATAAAACACTCGGACCCAGCCGCGTGCACAACCCGCCCTGCCGCGGACGAAGCTGCTCATTAAATATGAAACTAGAAAAGCATGCAGAGAGCGGAAACCTCCGCCAAGCACAATGTTTAAGAATCCTTTTAAAACATTCCTGGATCCAAACGGTGATCTTGATCACCACCAGAATTTAATCAGTTCTTCATTTTTACATTTGCAACAACTCTTGAAATATTTATAAAATCCCTCCGTAACCTTTTAAGTTATCTTAAGCAAAAAGACGCCGGGGAAAACAACCTCCTCGGCGGAGGTAACAACCGGGCTCATTGCACATAAAGCAGACATCTGCCCCCTGCAGTGATCCCTCCCCGCTGCAGACTTGCTTCTCGTGGAGTATGTATGGACCTGCCAAACAAGACGTTTTTTCTTGTTCTTGCAGCCTCGAGAACAAGAACTCAGTTCTTGCTTCTCGTGGAGTATGTAACAGGCTTAACACTTGCAAGCACAAATCAAAATAAAAACAAAGTAACGTCAAAGCTAAACCAAGAAAAAAAAAAGACCTGAAAAGTATTTTCTTTGGTACAAGGTTGGTTGACTACACCTGCTTTGTTTTGTCGGGGGAAATAGAAAGGAAGCGTTTACTGAATAATAGCTACCTTTTAAAATGAATTTGGTGTGATGAACTGCTCAGCTAAGATGAGAATCTGTTTCCCAACTACTGATTATTTTGTCTGTATTCTAGTAGTCAAACACATTGCTGCTTACAATGAAATCAAAACAAATGATGGGAATGTTGTAGCGCTCTCCTCTACCACCTGAAAAAACCCTCCATAATTAAGGTTAACCAGAGTATGACTTGTATGCTTGAACCACAATTGATCCCGCTGGGCCACAACTACAATCTGAACACCAAGACAACAACTGTATTTCATCATGCTGCCACCCTCCATACATGCTGAGACCAATGATCCTCAGCCTTATAATGTAAGAAAGCCTTGAGGCTGACTGCGGCTGCCTGGTTTAACCAGATTATGATTACGTCACAGGGGAGATCCGTCCAACACAGAGAGGCATGGTCAGAAACAGCCATGGTACACACACAGACACACACAGAGATGCACATTAACACACCCATCTGTTGTTGCCACAAACTACTGTATGTTGATATTCTGGCACACAAGACGCCTGATCTTGGCAGAGAGGAGGGGTAGGGGAAAGATGCTGTGTGAACTGCACAGACTGATACGATCTCGATTGAAAACCATTTTGTTTTATAATTTCATCAGAACTATCTCTGGGAACAAAGAATAAATAGAACTTAAGAAAAAAGAAAAAGATCAAGGCTATGGAAGAGCATAGCAGAGCGAGGAAATATTTCTCCTAATCAGTGTGCAATGGCTGCCTGCTTTCAGCGGACTCAAAATGGAGCCGAGAGTGAAGAGTGAAGAGTGAAGGAGGGGGGCTTGGGGGCAAATGGATGGAGGTGTAAGTCGGGGGGGGGGGGGGGGGGGCAGGCAAAAAGTAGGGAGAGGTGGGTGCTGGGGAAGGAGCCGAAGAAAAACATACCAATTTGTTCTGCTTGTCTGTCTTTTGCACCTTGGCCTAGATTTTCAGTCTTGATCACATTCACTTCTAATAAAGGGTAAGAGGGGGGGGGGAAATAGCCAGATGAGAGCAGGACAATGACACACACACATACAAACACACACGCAGACTGTCAGACACAGTCCCTATTAAGGCTATTAGTCTTCACACCCATCATTACTTCCTAATCATCCTGCAGAATGTCGAAGAACTCAGAAAAGCAGGAGAAGCTTGTGTGCAGACAGATGTCAAAGAGAGAAAAAAAAGAAGGGGAGGGTGGCAAACAAAACTGCCATCCAGCAATAATGTACAAGGCGCTGAGAGGGAAAATGACTTAAGATATAGACTATAGACTGCAGCTGAAAGTAATTAGAAAGTTGATATAAAAACAATCAAATAAAAATCTCAACCAGAACATGATTTAAAATGTAAATAAAAACAAAAATGAAAACACAACACCTTTGTGTACCGGTGTTATTTGACGGTTTAAAATAGGAATCCTCAATCCAGGTCCTCAAGGACCAATGCCCTGCAGGTTTTCCAAGCGTTCCAGCTGCAATACACCTGATTCAAATCAACGTGTATTTAGCAGACGTATGCAAAGCTTGTCTGAGTCTGATGTGTTCCAGCAGGGACACTGGGAAAACCTACAGGACACCAGTCCTTGAGGACCAGGATTGAGGATCCCTGGTTTAAAAGATCAAGAAACCAATTGAGACATACAGATTTAATTAAGCAACAACTTGAAGAAAACTATTAAAGTTAATTGTAATAAAACATGTTGTAACCATGTTGATGATCCATCATTTTATTTGTTAAAATATAAGATTTTCATCATCTAAAGTAAATGTATCATGAGTTTTCAAGATAGTTAGAAAGAAGATAAATAAACATTTGTTTTGTTTAGTTTATTTGATTAAGAAAGTATGCAATATATTATATACAATATACAATATAATATATATTATATATTACATATTAAGATATCACTGAAAATTATCATTGGTGTCAGCCTGAGTTGGATGCCAATTTTAGAGTTTGAGCCCTTTTATTTTAGTAGCAGGTCTCTGACAGTTGTAGTTGTTAAGTTGGTTGGGTTCAGGGCATAAAGCCAACTGCTTGGCTTCACCATCACGAATGAACATACTGCATGAGAACCGAGTCCAGGTTGTATTTGTATTGTATTAGAAGCAGTTATGGGTCTTTCACTGTTACAAAGTTTAGTTGTGTCTGTATAATTACATGCAGCAAACTGAATAGACACTGCACATACATAAGCAGATAGGTAAACACCAATCAAATAAATAAACTAGCATGGGGATGACATTTGCTCTAACTATAAATGGATTTAGAAAGCAGGTTACTAAGGCTATGTTCACACTGCAGGGCTTGCTGCTCATATCGGATGTTTTTGTGAAATCCGAATTTTTTTTAAAGTCCGTTCACATTTCCGATCAAATGTAACTTGTATGTGATCTCCTGTATGAACCTCATGCGCACCAGAAGCGCCCCGCATGCGTAGAAGACAGCGAC